>NC_060125.1:295198111-295503852 GCF_021461395.2 Schistocerca americana
TGTCCATGATGGCCGACCCAGAGGCCAGGGCGGCAGGGGGAGCCGCTGATCCACCTGGAGGCGGGGAGGGCCAGCGGCAGGCCCGCGGGGAGGCAGCAACCAGGAGCAGTGTTGGTGACTCGAGGACCAGGTCTGTATCCAGAGGAGGGGGAGGAGGAGGTGGCAGTGGTGGGAGTCCCATGGGGGTACACGGGTGGAGCTGGTTATGATGGCAGTGCTCCAACCCTTTCAACATCTGCACTGACGACGCACGCCGCCCATGGAGCGCGACGACCGTGGCGGGTGTCCAACCCGCCTTGCTCCTGTACGGGCAAACCCACACGGGCATGCCGGGGGTGTACTGCTGAGAGGGCCGGGAGTGGGGGCAGGAGGGGGACGGCATAAGCAGATGGAGCAGGATCCATGTCTGTCGCACATGGTGGAGCTCCACCGGACTATGTCTGTCAATTGGCGTGGTGCGATAGGTGCTCAAAAACAGGGTGAGGACCGACGTGGTTGGCAATGTTTCGACCACCTTCATCAACTATTGTTTAACATCGTGCCATTAGAAGAAAGGTGGAAAGGCGGGCTACGGATATTTTTGATACTGTTGGCATGACAGAAGTCATTGAAGGAGAATGCCGTGAATTGGGGGCCATTATCAGAAACCAATGTGTGAGGCAGGCCTTCAGTGGTGAGAACCTGGGCCAGGGCTGTGAGTGTGGCCTCAGTGGTGGTGGGCACCATGCGGAAGACATATGGGTATCTGGAATAGGCATCAATGATAAGTAACCACATGGACCCCAAAAACAGGCCCACAAAATTGAGATGGATGCGATCCCAGGGCCAGTGAGGCACTGGCCAGGGTGCGAACAACTGAGGAGGGGCTTGCCTGGTGATGCGCCCACCCAATCACCAGGCAGTCAATATCGCCATCGATGCTGGGCCAATACACGTGTCGGCAAGCCATAACTTTCATGCAGGACATACCCCAGTGCCCGCAGTGTAACAAAGTGATCACTTGATGCCGCAAATCCAGAGGAATGACCACCCGATGGGCATCCAACTCCGTGGCCAACAGAAGGACATCATCGACCACGGAGAGCCTGTGGGACAGGAGGCACCAGGGGCTGAAGTCAGTCTGCATCCGACGAGTGATGTAGGAGAGCCACCCATTGATCACGTAGCTGAGAACCTGCCGCAAGATAGGGTCACGACATGTAGCTATGGCAACGTGAGTAGCCATAAGAGGCAGACCATCCAGTGCAGCCCGGTGGGCAGAATCAATGTGAAAGCAGAGGACATTCTGTTGGTCAAATGCAAGATTGATGCCTGCTGGGAAACGTGACAAAGCGTCCACATTAGCGTGGTGGGCGGTGGGCTTACACTGGATGGTGTAAGTGTAATTTCGTAAAAATAATGCCCAGCACTGGAGACGTTAAGCCGTCCGCTCTGGAAGGTGAGAGTGGGATCCAAAAAGCATAACTAAGGGTTTATGGTCCATCAGGTGGGTGAATTTTGCCCCAAAGAGATAGGTGTGAAATTTTTGAATGGCAAACACGATCACCAGGGCCTCCTTTTCAATCTGGGAATAGTTCCGTTGTGCTGGGGTCAACGTCTTAGATGGGCTGTTCTGAGCAATCAGCATTCTGATGCACAAGGACGGCCCCAATGCTGTATGCCGATGCATCAGTCGCTACAACCAAGGGGCGGTCTGGAGAGAAAGGAGTAAGGCAAGGGGTGGACTTCAGCATCACCTTTAAACGGAGAAAAGCCTGGTCACAGGCTGGAGTCCAATCAAACGGCACCCCTTTGCTACGCAAGTGATTGAGGGGTTGAGCAACAGAGGCAGCCTTGCCCAAAAACACCTGGAGTTCAGATAAGTCCTTGGGGCGAGGAATGGCCTATATGTCTGCGACATTATGATCCGTTGGGCGAATGCCATCTTTGCTAAGCCTGTGGCCTAAGTATTCCACTTCCTGTTGAAAAAAAACAATACTTGTCCAGCCGATAGCGTAAACCTGCAGATTGCAGGGCATGAAATAAGGTGCTGAGGTTTTGCAAATGTTCCTGGCAGGAATGCCCGGTGACCAAGATGTCATACAGATAATTAATGCAGGCAAGGATAGGCTGCGTAAGCTGCTGCAGGAACTGCTGGAGAATGGCCGGTGCAGAAGAAACACCAAATGGAAGGCGTTTGTGTGGTGTCACCGCCAGACACCACACTTGCTAGGTGGTAGCTTTAAATCGGCCACGGTCCATTAGTACATGTTGGACCCGCGTGTCACCACTGTCAGTGATCGCAGACCGAGCGCCACCACACGGCAGGTCTCGAGAGACTTACTAGCACTCGCCCCAGTTGTACGGACGATTTTGCTAGCGACTACACGGACGGAGACTCTCTCATTTGCCAAGAATATAGATAGCATAGCCTTCAGCTAAGTCAATGGCTACGACCTAGCAAGGCGCCATTTATCCTTTGCTATGTATCTACTGAAGCATGTACAGTAACAAGACCAATGTTCACCAATTGTGGATTAAAGTTAAGTATTCCATACGAAGCTACGTACTTTTCTTTATAGCATTCATTACGTATCCTGTTTCAGACCTCACGCCAGCCTGCGTGAGTTTAAGCGCGTGCCTTTCGGTTACCCGTCACTGTGGATTAGCCGTCTTGCCAGTCCAGAACAGTTTGTACTTGTACAATCCGAAAGGCGTATTGATAACCAAGATGTTATGGGAATCAGCATCCAATGGTAACTGGTGGCATGCCTCAGGCAGGTCAATCTTGGAAAAGTAATCTCCCCTGGCAAGCTTGGTGAGAAGGTCTACCTGTCGGGGAATGGGGTAAGTGTCTACGAGGGACTGAGAATTGACAGTAGCACCGAAGTCCCCACAGAGCTGAAGGGACCCATTGGGTTTCTGTATGACCACCAATGGTGTCGCCCAGGCACTGTATGTCACAGGCTCCAAAACGCCAGTGCCCTGAAGCCTATCAAGTTCCTGCTTGACTGCCGGCCATAAGGCCACCTGAAGGGGTCGAGCCTGGAAAAAGCGAGGCTACGCATCCGGCAGAAGTGTGATGTGCACCAGAAGATCGGAAGCACATCCAAGATCCATTGCAAATGATGCAAAAGCGAAGCACAGATTGTCCAAGTCCTGAAAAGGAACAGCCGTGGAGACAACTTTAACTTCATCGGAAATTGAAAAGCCAAACAGTTGAAACACATCCAGGCCAAAAATATTCGAAGCTGATGGATGGTCGATGACAAATAGGGTAATGAGCCGGGGAACACGTTTGTACATTGACTGGCCAACAAATGCTCACGAAGGGGAATGGAACTGTCTCCGTAGGCGACCAAACACCGAGAGGGAGGTGGCAACTCAGGGGAGTCCAGGTGGGTATATGTCGCCATATTAATCAGGGAGACCATGGCCACAGCATCGACCTGAAAACCAGCATCCTCAGTGAAAAGGCGGAGCATGAGGAAAAGCTTCCGCGCTGATGGGTCATCCTGTCGGACAACCGATTGCAGAGCATTGATGATATCTTGATGCCCAGAAGGGGCAGGACTGGAGTGAGTAGAGCAACTACGACAAACCGATCGGCTGTGGCCCTCCTTGTTACACAGCATGCATGTTTTCCAGCGTTGGGGACAATCAGCTCGAGAATGTGCAGTAAAGCACTGTGGGCTGTGCGACCGTCGGTGAGGGGCGACTGGTGGCGCCGATGCCATGGAGACATCAGACAATGAGGAGCTCCATCAGCACTCGCCCCTGTTGGCTGAGCCACATCCCAAATCGCGCCATAATATGCTCGTTAGCTGCGTGAGCAATTTCAAACGAGTGGGCAAAGCGGAAAATCTTTTCCATGGAGGGGTTATCGAGTTTCAACGCCCCAGCATGGACCTCAGAATCAGGAGCCAGCTGAACCACCACATCCCAAATCAGGGAGTCCGCATATGAAGCCTTACACAGCTGATTGGCGCACGCAAAATCGCATCAATGGCTGAGTCCCTGCAAATCTGTGATCCAGGAATGAAAGGATTGACCAGGCTGTTTATAGTACTGGTGGAACTCCAGCTGAGAGGCAACCACATGGTATCATTGAGAATAATAGTTTGTCAGCAAAAGGCATATCTCCTGGAAAGAGAGAGCCACAGGATTGGACAGTGGTGCCAACTTGCGGAGAAGAAAGAACGTGTCTGGGGAGGCCCAAGACAAAAACAACGACCGCTGCAAGGAGTCATCCATGACTTGAAAAGCCATGAAATGTTGTTTCAGCCAATGTAAGTATGTTTCCCAGTCTTCTTTAGCGTCATTAAACGGGGGGGGGGGGGGGGGGGGGGGGGGGGGCACGGCGTACGTGGGAAAGCATTGGACACCCGAGGACTAGGAAGCTGTTGTGGCAGTGCGTTCCTTGCATCAACTTTGTCTGTTAGCAACTGCAGCGAGACTGCTGTAAGATGTCTAACTGGAGCTGCTGCTGCTGTATGAGCTGCTGCTGTTGCTCCAGAAGACAGCCCAACTTCTCCTCCATGCTAAAAACTACCACCATTTACCTCGTCGCCTCCGGTCATGGGATTGCCAAAAACGAAAGTGCGGCTGGACCAAACGGGAGCGGCCTGTGAACAAACAAAACGAACGGGAAAGGATGGACAAGAACGATGATGGATGACTGAGCAAGAACTTATGAACAAAAACAAGCAAGAAGCAAGGGTCACAAGTGAAAACCTCATAAATCCACAACGTCCACTCGCACACGGAAACAAAGTAAACACGCTGTCTGCAGGCAAGATGTCAATAGACTCACGTGAATATCAGACTGCCTTGCTGAGCGAGAGGCAGGCGCTTAAATACATGATAGAGGATGTCACTATTGGCCACTGGGACCACGTGCTCCACCGTGGCGCCCTCACATTATACGCAGATGCAGCCACGGCTTATGACACGACAGCTGCAGACATCTCTAGTGGTATCGAGGTCCAAGCTGTCTGGTGTGGATTCGAAACCCGCGGCACCAGTAACAGAGTTAGGACCAATTTTCAGAGCCTATATGGGTGTATAGAATATGCCAAACAACTTCATCCTCTGGCTTCTTGGCAAAGATCCTGTCAACGAGGAAATCCTGAAGTGGGGGAGGGGGGGGGGGGGGAGGGGTGTTGGATGGATATAAGACTTTGGGGGTCTATCTTCTTTCTCTTGTAGGTTCTAACAGCCCTAGTCTTTCCTTTCCTGTTTTTCTTCTCATCCTACAGTTCCTCGGCTGTCCTCCCTTTTTTCCATGTTCAGTAGTCCCCATCATGGAATCCTTCTTATATCTGTTTATCAAATCTGTATTCACATGCTTGCCCAAGGTGTAGTAAACATCTAGTGATTTCCAAGAGTGATATGAAGTTGGCTAGAAAAGCCTGAGTTCTGGAATCAATTGTCAGTGGACTGTAGGCCCTGGTAATGAGTAGTTCATGAGAGAAAACAAAGGAATGTTGTAAAACAGCTTGACAATCATTATGGATTATAAATACTTGTTATCTGAGAACCCACATCAGTGGTAAAAGAATGGTTACCTGACAGAAATGTTAAGAAATTAATAAAAGTGAAATATATACCTACAATTGATGGATATTGTGGAGAATCCCACAGCTAATAAACATGAATGAAATAAAATTACAACTATGATTTTACATCAGAGAGGTACATGACATTAATGCCTGCAGTGAGACTGTTAAAATAAGTTTGAACTTCATATATTTCCTGTTTGGTTAGAATTTCACAGTACTGACAATGTAAACTGCCTAAATGGAGGAATCTCCTGTGTAACTTATCCTTTGGTGAAATGTTGTGTTACAGAAGCATTTTTCAAACTGACAAATGATGATCACCACATTAAAAGGTTTATTTTCATAATGTACTAGACAATCTAGTGTTTTGATCTATGTATGTGCATATATCATGAGATGGATGTACACAGCTTATCTGCAAGCTGGAACGATAATAAACGTCACACCACATTTGCGGAAGATACTGGTTGATTGGTTTATTCTGTGTAGACAAGTTCCACCTTGAAGATATGGTGCAAGCCGTGGAGGAAGGATGGATGTAACAATGCCTGTGATGGCAGAGGGATGAGAGAAAACTTGTTATGTAGATACCCTCAAATGGAATCTATTAATTAAGACAGACTTTTTTGAGACATGATCCTTTTCAGTGTTTTTGCTATGTTCTGAATAATGTAACAACTTTGTAATGCACAGTTACAGTAAACAAGAGTACAACATAAAAGACGTTATTATTGAGAAGCTACACATTTATTTTGTGAGTTGGATGTTGGCCTTGTACCCTTAACTTCCAGCAATAACTGCAGCGCTTCAAGAAATGAAGTTCGATCAGAAGAGGTTTGCTAGTGTGCCGAAATAATAAGATGAGAAAGCTTGAACAATAGGAAGTCGTAGCTCCAAATCAGAATTTACTTTGTCACTCAATAGCATGGTAAACAACCAGCAGAACATTGAATAGCTACCACTGATAAGTTGTCAAGGGCTTCATTTTAGAGTGAATTACCTTCTCTGTGAAGATTCCTCTATGAAAGTCAGACATTCGACAAACTATGGTATAAAAAAAAGGTCACATTTTTATTGCATGTGACTCCATTTTTACAAGCCTGGCAATTGTAAACTTGTGTGTCTAATTAGAGGTTTTTTTCTTATCTTTATTTCTGCAGATCAGTGTAACTGTTGCAGATCTAAATCTTCCAGAAAATATTCATTGAATACTTGACTGACTGCAAAGATAGAACATGGGTGGTCGTGTCAAGGCAGCACAGGATTTTAGTACTCTACACACCCAGAAGAGTTGGCACACTATAGTGACACTCAATTTCACCTCCTTGGGGGTTACATTTTTGAAACAGTCGCTTGCATAAACTATGCCTTGTGGAGTAAACATAGTGTGTTTTTATATCAGTAAGTACAATGTTTACTGCCACTGAGGACATAACCAATGAACTTGTATCATTTGTTGTAAGTGTATGAGAACTCAGCTTCCATGGTCTCACTTTTTGTTTGTTGCTTAACAGTATTCCAGATTGCCTTTGCTTAGGTGAATATTTCATTTTGTTTGTGTAGTAGGTGTACTTTGCCTTCTTGAAAACAGATTGCAGGGTTATACAGTACTTGGTTAATAACAGTTCTAACTGTTTGGTTACAATGAGTCATCTGGAATATGAATGTAGATGTTCCTTTTCATAGCACAATTTACTTCAATATCATGTTATTCACCCATTGCTTCTGTTTAATTTAAGCCTAGTTTGAGTGCTGCTTCTACACTAAAGCTAAGTGCCAAGGGGATGTGTCTAAGAATTAAATTTATCATAAATGCTGTCTTTTTCCCAGCCCTTTCCCCTCACCCTTCCTGTCTCTTCCCTTCCCCTTCCCCTCCCTTTCTCTTCCCCTTCTCAATATTAATTGAAATCACCTGTTCGCTTCCGTCTGTATGCAGACTAATCTCAGGAATCAATTTAGGGATTTTGATCAGGTTTTGACTAATAGAGTCTACCTCTGTTACTGACTGGTCGTCATAGATGGCTGCCATGTGGAAGACCTGGGTTCGATTCCCAGTACGCCAAGGATTTTTCCTTGGTGGGAAGACTGGCACAGCACGCACTCAGCCTCCTGATGTCAATTTAGGAGCTATTGGACTGCATAGTAACACCTCCACACTCTGGAAAGTCTACACAACAGCTGGGAGAGCAGTTTGCTGATCACATACTCCTTCATAATGCATCAGCATGACACCATGAGGTAGAAGATGACAAGCAGCCAATAGACCCCCTTGGGCTTTCACAGCCTGGACAAGATGTTCATTTGACTAATAGATACAATGATGCATGAGAAAGGTTTGTGTACATCATTTATAAATATTTCATAGACATTTTCTTAATTATGGTGAACTAAAAATCCCACTCCACTGTGAAAATGATGCCATTGCCACCTAGTACTACAGTTGCTACAACTCTAGACAGCACATAGCTCGAGAGGGCAACAAAGTTTGACCAAATTCCATACCAGGCCTGGTAGCCTACTGATAAAGTGCATGCCTGGGAAGTTAAAGGATGCAGGTTCAAATCTCTGCCAGAATGTTCTTTTTTTCCTCACACTTTTTAACCTAGCTTTCATCTCTCTGTGATGTGGAGATTCACCAGAAGCAAAATGTGGTTCAGATTCCACGTTACATTATATCCTGGAATGTAATGTCACTGTTCTGCAGATAGACTAATCCAAGAAGATGTGTCAGCTCTAATCGATTTGTCACCCTGATGTTATGTGCAATACTTTTTACCCTAATTGTTTCCTTGTATGGTCACCTTTCTTGAACTATTTTGATGCAGTAGACCTGGTATCCAGTGTCATAAAATCTTGCCGTACGACGTCTTTGATGTTTACACATGGTTGAAGACTAGCAAAGAGCTTTGAACTATTCAAGCTACAAAATGATGTAACTACTATTTAAATAACTCTTCTGTACTTTTGCTGCTCTGATGTAACCATTACTGTGTTAGGCAGATAGGTCTCTTATTAATTTGTAAATCAGAACACAACCTCTGTAGAACAGAATGACATTCCTATTAAACTGTTTTTGGCTGTTTCCAGACATTGTCATTATTGGCAAGGGCTTCTATTCTATGCCTTCCAAAATCACTGGACTCACATTCAAGAGGTTGATGGTTCAAACCTGCATTCGGCCATCCTGATTTAGGTTTTCCATATTTACTTAAATTGCTTAGGGCATGGTTGCTTTCCTTTTCCATTGTACTTCAATCCAGGCTTGTGCTCCATTTCTAATGACCTTGTTACAGATGGGACATGAAACACTAATCTCCTCCTCCTCCAAAACACTGCCAGTCCGCGACCCCATAGTGTAAGGGAGACCTCCACAGCAGATGGGGACACTCAGTCACCATCACACTTTCCAATGTCCTGTGGTAATGCTTCTCTCTTATCATCTGCACATACATCAAGCATATGGAAAAGTGAGATTTGAGGGGAAGAAGTGTAACATGTTATTCTGAATGAACAACATGTCACACCACAGTCCCCATCCCATGCTGAAGTAGTTTTTCAGAAAAGGTTTTACTTTTTGCATAAAAAATTGAAAATCACAAATTTTGGATTCATGAGTTTTGTAATTGTTCTGAAAAGACTTTAGTTAGTTGGACATCAGAAAGGCAGCTTGCATGCCTAACCACTTAATCCAAATGTGTAAAGTGGAGCTGGAGCTATAGTGTAACATGGAATCTGTACTACATTTAGTTTCTGGCAAATCTCCTTATCATTGAGGTGAATGCTAGTTTAATATGTAGTGCAGAGGGGAGAAAAAATGGTCTGGCTGGGATTTGATCCCATAACATTTCACTTCCCAGGCACTTCCTTTACTGTGAGATCACCAGGCTTGGTATGGAATTCGGTTAAGCTTTGTTGCTCTCTCAGGTGGCTGTTGCTGTCTTAGAATTGTGGTGACTGTAATGCTAGAATGTTTGAATCATTGCCACGACACAACATTAAAGTATCTGTTCAAAACCACATTCATTAACCTGCAGTGCCTAGGTTATTACACCTTTCTATTAGCCACATTCTGTTATATTGGTTCTGTTAGGTAGTGTATGAACTTTTAATCACTTGATCTGTAATGTGCTGATTCTTTTGTATTGATACCAAAAGTTTATCTTTTTCATTTTTAAGACTTCTTATGGTTGGTGGAAGAGTTCTTTCAGACCCACTGATTTGTCCAAGATGTATCATTTCTTTCTCCCACTTTCTCTCCAAGAACTGTTTCAGTTGATTAAATTTATGCATCAGCTCTCTCTTTCAGAAGCGTCAACCCTTCAAAGACAGTGAAATCATTGATTAGAATTGTTACTGCTTGGGTCCAGTTGTGAATTGTGGTTTATTAGTGGTTTTTTAGTCTCTCAACCTACCCCACTATTTTCTACATATGAGGGGTGTTCAATAAGTAATGCAACATGTTGTTTTCTGAACACAGGTTGGTTTTATTCAGGATTCCAATATACCATATTTTGTCCGTTCATTTGGCTACAAAACCGTTTTTCAACATAGTCTCCATTCAATGCAAGGATCTTATGCCACCTTACTGGGAAGGCCTAAATGCCCACATGATACCACCCTACTGGTTAATATCGGAGTCTTGTTGCATCAGTAATCTCCCAATCATCTATGTGCTGCTTCCCGTGGAGTGCATCCTTCATTGGGCCAAACAGATCAAAGTCAGAAGGTGAGAGACCTTGTCTGTATTGTGAATGAGCAACAACAGTCCAATGAAGTTTTGTGAACTCCTCTTGGGTGCACAGACTTGAGTGAGACCTTGAATTGTCATGGGGTAGGAGAATTTCATTTGCACTTTTGTGATGAAATTGTTTCTTCAATTTCATGAGGGTAGCACAGCTGTGTGTAGCTGGCCAACACATGAGAGATTGGACAGGTTTGCACGACCTTATTGCGATTACGACAGGTGCCTCGCCTAACAACCCACTGAGCCTTTGCTCATTGCCAGGTTTCCACAGACATTCTGCAAGCATCTATGAATATCTGGGATGCTCTGGTTTTCTGCCAAAAGAAAATTGGTGACAGCTCTGTGATTGGAATGCATTTCCATTACTAAGGCCTTTAGAAGTCTACACATAGCTCCGCCACATATCTGAACTTCATGAAACTATAGGGGCTGAAGCAGGAATATTCGACAATATCCCACATGAAATTCCGCAATGTTTCAACCAAAGTTGGATGAGAGAGAAAAAATGAGTTGTGTTACTTGTCGAATGCCCCTTGTCCATAAATGATCTGGCAGACATGGTGGGCAGCAAACTGCAGTTGTTTATTGACAATGTTGTGGTGTTGAATTCAGCATTATTAGTGTCCTGCTTGACATACTCACATCATTTAAATATCTGGACATAACATTTCAAACTCATATGAAATGGAATGAGCATGTGAGGATTGTGGTAGGGAAGGTGAGTAGTTGACTTCAATTTATTGGTAGGATTTTAGGGAAGTGTGGTTCATCTGTAAAGGAGACTGCATGTAGGACACTAATGTGACGTGTTCATGAGTACTGCTTGAGGTTTTGGGATCTGTACCAGATTGGATTAAAGGAAAACATCAAAGCAATTAAGAGGCAGGCTGCTAGATTCATTACTGGTAGGATCGAATAACACAGATATTACAGAGATGCTTCAGGACGTCAAATGGGAATCTCTAGAGACAAGGCGACATTTTTTCCAAGGAGGACTATTGAGAAAATTTAGAGATGCTGACTGCAGAATGATTCTACTGCTGCCAACATACATTTCATGTAAGGTATGAGAAATTAGGGTCCATATGGAGACATCTAGACAGTCGTTTTTTCCCTTGCTCTATTTGCAAGTGGGACAGGAAAGGCAATGACTTCTTGTATTACAGAGTAGCCTCCACCATGCACCATATGGTGGCTTGTGATGTACATATGTGTGAAGATGTACATAATCTAAATCATTACAGGAGACAGTTCAAAATTGTGGTTAAACTTCACCACCACAAGCATAGCACTACAGGGTGTGTACTGGCAATACCCAATATCTTGTTGCAGCACTGGGTGGGAAGACATTGCATATCCTTGGTTCTTGCCACCCACCTGGCATAAATTCAGTCTCGGCATTTCTTCTCAACAATAATTCCTTTCTTTGTTCCCTTTTAATTTTCTTTTATTTTCTGAGCTGTCATGTGGTCCTGCTCCCCTCACCTCTATTGTGTATAATGCACTTGCCTTTCTGCACTTATTAACTCTTGCATGAAGTTCATCATTAAACTGTGCCATACTTAATTACCCTAGCTTTTTATCTTTAAGCTTTCACATTTTCAAATCTCATCCAGTCCCTATCAGTCTTTCCTTCTTAACCCAGATCCAGGGTTCTATACAATTTTTCCATAATGCTCCACATTTCCTAAGCCTCACCAGTCTTTTTCCTTCATCCCTCAGCCTTCCCCTTCAACCCTTCTGTCAGGAGGAGCCACTAGCTCCTGATGCTTGCAAATTTCCTTAATTTTTGTGTGTGTGTATTCTGCTGCTGAAGACATTTCATTCTCTGTGAATTATTGTACTGAACAAAAGCACTTCTCCCACAGGCTCTGATGTCACTTTATTTATCTGGCTTCATATTAAATATTTTTTGCCCATTGATTTATCACATATTGTCATCCACATGTCACGGAATCCGTGTGTATAGTTTCATTTGAGGTGATGATAGCATTTTTTATTTCTCATGTTGTATTTGTGGTTAAAATTATTCTCCTGCAAAAACATACATCTACTGTACATGAAGATTACAGTTAGATCTTGTAGCATAGAGAGAGAGAGAGAGAGAGAGAGAGAGAGAGAGAGAGAGAGAGAGAGAGAGCATTCTTTTTGTTGTGCAGTACATGTGCATCTGATAATTTTCTTCTGTACTTTCAGTATTGAAGATACACTATTTGAACCTAAAAAAACATACCTAATGACTGTTTCAAATTACTCGTATGCAATTTTTGTGTATCATATTTTTAGAATTTTACACTATTTGCCTCAAAAATGTAAAGCCATGTAATGTATTTGGTAAGACATCAATAAATGTATTCCAGCTCAAGTTGCTGGAAATTATCAGTGCTAATAGCCTCTTTCCAGAAGCATTCAGATGCAGGCTACTTTGTGTGATGAAGTGAGATGTGATGTTTGCAAAAATGTGTGTAACAACTCTCCTCTGAGTGACACTAACAAGGGAACCTCCCCATCACCCCCCCCCCCCCCCTCAGATTTAGTTATAAGTTGGCACAGTGGATAGGCCTTGAAAAACTGAATATAGATCAATCGAGAAAACAGGAAGAAGCTGTGTGGAACTATGAAAAAATAAGCAAAATATACAAACTGAATAGTCCATGCGCAAGATAGGCAACATCAAGGATAGTGTGAACTCAGGAGCGCCGTGGTCCCGTGGGTAGCGTGAGCAGCTGCGGAGCGAAAGGTCCTTGGTTCAAGTCTTCCCTAGAGTGAAAAGTTTACTTTCTTTATTTTTGCAAAGTTATGATCTGTCCGTTCGTTCATTGACGTCTCTGTTCACTGTAATAAGTTTAGTGTCTGCGTTTTGCGACCGCACCGCAAAACCGTGCAGTTAGTAGACGAAAGGACGTGCCTCTCCAATGGGAACCGAAAACATTTGATCGCAAGGTCATAGGTCAACCGATTCCTCCACAGGAAAACGTCTGATATATTCTATACGACACTGGTGACGGCATGAGCGTCACATGACAGGAATATGTTGTCGACCCACATAACTTGTACACTTGGCGAATGGGTAAAAAGATTCTCCTACCTTGCCCGATTTAGGTTTTCTTGCGGATGTGATAATCACTCCCAAAAAAGTGATGAAAACATAAGAGTGTCATGTAAACCGAAAATAAAAAATTAAAATTTTCACTCTAGGGAAGGCTTGATCCAAGAACCTCTCGTTCCGCAGCTGCTCATGCTAACCATGGGACCACGGCGCTCCTCAGCTCACATTCTCCTTGATATTGCCTATCTTGCGCATGGACTACTCAGTTTATGTATTTTGCTTATTTTTTCATAGTTCCACACAACTTCTTCCTGTTTTCTTGATTGATCTGTGTTCAGTTTTTCAAGGCCTATCCACTGTGCCAACTTCTAACTAAATCAGAGGGGGGTGCAATGGGGAGGTTCCCTTGTAAGCCTTGCATAAATGTATCACTTGTTGAGGTCTGTTATTATCCTGGAGTATGCTGACAATTTTTTTGTAAATTGTTGAAATTTTTAGATTGATTTAATACTAAAATGTTGGACTCAATGTACAGAGTTATAGTAAACATCACGTGGCTTTTTGCGATTAAAGTAGTTATGTGGATGGCAGATCAGTCTTGCACAAAATGTTTGAATCTGCCCTGGAGTTTTTGCAAATTCCATGTACTTACCCCTGTATGTTTGTGTTAGCAGTTTGGAACATCCTATTCCTTGGATTAAAATAATACTTTTAGACCTGAAGTGTCTTGTCTTGTGAAACTGTTCGCCACTCTTGCCAAGGATTTATCAGTGCTAGAAGTAAATGAAAGAAAATGTCTTTCAGGAAATTATTGAAGTTCTATTTTAATTTGAGACTACTCAATCTGGGGCCTGAGTTACACGCACTGAAACCTTTCCCAACCCATTACTCTCAGAAGTTATTAATATGTTGTCAGTATAAGGAATTGCACTTCTTTAAGATAAGTACAGCCCACCATATTGTATTTTCTGAAAGTAAATTTTTCCTTTTCGTGTAGTTTATTTTTATTCATATTCTTGCTTAAATAAGGCAAAGTTAAATTTTAACAACTGGATGAGACCAAAATTAGAGAAGTGTTACGGAAAGTGCTCTGGTATTTAGCCAGGACTGTAACAGCAACACACACACACGCACACACACACACACACACACACACACACACACGAACACACACGAACACACACAAGAACTCAAACACTGATTCCAAATACAGATTACACTATAAAAAGGTGACAATTTCTGTGTTTCTGAAGTTTGGTTCAATCTAACACATTCAAACCATACTTTCATAATTTCATTGACTTAAAAATTACACTTTTTCTGAGTACAGTATGTAGAATTAAATTATGCACTACTGTGGATGGCAGACAAACTATGGTGACTCAGTCCTAACTTTTGACTGCCATAACATACCTGCATTTAACAATGCAGCATCCTTCAGAGCAGAAAATCTGTCCTTCACTTGTCTCCCAGTTGCAGATGGGAGGGAGGGAGGGAGCGAGGGAGGGAGGGAAGGATACTACGAAAGAGGCACCATGACATATTTAAATAAAGGAAAACATTTATTTCTGTACAAATTAAATATACACTTTGTGATATACGTATAAAAAATCTGGTCCTCTGGTTTTCACAAAACCATCCTGTTCTGTGAAAAATATTTACAAAAACATATGTTTTGTACCATTTCAGTCTCATTTTTATGTCCTCAGTACACTGAAGCACATCACAGACACACACAGGCATTTTGAAATGTCTCAGATTTACTTCACCCTGATTCTGGTAATCTGAAATTTGGGTTAGGTGTCTGCCAGTTCGTAGCTGAAGGGCCAAATTTGTACACGAGCCGCCTCCCCAGAACAGGAAGAAGAACTTTGCTCTTGTAGTAATACCTAGAAGGTAATGTTTTCATTAAAACTTCACAAGATTTTAACACTCTTTACATGTCTCAGCAGCATTTATAAGGTTATGTTGCAATGCAATAAATTTCACGTTAGCAATGAGTTAGGCATGCAGTGCAAAAATGAAGTTACCTTCATTACAAAACAATGTTATTTAACACATGCATTTGTAATTTAGTGGCCTTTTCATAATATTGCAGAAAGCACTTTAAGCAAACAGCATTAACAGCTTATCTGGGGTGAGCTGCTGTAAAATTAATTCAAATTTTCATGCGTAATCTCTTCTTACCCTCCACGTACAAATCGTGTTCATAACGTGTGCTATCAGTATCTTTATTTTTCCACATACCAGCTGCACATTCATTATTCCCCTAAATTAGAGCTACTAATTTTACCCCAGAATTTTACAGCCCACCAGAAGCAGATTAGCAATCTTTGACAAAGTTTGTTTAGTAGACATGTTTCTGCTGGAGGCAGTCCATCGTTATTCAAGAAACCAATCAAGTATGCAAAAGATTTGACAGGAGCTAGTATAACACCTTCAGAATCTACATCATTTTGAGGGGCAATGTCTTAAAAAAAAAAAATAGACCCATGAATGACTAGGAATATCTTTCACTCATTGAGATGTAGTTGTCTACCAATTCGTCCTATTCCAAGCAAATTTTAATAATATATTGCACAACACAAACACTGAAATTTTAAAAACAATCTGTTGTATGTTCACCACTTGTGTCTGCTGTTTAGAAACAAGTAGCGATTTGTTTGCCGTTTTGGAAACACTGGATGTCATTTAAGGATGCAATGTGCTGCAGTACAACAATGCGAACATTAATTTGTGCATTTGTGGTGGGGGTTAATTGGCCTGAAATATTAATACATTTTGTTCAGTAAGGAGAAGTCTGAAAAGTTCAGGCCTTCAAGACAGTCATTTCTTGGTAGACAACCATTAACAAGTTTTTGTGGGTATCCAAGGTTTCTGCAGTTGCTTGGAAGGGGGAGGGGGATGCTAAAACAAAGTGGCAGCCAAAATTATGCTGCTAGCTTCATTCTGAGAATACTCAGCACTGTCTAGCAAGGTATAAATGTTAATCGTGTATCTGGGACACCAGGTGTCACCAGCAGAGAAACTCGCACTGTTTAATACCACTAATGACCAAAATAACAAATTTTATTTTTCCTAATATTATCATTGTGTCCTATTTGTCAATTTTTCCTGCAAGGACCACAATTGTTGTGAAGTCATACCAGTAGCCTTTGATGAGAAATGAACGAGAAAAAGTTCTGCAGTCAATGGGGGAAAACCTGCCAGTATAAGAATGTTAGTTTTCCTCAACTGTATTTACCTTAAATCTTGTGCTCTTAATTTGAACTCTTACACTGGCCCTCCACTACAGTTTCAAAGACTGACTACTTTGTGGTAGCAGGCAGCTTATGTTTGTGTTTACCTGCAAACTAGGGAAATTTGGCATTAGATCATTTCTTTAACCTATAAATACTCTATTAGGAGAATGACTTATACTTTGAGTAGTTTTGTGATTTTTGGGAACTAGCTATATTGGGGCACACAAAGAGAGAACTTTACAGATAAAATATTGTAATCTACACCCTGAAAGGCAAGTCTCTGAACAGTCGAACAACATCCTCTATTCAGTAGGCTAAAGATATTTGAAGAGTCACAAAACAACCTGACTACTGATTGTGTGAACACAGTCAAGAGAGATTAAGACAGTGTGCAATATCTGCAACACTTATCAAGGGGTAAGTCTCATTTGATTATATACAGCATTTGCTAATGCACATTAGCACTTTATCACAAGCTCAAGTACCCTAGAGTACTTTTCATAAAGCTAGCAGCAAGCACAGAAGCACTTTTATCATCTGGGAAGTAAGTGCTTCTTTACCCTGTCATTTCCACCATAGTCTTTAGCAGTCTTCCAAATTGCAGCATGCCCAAACTTATAAACCAGTCTCTTTGGATATTGACCTGTTTTTGGCACAGGTTCAAGAATACCAGAGGCATAGTAATTCCTAGAAAAAGTTTAATGAAGGATATATTATGTTTTGTTTTGCATCTGAATACCCCACGTAAAAATGTACTGTCACCTGAAAATTCACTTTCTCTTAAAGAAGCCGAGAAACCAAAAACATTACATTACCAAGTAAATACTGAACAAACAAATTTCAACCACACATGCATAAGTAAGTATTTCACAGACCAGAAATAGCTATAATGAGTAACAATCATACTGGACAGCAAGGTTTCAATAATTCCAGTGAAAACAGTACTGCTCGTTTCAACGAAACTGCAAATTCTTGGTAGTGTGCTCTCTTAAGATGAAAAATTTCTGCGTGCCAAATTGTGGAAGGAAGGAAAAAAAACCATGCAAAGCACTACAAATTTAGCTTAGTATCAATTAATAAACCCAATTTTACATGCCAGTAAACCAAACAATTAGACTAGCAAATTTTATAAAATTTCTACTCTGAGCAAATAAAATACTGTCCTTCAATTCAACTAAACTTACTGCCAATATCAAATTTTCTATCTATGTCTGCACTTCACAAATTTTTATTCAGTGATCTGTGTGGGAGAGGCAGCAGAATTGTTACACAGACTACTCCAATAGTGGGACTGCTCAGGAGGATATTAGGAGAAATAATACAAGCATTCCAGAAGATGGGTTGTGGAATGTGAGACCCCTTTCTCACACTAGTATTTTTCACAAAGAGAAAATTGAGAAGTTGAAGTCTGATAGGGAATTAGTGATGTGCAGTGGCACAGGACTTCAAGCCAGGTCAATACATGGTTAGTACAAAATCAAACATGGGCAAAACAGGAGCATGTTTAATAAATAAGAAAATAGTAATGCACATAAGCTACTACGAACAGCATAGTGAACATGCTGTAGCCCACGTAAGTACAAAGCCAACACCCATTACCGTAGTGCAAGTTCATATGCTGACACACTAGATTAAGAGGTTAAAAAATGTACGATGAAATTAAAAAATTATCCAGGCCATTAAGTGAGATGAAAATTTAAACTTGATGGAATCCACAATAGGAAATGACAAGGAAGAACAGCAGGAGAACACTGGTGGAAAGGAATGAAAGAGGAAGCCATCTGGTATAATTTAATCATTACTAATACTTTAAGAATCATTAAAAGCAGGTTGTCTATGTGGAAGATATCTCTAGAGACACCAGTTGGTTTCAGATAGGTTACATAATGTTAAGATAAATTCCAAAATCAGTTTTTAAAATGCAAATCATTTGCAGAGGCAGATGTGGACTGACCATAATTTAATGGTTATCAGCTGCGGACTAAAACTGAAGAAATCACTGAAAGGTAGCAAATTTGGGAGGTGGGACCTGGATAAGTTTAAATAACCAGAAGTTTGAGATGCTCAAACAGAGCGCTATCATTTCATTGACACATGGTGAAAAAAAATATGACAGAAGGTTGGGTGTCTAAGAGAAAAATCAGTGGAGGATCAAATAGGCAAAAGGAACAGGCCTTGCAAGTTCAATATATTTGGCGTCAGACAGAATTTCTAACTGGTGAAGCAGCCAAAGTAGAATACAACCAAAAACAAACCAAAAACAAAACGAACAGAAAAGCAGGACTGGGTGGATAAAAAAATGCAAAACTGTTGAAGAGAGTATGCATTTAGAAAAACTGAAGATGCCTTGGGAGGAAAGAGAAACAGCTGTATGAATAGCTCAGACAGCAAAACATCACTAAGCAAAGAAGGCTCAAATGGCTCTGAGCACTATGGGACTTAACATCTAAGCAAAGAAGGGAAGGGTAGAATGGTGGAAGGACTATATAAAGGGTTTATATAAGGGAAACGAACTTTAGGACAATATTACAGAAAGAGAAGATGATGTAGCTGAAGATAAGATGGGAGATACAATACTGCCAGAAAAATTCAACACAGCACACAAAGACTTAAATCGAAACGAGGCCTCTGGACTAGACGACAGTCCTACAGAATTGAGATCATCCGGAGAACTAGCTGTAACAAGTATTCCATCTGGTATGAAATATTTATGGAACAACCAAAATACCTTCAGACTTCAAGAAAACTTAATTTCTATTCCAAAGAAGCCAAGTGCTGACAGGTGTCAATATTAAACCAACCAGCAGATGGGCTTTAATTATTTAAGAAGAATGGAAAAGCTGCTACAAGTCAACATCTGAAGCCTGGTTTGGGTTGCAGAGAAACTTAAAGCTTTTGACATTGTTGATTTTAATACACACTGAAACTTTAAAGGTGGCAGGGATAAGATACAAGGAGCATAAGGTTATTTACAACATCCATATAAACCAGACTCAACTTTGGGTGTTTAAGGGCATGAAAGGGACACAGTAGTAGGGAAAAAGGGAGTCAGACAAGGTTGCAGCATGTCCCAACATTAATCAATTTGTATTCTGAACAAGCAGTGAAGGAATGAAGCATACATTTGGAAAGGGAATTAAGCAGTGGAAAATATAGGATGAAATGTAACAATATTAGGAAGGATAGTTACTACTCACCATATAGCAGAGATTCTGAGTCACAGATAGGCACAGTTTTTTGTTGCGCCTTTCTGCAACTCAGCATCTCTGTTAAATGGTGGTTAGCAACTATCCTTTTCTAATATTGAAAGGAAATTGAAGTTACTTTGAAGTTTGTCAGTAACACTGTCATTCTGTCATACAGCAAAGGACTTGGAAAAATTGTTGAATGGAATGGATAGTGTATTGAACTCAGGTCACAATATTAATCACAAAAGTAAAACAAGGATCAGGTAATTCTGTGGGAATCCTAAGAATATGAAATACAAAGTAGATTAGTTTTGGCAGCAAAATAACTAATGATGGCCAAAGTACAGAGAATATAAAATGCACAGTAGCAACAGCAAGAAAAATGATTCTGAAAGAAATTTATCAACACTGAATATACATTTGTGTATTCGGAAATGTAGCCTTGAACTGAAGTGAAACATAGATAATTAACAGATCAAACAAAAAGAGTAGAATTATTCAAATTGTTGGTACAGAAGCAAGAAGATTGGGTGGGTATTATAATCACTAATGAGGTACTGAATTTGAATGGGAAAAAATTTATGGAAAAGTTTCACTAAAACAAGGAATTGACTGATAGGACATATCCTGAGGCATCAAGGAGTTGTCAATTTTGCAATGGAGGAATTATAAGAGGGTAAAAATTGTAGAGACGGACCAATACGTGACTCTTTGAAGTTTACATGAATGAAGGGTGCAGCAGTTTTGCAGAGATGAAGAGGCTAGCTGTGGACAGTCTAGTGTGGAAGGCTGCATCAAACCAGTCTTCCGATTGAAACTTTTAAAATTGTTCTGTACAGCTTCTCAGAATCCTAACAAATCTAAGTCTTCTATTCAACTTCCCTATTACCAGTTTTAGTGTTTCATTGTATTAACTCTTTGTATTTAAATGTGATGAGCTTCAGAAGTTTATCCTTAATTTTAATCTGGTACTATTCGGTCCTCAGTACAATTATTGTGAATTTTCTACTCCAAAAGCCACTGCCATTTATTACACCCTGGGGAAATGTTTACATAATTTGTTACATCATCCAACAATTATTTCCTTCAAGTAACAGCTTCTTCAGTGAATGAAGGGAATACTACTGGCCGTGCCTTATAAATTCACTATGTATACTGAGAATATTAGTGGGTAAAATGTTTCCTTGAGATAAATTAACAATGTATGTTTGTTAATTTATGTTTGTTAACAATTCTCTGAAGTGTAATGTACTGTCTTCTGTAATTGTTTTGAAAAGGATGAAACAGATACATACAATGACAAAACATGAATCTGCAACACATCCTAAGCTGTATCAATGTAATATCCCTGGAGGAGAAAAAGTTCACCTCAAAAGATAAATGGAAGTTGAAGAAAAGACACCAGCAAAAAAAGTCCCCACCCTCAATACAATTTCTTTGTATAAATGTCACTCTGCAGGGACTTTGAAGTAATTTTATAAAGGTCCTAATTTTAAAAAGTACCTGCCATTAATGACATGCCTACCTCATTGCTCGGCTGAGCTTCTCATACGTCATTCTTGGATTTTCTTTGATAGTGCCCCAAAGTTCAGCAACTTTATCACTTCGTACAAATCTGAATACACCTTCATCATAATTCTCCCAACATATGAGACTGGGGCAGTATTCTCTGTTCTTAAGGAGATCTCTTATAAACTCCCACAGACGTCCAGTCTTCTTTTCTGCAAGAGAATTACTTTTCACATTAACAGTAATTAAGACCAACTGTGTTGAAATTATGTTTATAATTACAATGAACTTTGGAGAAACAAGCTGACCCACCCACCTTGCTTTCTCCGTATTCCTCGGGATGGAGGAGAGCGCACTGGCTTTCTTTTCGGTTTTTGTTCTTGGCCAATTTGGCTTGAATCTGATTCGCCATCTACAAAAGAAATTTTACAACTGAACTGATTTGTAGTCTTACAAATAAATAGTACTATCACATAAATAAAACTATCAGCATCAGCTCAAGACATATTTTTTGCTTATATTACATAATTTATTATTTAAACAGAAAAGAAGAAAGACTACCCACTCACACGTAGCTAACTGGTGCATGAAACAAAATACAGATCCTTGGTCACAATTTCATTCTACTTCAATATGTGAGGTGGTGTGAAGCAGTGTGTTGACTTAAACTAGCCAGTGGCACTTTGAATGCTAAGGAAGTCTATACTGCTGTATGTTTCTGTGGGCTATTTGTCAGCTACACATGAATAGTTGCCTAATTTTTTATATTGTTTCATTGTTTAATTTCAGCTTTTTAAAAATTAAATAATTACCAGAACAGGTACTGCCGTAATTTCTGTTTTGGATCTCAACATAGTTGACAGTTGGCTCTGGCTCCGTGAACATGTCACGCCTTATGTTTTCTATTGGGGGCAATGCTGAAATGGTGAGAAACTTCATTAAAAAGTCTATCAGTGAGTTACATTTAACTAAAATACAATTTTAGTATCATTTGCCACAAAGTTCTATGCAATTCATTTAATTAACAATGCATAGGGTTTTACAGTATGTAACTAAATAAATTTCACAATTGTCAATGGGCATATCTTTACATGGTTCAAACCAAAAATATATTTTAACACTTACCAACATTAGGCACATAAGGTGGTGTCATGTTCTTATACTTCTGCAGTGCATCGTAGAGCATAGCACCAAAATTTGGGTCAAGTTGTTCGAACTCTTGTTTTGTCAAAGTACATAAAACTTCTGCACTGATTCTAAATGATTTCATGCAAGAATTTTCATAGTTTTGTCCTCTGCTTTTTATTTCGTGTATGACCCAGTTCATTATATCAAACACTGTCCATGATTTCACACACTTATTCTGCCATTCATGTGCGGGTACTTTGCTGAGATCTGCAAGCAATATTTCGTGAAGATATGTAACAAATGTAATTGTGACCACTTAATCAGATGTTGGTGAACCAATACAACAACGTAAATGTCAAACCTTGTATACACTTGTCCATTATGTCAGGTGGTGGTGTTGGTGCAAACACTACTGGTTGCCTCAGTTCATATGACTGGTCATTTTCATAACCGAACACACGTGAGTAAAAAGAGACTGGCTCTTCTTCATATATGTGCTGTGATGGCCACTGAAATAAATAAAAATTTTCTTCAATCTGCACTGCATTCACTATTTCTAAATAAAATGCAGCTATAAACATTTACTCACGTCGCTGTGCCATGAGTAATGGTCCGTGTACGCAGACTGAGGCACCAGTTCTGCAACAGAAATAATTGCAAAAATTAACAGATTCGTTAATCAATCAAATGCAACATGTTAGTAATAATTTTGATACAGATTATACTCTTAGATAAAATAATTACCCGTTTTGTCGCGACAATGTGTGATTGAAAAATTTAACTGCCTAAAAATGACTTCTGATTTTCTGTTGTATCAGAGTGCTTCGTTGGCAACATATTCTGATATTACACCACGCTGTACTCGTTAGATGTTAGCTCAAAACAGTGACCTGACAAAGTAGGTACCAAGCTTAGCTCCCGCCAACAGCTGATTGCACTGCTGCAAATCAAGGAGCAGTCTCCTCACATTACTTACAAATTCCGCTAATGGGCCATTCGTGATCATGTGTCGAAACTTCAGAATAAAACTGAATCCAATGTGCCCCTCGCGAACTATTCCTACAAGGTAAGATAGATTTCAGTTACACACACACACAAATACTTCGCCTTGGGCTCTATGTCCGCAAACAATTTGACCAGCGTTGACTCGTCGTGCAGTTATCCGTGGGGGCTTCCCTTCGTAGAATTATTCGTTCCTCTTTATCAACCGCCTGATTGTGGCATCCTCCTGTCGCCCGGGACTGCGCACACGTCACAGTCGACAGTATTTTGACGCACACGCGACCACTGCGTTAGAAAGAGAGAGCATGAGGAAAACTCGCACCTCGCACGCGATTGGCTGCTGCCTGCAGTCATGTGGCCAACCGCCGAGGCCAGCTTCCTAGAAGTTCCGCGCGGCACAACAAACCGAGCGGGCTCACATTACGCAACAGTCCCGCAACTCTCGAGAGCCGATGATGCACCGACGACAGCTCGGAACGTCCGTAAATAACAATCTCGCCCATCAGGCCTTGAAAAAATGCTGCATGAGAGACGAACGTTGCCCAAGTAAAACTGCACAGTCAGAATATAAAC
Source organism: Schistocerca americana (assembly GCF_021461395.2). Lineage (NCBI taxonomy): Eukaryota > Metazoa > Arthropoda > Insecta > Orthoptera > Acrididae > Schistocerca > Schistocerca americana. The sequence continues at coordinate 295,222,087 of NC_060125.1, forward strand.
AAACTCTTAACGTGTTTAGTAATTACCATTTCTATATTCCACACTCAGCTTTATTTCCGATAGCTAATTAGACTAACACAAAAGGTTGCCAGCTAACTAGGGAAGCACTATGATCGAACGAATCTTGGGCACACAACTGCTTAACCAAGTACGTTAAAGGGTCATCTACAAAAAGCGGGCACGGCTGCTTCTCATTTGCCATAGCAACGTAATGGGCGTGCCTTCCGATATTTTCGCGACGTTAACTATTGTATAATTTTGTAAATTTTTCTAGTAGCCTCATGTAGGGTACGGGGTAAGTGAATTTAACTACAAGAAAACTACACGAGGCCAAATTGGCATGATTTTATGCCCTTACAAAGATTATGAAAACTGAAAAGACTGAGTCTACTTTAAATGGTTCAAATGGCTCTGAGCACTATGGGACTTAACATCTATGGTCATCAGTCCCCTAGAACTTAGAGCTACTTAAACCTAACTAATCTAAGGACAGCACACAACACCCAGTCATCACGAGGCAGAGAAAATCCCTGACCCCGCCGGGAATCGAACCCGGGCGTGGGAAGCGACAACGCTACCGCACGACCACAAGTCTACTTTAATGCTGCTCGTGTACCGAGAACTTATTAACACTTGGTTTGCCTTTAAGAAGCTGCTAGCCACACAACTTCACTTCTCAAATCAATCGTTCCTGTGAAATTTTGGGTTGCAGGGCATGTCCTGACAAAATTAGGAACCAACGTTTTGGTCACTACTGCTACTGGCGTTTATTAAGAAATATGATACTGTAGAATACGAACTGGCTTCGGTCACGATATCCTTCACAATGTGGGCACTCTAAATGTGCCGTGTAGAGTTTCTCGTACCGTATTTGAAAATTTTGTTTGGTTGGATCACATCGATTGAAGAAGGCACCGCATTTCAATACTACGACTAAATCTTTCGCCCTGCAGTACACAACAAGCTGTCTTGAAGCTAGCGAGATTAACACCGTCGAAGTAATACATTTGCCTTCCGCGAACAATGCTTTCATCAATTGAGTTACCCGACCACCCTTCAAGGAATGACCCAGCGTGATTATGTGATCCTGTATGGTACAAGAATAAATTGCAGCTATAGCTGCAATTAAAAATGACACTACGAAATAAGATGTATAAGTCGATTAAATGTTGGATTATCTACCGCAAATCATCCTCTAACTCATTGATCCAAATCTATTCCTAAATATGGGATTTTTGATAACAGATCCATATATTGAATAAATTGTAGAAATGAAATGTTAATGGTTTCTTAAGGTATCTAATTCCATTAGAAAAAGATTTTCTATAGCTAATTTTGTTTATATTTAATTTTTAGGTAGAAATATTAACTACTTATCCTTTAGGGGATTAACTATAAAGGTAATAACTTATAATTTAGATGTCATGGGGTTCTATGTTGCTTTCAGTACCCCACAGAAGCTTTCGTGCTAACGCCTCCGATATAACGGCTCTTAAGCTGTAGACTAGCTTAGCTCTACCCAAGCATCTATTCACTTTGTTACTGACATGCACAACGTCATTAAACTTCGTGACGAATAATGTTACGCACTGTACTCTTAGGAAGGTTTATTGGAAAAGCCACTGCCTAGAATTAATGAAGCGCTTTGGTTCTACTTCATTTGCATTACACATAATTACTGCTATAGGATATTTCAAACTGCAGAAACAAACTTTCCTAGCAGATTAAATCTTGGTGCTGCACCGGGAATCTAACCTGGGACAGTGAAAAAGTCCCAAGTTCGAGTTTCGGTCGAACACAGTTCTAAATCCGGGGAGACTCCTATGCAGAGTGAATTTTCTCAAGAAACTAGTCTATTCAGCATGCTTCCATTCACCAATGCGTTACATTTTTTTAACAATTTACACAGGCGTTAATATCAAGAACAACTTGTACAAAGACTCGAGGGGATTAACAGTAGTACGGATGGGAGTCGGATAAATAGGTACAACGTATTCAACGACAGTCAGTACATGCCACTACAGTAAATGTCATGTACATAATGTTGTGGAGTTTTGACTGAATGAAAGACCTTTGCTGGAAAACTTTTACTCCATTAAAGAGTATCTTTACTGTACTGCACTTAAAAGTTACACTTTGACTACAAAATTTTTTTTTAGAGGAATAAGCACTATTTTACGAAATTTCGCTGAAGATGTTTTCTAACACTGAGGTGTTCTGTATGCCGTCTGCGGAATACCACTTACTTCCACGGACTATACCGGCAGGGCAAGAACTTTTACCACGAACGTTTAGACACGTAGACTACTTTAGTACAACGACCACAAAATAAAGTTAACGCGCTACAGTACACATTTCTTGTGACATTACGTTTTAATTTCCAATTTTTATTTAATTTTATTCCTGGACATGTTAGTTGTAAATACAGCCTCGCTCACTGGCTCCATGAGTCCAGTCCCAGTCCTGAAGAAGCCACAAGAAACCCCTGGCGTCAGAGTTGTAAACACAAGTAACTCTTAGTTCAAGCACCTTGTCAGATGTTCTCTGTGCCGTGTGGCAGGCTGCCACAGAACTTGCTATATGGCGATGGAGCACGATACATATGCACATGCACTGAATACCGCGTCGCAAAGAATACTACAACACGTGGCTATGCGTCCTCACCCGATCGCAAGCACCACAAAATAAAGTCCGTCGTACAGATTTTGAAAGATTATTTCGATTGATCTCACTATAAGTAGCGCCTCACTACAAGAATGCTCAACTTTCTGAAACCGGTCAGAAATCCTTATCAATCAAGCCTGCAACCGGAGAAAGGTGATCAATTTCAGCTGTACAGCTGACGTACGCATTTCAGAACAAAATGTGTTTAAGAGCAGAATGACATCAATTAGACAATAGCAATGTCAATGGAATCGAGGTAGAAGCCAAACATTAGCAGTTTCCATTATGCAACAAATGATGTCTCCTTTTCAAAAATTATGACTGATGCTAACAGCACCGAACATCGGCAGGATTTCAATACGTTTCGAGATACTGAAATATGAAGTTCAACGAACGGAGTATGTTAATACTTAATCGCTTTGTGACACATACAACTGAATAAATTCAAGATTTTAAAATCTACCATTAGGCTATAATCTTGTGCGAATGAAATTTTGAAGCTACATTTGGTCAATTTCAACAGCAGCATAAAGCTGCGCCATGCGTGATAGCTGAGGGGAAACGGAGCTTGCAGATCGAACAGCACATAATACTTGTGTCGAGTGCTGTGTGCAGTGGGCATCGGGTAATATCGGCCCTAACGGCTGGCTACACCGCTCTAGTCACTGGACCTTGTTTACACGAAAGTGCAGAGAGGCAAAGAAATTCTGCTCTGCGCAGTGTATCACTTACCGCTGTAATCGGGGTCCGGCAAAGTTTGGTACAGGGGCTCTGTGAGAGGGCAATCCATGGCGCTCTGACCGAGTTTTGTCCGTCTCCGAGCCTCTATTAAGTTGCACTGTTGCTACACCTAACTCAAGCGCGACCACTCCGCACCGAGCTTCGCTCGCAGACTAACGAGCTGCGACTCGCCGCGGTGGACGAAGTATAGACAGGCGCGGGGCTTCCCGTCGCGAGCGCCACCGTCATTGGCTGCCGCGTCCTACCAATTGGGAAGCGCTGCAGTTGCTTCGTTGTACGTGCACCGTGCCTCCCCGCGGGCTTCAACTAGTGGGACTGCAATATCGCAAATTTATCGCCCTGCTAAGAGACGCGTCTTCGTCGAGCAACAACTGCATGCTGGAAAAAAAAAGGAAATCATAGGATACCACCACAAACCTGGTATTGCCACAGGTATTTTTTTTAGTCTCAAGGGCCTTAAGAATAAGTAAATGAATAATTGTATATTGAACGTGGCGGTGCAGTTGTTAAAAGCCTGCTTTACACGAACGACTTTCTGGTCAAAATCGACTACTCGTGGTGGCAGTGTGTCACCTGCTTGGGTGTAAATCAGCGATTGGGTCAGTGACGACACTGATCAGTACTGATGTTGGGGAGTGTGGGGGTTGTAAAATCCTGTGTATGCTCAAAAGTGTGCATTCATAGAAACAGGCGGCTGTGACGTCGGTTTCTAATGTCGCGAGTTAACCAGTCCTCGCCGCGTTAACTACAACTGTATATACGAGCCGCCTTCCGGTGTGTGGCGGAGTATACTTTTCCTCTACATCCTGATCCATTCACGGATGACGAGAGGGAAGAATGATTGTCGCTAGGCCTCCATATTAGCTCTAGTTTTCTTGATTTTTCTCGTTCTGGTCATTTCGCGAGACGTTTATGGAATTAGCATGCCCTCTCGGAATTTCGTTAGTAAATCTCCCGTGATACATAACCCAATGTCCCTGGAGTTTGTTGAGTATATCCGTAAAGCGGATATTCGTCGTCGTCGTCGTCATTCTGCCCTAATCCCAAGGGTTGCAAACACTGCCAAAATAAAAAAAACGACATCCTCCACGTTCAAAACGCTTCCGTTGTGAAATCAAGTTTCATACCATAAAATGAAAAGTTGAGTCTATAATTCAGTAGTAACATAGTTCCGCGATACCTAAGTAAGACAACAACATTTAATTAGTAAATAGGAACCTTGAGCTGTCAGAATTTTTTTTTGATTCGGACGAGCTACTTTATAAGAAATCATTCTCCTTCCAGTTTAACGCGCTATTGCCGTCTAGTGCGTTGGTGAAGCTGTCATTTGTACTCAGTTGTTTCGTGTGTAAAGGTTCCCGGCGTGATTATGGCAGCACGACGGAAATTAAGAGACTTTGAATGCGGAGTGGCATTTGGAGACAGATGCACAAGACATTTTATTTTAAAAATCGTTAGGGAATTCAACACGGTGTCAAGAGTGTGCCGATAATACCAAATTTCAGGCGTTATCTCTCACCACGGACAACGTGTAATCGGTCGACGTGAATCTGACTGCAGTTGCAAACATATACACTTGGGGCGCTGCTGCAGAGTGTACGCAAGGTCTACACAAAACAGGTGCATCGCTAATAGGGGGTTAATGCTTTCGCACCGACTAAATGACCCCTTGACGAAACACGGAGCTTGTCTCTCTCTGCTATTAATCCAACTGATAAAGGTCTCTAACTGATGAGCAATACTCAAGAATCAGCCGAACAAGCGCCCTGTAAGTCAGTTCTTTCACGGATGAACTGCATTTCCTTAAGATATCCCCGACCAATCTCAGCCTCGCATTATTTTTCCTAACTTTGTTTTATGTGGTAATTTCACTTTAGGCAGTTCTAGACATTTATTCCTAGATATTTTACGGTAGTTGCTACTTTCAGTGATTTGTCATCATTTATGCGCTATACACTATGAGGTGACAATTCACACGGTAGCGATATGCACACACACAGAAAGCGGTAGTATCGCGTGCGCGATGTACAAGAGCGCAGTGCGTTGGTGAAGCTGTCATTTGTACTCAGTTGTTTCGTGTGTAAAGGTTCCCGGCGTGATTATGGCAGCACGACGGAAATTAAGAGACTTTGAATGCGGAGTGGCATTTGCAGACAGATGCACAAGACATTTTATTTTAAAAATCGTTAGGGAATTCAACACGGTGCCAAGAGTGCGCCGATAATACCAAATTTCAGGCGTTATCTCTCACCACGGACAACGCAGTGGCCGACGACCTTCTTTAACGACCGAGAGCGGCGGCGTCTACGTTGAATTGTCAGTGCTAACAGACAACATACGTCAAATAACCACATAAATCAGTGTGCGGCGTACGACGAACGTGGGACAGTGCAGTGATATTTGGCACTAATGGGCTATGGCAGTAGATGACCGAAGCGAGTGCCTTTACTAGCGGTACGACATAGCCTGGAACGCCTCTCCTGCGCTCGTGACCAAATCGGATGGACCTTGACCGGGAAACCGTGGCCCGGTGAGACGCGTCCCGATTCCATTTGGTAAGAGCTGATGGTAGGGTCCGAATGTGGCGCTTACCCAACGACGCCATGGACCCAAGTTGTCAACAACGCGCTGTGTAACCTGGTGGTGTCCATAGTGGAGTGGGCTATGTTTACTTGGAATGGATAGGGTCCTCTGGATGTTCAGTTACGTAGATTCTGTTTGCAGCCATTCATGTACGTCATGTTCCACAATAATGATGGAATTTTTATGAATGACAATGAGCCATGTCACTGGTCCACATTTGTTCTCGATTTGTTTGAAGAACAATCTGGACAATTCGAGCGAATGGTTTGACCACCCAAATAGCCCGACATAAATGTCATCGAAAGTTTATGGGACATATTGGCGAGGTGAGTTCGTGCACAAAATGCTGCACTATCAATAGTTCTTCAATTATAGTTGGCTATAGAGGCCGCATGGTTCAATATTTCTGCAGCGACTTGTAGAGTCCATGCCGCATCGAGGTGCTACACTATACCGGGCAATAGGAGGTCCGACATAATAATAGGAGGTATCCTATGGTTTTTGTGACCTCAGTACACGTTTAGATTTAATTACGTTTAGGGTCAACTGTCTGTCCCTACATACAGGGAGGTCAGAAACACTCTGAAAACCTTATAAATGGGTTGCAGCGTAGATTATACTGAGAAAACGGATACACTGTGCGGTTCTGAGTTAATTAGGACTGAAATTAGCCAATCTGGCCGTAGCGCGGGCAAATTCAAGCGGCCCGCCAGGTAAATTAGTGTCAATTGTTCTCATAGCGTAGATGATAGCACACGAGACTGCTCAGATTTTGGCTCGGGTTCGATCCTTACTACGGTCCCATGTACAATTTTTGTGTCGCTCTTTGTTCGGCTTAACGAAACCAAACAAAGTACACATTTCGCCATACCGTCTCTGGCGTGCCGCTTGAATTTGCGGGCAACGGCCTAGTTTAATGCTAATTAACTCCGAAACGGAACAACGTGCTAATTTTTTTTTCTTAACAGTTATTTCTCTGCACAACAGCAACACCTTACAAGCTTTTCTGACTATTTCTGACCACCCTTATCTATTGTAAACAGTAGCGTCCCTGTCACTCTTCCCTGTGGACTGCTACACTTCTATCGATTCTATTCCGTTAAGAGCGACGCGTTCTGTCTGCTGTAAAGTCCTGAGTCCAGTCAACAAATCTGGTACGATATTCGGCAAGTAGTGTTTTGTTCATTAAACGACAGTGCGGAACTGTATCAAATGCAATTATATTAAATTTCAGTCTCCAGTTGCATAAGCAAAGAAACTTTACCTAGGTTTCGGCTGTAATAATGCAGCTTTCTTCAGAAATGTCACAAGTTTTGCCGTCAGGCCACACCAACGGGCCAGACAGGTGCGCCGCGGGCAACGACGTAGCGAGTTCAGCTGGTGGTCGCGCGCATGCGCGTGCGGTGTAATACATACTTAAAACCAGTAAATGTTAACTGAGATTGTTATGGAAAATAGTTTATTACAACAGTTCAGACTATTAATGGCATTAAAACCATTAAGTAACTGAAGTTACAGTCCCATAAAAGGCAAAAGACATATAAAAAGTGTACTATACAAAAGTATGAATTAACATTAATTGATAACATTATTTGTTACAACAGTTAGAAATGTCACTGGCAAATAAACCATAATAACTGAAGATGCAGTTCTATAGGAGGCAAATGACATTATATAGCGTAAAGGAACCTTTTCATAAGTAAGGGCCAGGTTGACAACACCTGAAATGTGTGGAACTTAACTAAGAATTAACGCCTGTGAATGACATTAAGGACAATTGTCTCATACAAGTTAGCGGTTACATATACAGTATATGATCAGCAATTAACACATAAGAAAACCAGTAGGCTGTATGTGGTAGCCAACTACTGTAATTCAGCAGCGTCCACTATGTCTGTGGCGGAGCACTTTTCACTACTATGGTACTATAGCGTTCGAATCCATCTCAACGTTTCTTACATGTCACAAAAATAAAATGGACAAATAAATGCACCATAATTCATAGGAACACAAGTAGGTAAAATAGGGCGAGTAAGTAAAATTAAATATCTTGGAGAAATTGTACAACAAAATGGACTAATACAAGTTGCGGCTAGGTGTAAGAGTTAACAAATGTTTAAGAGCATATGGTTTGACAAAGAATATTTTCAGCATGAAATACGTATCCAGAGGGTGTTCAATAAGTAACTATGCAGCTCATAACTTACCGTATTAAAGTCGTGGAAGTTGAAAGAGTTGCTGGAAGTGATCCCCTGGAACATGAGGACACAGTTGCACACGCTTCTGAATATTCCTGAAGACTTTATGCAGAACATTGGGAGTGATGTTTTAGATAGAAAGTAATTTGGTGGAGCCAAGTCGCAGAGCGTGGAGTCCAGAGTCATCGAGAGATGATGCGGTCACCCAAGATGCCCTTTAAAAAGTTTGTGGCAGTGATATTTTTCATGTCTGGTGCAAAGTATGTCAAAAGTGCGCGAGAGTTTTTTTTTGGTCATGTGTTGTTTTTTATCTTTGCCGTAAGACTATAGGATCTCCTAGTTTTTGTTACTTCTCTGTTGTTTTTTCTAGTCGCTTCTCATTGTGAGTTTTCACGAATAAATATGTTTTCGTTAACTCATGATACCGGACGGCTATGCAATTATTTGTTGTAGGCAAGTCGCCTACAAGTTCATCGCCTTGTGGGCGGTATGTGCTGTCGCCCTATCCTGTTAGAACCAAGCACTCTGAATTTCTTCCTCATTCAGTCTACCTCATTCAGTTCAGGGCACCAGAATGCAGGTGCAGTTTCGCTCTGCATTTATGCTCTCCTGAAAGAAGATCGGCCAATGATGCAGTTACGAGTCACAGCGCACCAAATACCAACCTTTTGATTATGCAGCGGGGACACCTTAAATTCATGCGGATTATCCGTAGTTAACACACCACTATTCTGGCTATTCATGTAACCGGAGAGGTGAAACCATGTCTCATCCGTGAAAAACTTTGTGTCAAGAATCCTCTTACCATTGTCCAGCAGGAATCACAGAAACCAGTTGTAAGAGTTCATACCCGCCGGGCGATCGGCGTCTCTCAGTTCATGCACGACCAACAGTTTGTACGTATACATGGACAGTGACTTCCGGAGAATCTTGTGAGCAGAACCCACGGACGCGTGAGCCTGCTGAGCTAGTCGTCTAACCGATTTTTTTTTTTTTTTTTTGGACTTCGCAGCATCATGTCTCGCACCTCCGCCACCTTCTTTCGGCTGTGGACGTCGACGGCCTGCCTGATTTTGGAGCGTTATGGACGCTTCCGGTCTTTCGAAACTTGGTGATGAGGTTCCGTACATCATTGCGGTGAGGCGTCTTCACTCCTGTGAACTTTGCTGCAAATGCAGATTCTACTGGTGAGGTAAACTTGTCTCCATTGCGAAACACATACTCCACAAGAAACACTCTTTGTTCGATCTTCAGCATGATAACCTGGACCACAGTGATGTCACACAAGATACTGGTCTTCAATCAAACTGGACCTGCGAACAAATACAAATACCTGGTCAAATATGGTTCAAATATGTTAAAGAATGGAAAATTTTGTATTAATAATTGACAATGTTAAAGAATGGAAAATCTTGTATTAATAAATGGCAATCATATCAGCCATTACTTAGCACACCACAACATGGCACTGCATAGTTACTTTCTGAACATCTGGTAGAAGAACAAAACTACAACACTATTCCACAGTGTTACGTCCAGAATGTTTGTATGGATGTGGATGCCTAACGATGACCTGTAAGCTGGCCAGAATAGAGGAGTCTGAAAGTTGGATTATTAGGAGAAAAAAAGGATGCAGTACAAACTATGGATGGTTGAAAAATGGGAATTAATGAGGAGATGTACAAAAATATAGAGAAAATATCGCAAATAATCGCGAAGCGAAGATTAATCTCTTTTGGAAACATCTACCGAATGAATGAGAACAGGCTAACGGAACAAATATTTCCGCATTTCTGGGAGAAGAAATGGACAGTAGTGTGGATTACATAAATAAGAAAAGAACTAGAAAGAAGCAGCATCAAAGAAGCCAGCTGGTCGATCGGGCAGTATCCAAATTAGTGGGGCGTTCGGATCTGACAGTGGCCGATGATGGATTGCTGGGTACGTGAAGGGAGACATACCCATCGTCAAGCTTTCCGGCTGACCATGTCTGATCACCGCAAGGGATGATCGTCGTACTGTGCACCAGTCACATGGTAACCCCTTCGAATCTGCGCCTGCCGTCCGAGAACAAGTAATGGACACCCTGCAATGTTCTGTGCCGTCCTGCACCGTTGGTCGGAGACTGGCAGCAGCCGAACTATGGAATTACCTCTCAAGCGTAGAGTATGGTTAACAGCACAACGCAGACCGCTGAGTTTGCAATGGTGCCGTGACCAGGGAGCAATGAACTGCTGACGAATGACGTCGTATTGTGATCAGCGATGAATCGCGGCTCTGCTCTATCCCGGATGAGCATCGTTGAGTATGTTGGCGACCTGCAGAGAGGTCCCATTGTTCCAATGTTTTGGAGAGGCACAGCGGTGTTACTGCTGGCGTCAGGAGGTGGGACAACATCGGGCGTGAATTCAGGGCACGGATGGTAGTGATTGAGGGAACTCTCACAGCACAGTGGTAAGTTACGGACAATTGTATCCTCATGTGTTCTGACTCATGTCATTTTTCAACACGACAATGCTCGTCCCACACATCCACGTGTCTATATGAACTGTCTGCATGGTTTTGAGCTTCTCCTGTGGCCAGCAAGATCCCCAAATGGTTCAAATGGCTCTGAGCACTATGGGACTTAACTTCTGAGGTCATCAGTCCCCTAGAACTTAGAACTACTTAAACCTAACTAATCTAAGCACATCACACATATCCATGCCCGAGGCAGGATTCGAACCTGCGACCGTAGAGGTCGCGCGGTTCCAGACTGTAGCGCCTATAACCGCTCGGCCACTCCGGCCCGCCAAGATCCCCAAATCTGTCCCCAAAAGAACATGTGCGAGACTAGCTCAGAAGTAAACTTCGTCCAATGCCAGTGTCCAGAATACCAAGGACCAGTTAGAGCAGTTGTGAGTGAGCTTATCTTAGGAGAGGATACAATGTCTTTGTGGCACGCTTCTCAACTGAACCAGTGCGTATATCCAGCCCAGAAGAGGCTTCAACGTCATACTGATAAGTAGTCTCTCACTACCAAGTTCTCTGTAGGTTTGACTCGATACTATAAACACTGAAGTAACATCACATCCCCTCTCAATCCGGCAAGGTTCATTTCGTTTCTTCTTCCCCTTCCCGTTGCTCCACTTTTTTTGTCAGGTGGTGTATGTTCTGTCACTGGGACGAAGGAGGGCAGAGGGTGGTCAGTTATCGAATGATCTGGCCAATTGCATATTGATAATTAATTCCTTGACACCAGCTGTATTGGGTATAGATCTACTATCCAATGTTGATATATGAAAATTCTTACAGGACCAGGACCTGGGCAGTAGGTGATGAATTCAGCGGATTACGATTTATGGATGTAGACAGCGTGACGTATTGAAGTTTGAGTCAGTCCAGGGAGTGTGCACGGATAGTCGAAACCGTTAAGGTGACCGCTCGCGATAAGCAGGAAGTCGGTGATTGAGTTCCAGTCCGGCACAAATATTCGTACGTCACTATTGGGCAGTAGATCTACACCTGGCACAGCTGATGACAAGCTGAAGTTTTAAATTTCGCGTTTAAGAAATCGTTCACGCAGGAGAATCGTACAAGCATATCATCGGTTGACCAGCGGACAGACTCCCGTTTGGACGATATAGTAATAAGTATCCCGGCTGTAGAGAAACAACTGAAAGAGTTGAAAACACGTTAAGTCACCAGGTCCGGATGGAATCCCAGTTCGATTTTAGAAAGAGCACTGTACGGCATTGGCCCCTTAGCTTGCATTTGTCGCGAGTGCAGAGTCCGAAGCGAATGGAAGTGCAGGTGACTCCTGTATATAAAAAGGGCAAAAGAATGGACCTCCAAAATTACAGACCAATAGCCTTACATCGGTTTGCTGACGAAATCTAGAACATATTCTACGTTCGAATGCAAGAAATTTTTTTGAGACTGAGAAGCCTGTGCACACGAATCAGCAAGTTTATAGAAAGCATCGCTCCTGCGAAGCTCAGATTGTCCTTTTCTCACATGATATACTGCGAACTATCGATGTAAGCAGATTCCATATCTCCATATTTCCGAAACGCATTCGACACGGTTCCCCGTTGCAGGCTGTCAACGAAGGTACGAGCAGATGGAACAAGTTCATTGATATGTGAGTGGCTCGAAGACTTCTTAAGTAATAGAATCCAGTACGTTGTCCTCGAAGGCGAGTGTTCACGTGAGACAAGGGTATCGTCAGGAGTGCCCCGGGAAGTGTGGTAGGATCGCTGTTATTCTTTACGTGCATAAATGATCCGGCGGACAGGGTGGGCAGCAATCTGCTGTTGTTTCCTGGTGATGCTATGGTGTGCAGTAAGGTGTCGAAGTAAAGCGACTTTGTAGTTGGTGTCATAATGGCAGCTGATTCTAAATGAAGAAAAGTGTAAGTTAATGGGTTCAAATTGTTCAAATGGAACTTCCTGGCAGATTAAAACTCGGGACCTGTGCCTTTCGCGGGCAAGTGCTCTGAGCACTATGGGACTTAACATCTGAGGTCATCAGTCCCCTAGAACTTAGAACTACTTAAACCTAACTAACCTAAGGACATCACACACATCCATGCCCGAGGCAGGATTCGAACCTGCGACCGTAGCGGTCGCGCGGCTCCAGACTGATGCGCCTAGAACCGCTCTGCACCCCAGCCGGTTAAGTTAATGGGGATGAGAAAGAAATACAAACCCGTAATGTTCGTATACAGTATTAGTATTGTCATGATTGACACAACCATATTGTTAAAGTATCTGGGCGTAACGTTGCAAAGAGAAATGAAATGGTACGAGCATGCGAGGATTGTGATAGGGAAGGCGAATGGTCGATTTCGCTTTATTGACAGAATTTTAGGAAAGTATGGTAAAATTAAGGAAAGGCAAACCTACGTTTCTAGCATTTGTAGACTTAGAGAAAGCGTTTGACAATGTTGATTGGAATACTCTCTTTCGAATTCTGAAGGTGGCAGGGGTAAAATACAGAGAGCGAAAGGCTATTTACAATTTGTACAGAAACCAGATAGCAGTTATAAGAGTCGAGGGGTATGAAAGGGATGCAGTGGTTTGGAAGGGAGTGAGACAGGGTTGTAGCCTCTCCCCGATGTTATTCAATCTGTATATTGAGCAAGCAATAAAGGAAACAAAAGAAAAGTTCGGAGCAGGTATTAAAATCCGTGGAGAAGAAATAAAAACTTTGAGGTTCACCGATGACATTGTAATTCTGCCAGAGACAGCAAAGGACTTGGAAGAGCAGTTGAACGGAACGGACAGTGTCTTGGAAGGAGGGTATAAGATGAACATCAACAAAAGCAAAACGAGGGTAATGGAATGTAGTCGAATAAAGTCGGGTGATGCTGAGGGAATTAGATTAGGAAATGAGACACTTAAAGTAGTAAAGGAGTTTTGCTATTTGGGGAGCAACATAACTGATGATGGTCGAAGTAGATAGGATATAAAATGTAGACTGGCAATGGCAAGGAAAGCGTTTCTGAAGGAGAAAAATTTGTTAACATCGAGTATAGATTTAAATGTGAGGAAGTCGTTTCTGAAAGTATTTCTATGGAGTATAGCCATGTATGGAAGTGAAACGTGGACGATAAATAGCTTAGACAAGAAGAGAATAGAAGCTTTCGAAATGTGGTGCTACAGAAGAATGCTGAAGATTAGGTGGGTAGATCACATAACTAATGAGGAGGTATTGAATAGAATTGGGGAGAAGAGGAGCTTGTGGCACAACTTGACTACAAGAAGGGATCGGTTGGTAGGACATGTTCTGAGACATCGATGGATCACCAATTTAGTATTGGAGGGCAGCGTGGAGGGTAAAAATAGTAGAGGGAGACCAAGAGATGAATACACTGATTCATAAGGATGTAGGCTGCAGTAGGTACTGGGAGATGAAGAAGCTTGCACAGGATAGAGTAGCATGGGGAGCTGCATCAAACCAGTCTCAGGACTGAAGACCACAACAACAACAACATGGTTCATCTACAAAGGAGACGGCGTATAGAACACTTGCGCGACCTATTCTTGAGTACTGCTCAAGTGTTTCGGATTCCAACTAGGTCGGAGTAAACGAAGACATCAAAGCAAATCAAAGGCGGGCTGCTAGATTTGTTACCGGCAGGTTCGAACAACATGCAAGTGTTACGGAGATGCTGTGGAAACTAAAATGGGAATCCCTGGATGGGAGGGGCCGTTATTTTCGAGGAACACTACTGAGAAAATTTAGAGAAGGGAGATTTGAAAGTGAGTGCAGTACGATTCTACAGCTGCCAACATATATTGCGCGTATGGCCCGCGAAGATAATATGCAAACAAATTAGGACTCATACGGAGGCTTATAGATAGTCGTTCATCCCTCGCCCTATGTGCGAGTGGAACATGAAACGAAATGACTAGTAGTGATAGACCGCCGTACATGTCTCGCCGGGATATGTATGTAGATATGTACGTAGAATTCGCATTCAGCGAACTAATTTCGAGTTATTTCATACAGCTGTGGATCGTCAATAATGTGTGTTCTTTCAGACGTGTGTATATCGTAAATAAAAGTCAAGGTTGTAAAATTATTTTTATTTAAAAATAACGCGTTTCGCCGCGGTTAGACATCATCAGATTGTATAAAATTTCAAATGAAGTTCATAGCACCGGCTACCAAAGATCTATGTCAACCACATAAATATAACAAGTCTGGATTTGCAAGTTCAGTGTAACCTTGAAAACCGGTTGCTGTAACAATCAGCCAACTAATGGTGGAATGAATACTACAATTTGTATACGTTGACAAGATATTAAGTCTAATGTACTTAGAGCGAGAACTTGCTGTGAGGGGTTTTCCAGCACTTTGGACTTTGGTAGAGCAAGTGCATGTTATTCGACATCGGAGCCGAGGTGGGGCAGGGCCAATGCCGGGGTCGCGTGAGTCAGGTACCGGACACGCAAGGCTGCAGAACACGTGCGGCGCGCACGCGAGAACAGTGTAACTCCGGCCAGGTGTCGCTGCTAGATATGCTCCGCATTTTCGCAGAAATTCGTTGCTGGGTCTTACCTGGAAAGGAAAGTATCCTGCTGACAGGGTAGCCACTGCTGAACATCTGTCGCAACAGGTTGGAACTATTCACTCGAGACCAGACCCCTGCCTTCGACATGCAGTGTCATTCCAACCGAGCCACCCTGGCTCGTTTCTAGGGTCTCGGGTAAGTTCATTGAGCTATTACCTCTATCAGAATCTCACACTCTGAAGCCTAGAAGACGAGGAACAAGGTGGCGTCGCGTAGAGGGTTTCAGTCAGTCCCCGAGACTTGCATGGATGGTTCAACCGGAAAAGATCTTCGAAAGATAGACATTCTTGTTCAGTTCCCCGAAGAGCACCTACTTTTTTGCTACAAAAGTTCAACCAGTCTGACAGACCACAAATTTTGCGTACAACTGCAAAAATTTTGCGCGCAACGACACTGACGGATATGGAAATTGTTACACTATGAAGCACCAGTCCAATAAGTATCGTCACGTAAAGTGTATTAAATGATTGAACTTTGATTCGATTCGAAAATGATATCCATGATTTAACTTTGATTCCATTGTAAAATGTAGTCTATCATGAATGTCAACATGAGGTATGACCCCAACAGAAACGATTACACCCCTGTATTCTTTGTGCCAAGGAAGCAAAGATCATGCGTATGTTATTTTCAGGAATTTAGTACCATGCCTGAAACATATGCCGTGTCATACACGGTTCAGTCACATTAATGTGACCATCGCCCAAGTTCGACGTCAACGTGCAATAACCACAAACAGACAGCAGATTACAGCACTAGTAGTGGAGGGTATATGAAGCGTGACGGAGGACAACAGTACAGTCAACAATGGTTCAAATGGCTCTGAGCACTATGGGACTCAACATCTGAGGTCATCAGTCCCCTAGAACTTAGAACTACTTAAACCTAACTAACCTAAGGACATCACACACATCCATGCCCGAGGCAGGATTCGAACCTCCGAACGTAGCGGTCGCGCGCTTCCAGACTGAAGCGCCTAGAACCGCTCGGCCACACCGGCTGGCAACAGTACAGTCCTTGTCGTAATGTGGAGACGGAGCGATCTATCTGAGGTCCGAAATGGTGTGCCGGCCGTTGTGGCCGAGCGGTTCTAGGCGCTTCAGTCCGGACCTGATGACCACAGATGTTATGTTCCATAGTGCTTAGAGCCATTTGAACCAAAATTGTGTGATATAGGCTTTCTAGCCAAGGGTGGAAGCATTTCTGAAACGGCTAAGTTTGTAAACTGTTCGCATGCCGCCATGATTTAAAGTTCGCCATGCATGGCAAAATGGCACTGTCCAAGACCGGCGTCGAGGAACTGTGGTGCACCATGGGCTGTAGAAGACAGCTGTGAACGACAATTGTGGAGATGCGTATGGGTAAAATGACGTGCAACTGTTGAGTAACTGACCGCCAAAATAAACCAAGGGGGTACAAACAGTGTCTTCTCAATGGCCGTTCAGCTAACATTGTTGCTTATGGGCCTCTGCAGCAGGCACCTGGCTCATGCAGCAATGCTGACTGCTGTTCATCGGGTTATAAGGCTGGAATTTGCACGCCAGTACCGCAACTGAAAGTCTACTTGAGTGGCGACAGGTGGCCTTTCCAGACGAATCACATTTTATGCATCGTTGGGCAGACGGCCATTGGCGTGTATGCCGTGAAACGTCTGAAAGTGAACAACCTGCAACAGTCGTTGGAAGTGTCCAGCCCAGAGGAAGGAGTTTTAGAGTTCTCGAAGGCATACTGGATCAACACAAGTATGCACTATCATTGGGGACCATGTCTACCTCTACATGCTGTTTGTTTTTGCTTGTCATGATGGCATCTACCAGCAGGACAATGCAATGTGTCACAGCTCGTATTTGGTTCAAAGAATACCAGGATGAGTTTACCATACTGCCATGGCCACCAACCTCGCCGAATTTAAACCCAATAAACCCAATCGAGAATCTTTGGGACCAACTCTATCGGGCTGCTCGCGCTATGGATCGTCAACAGAGAAACCTAGTGCAGCCTGCCACAGCACTGGAGTTGGCATGTCCCCACATCCCTGTCGATGCCCTCCAAAACCTAATTGACTCTCTTCTTGCACATCTCGCAGGGGAATGCGCTGCAAAATGTGATTATTCAGGCTTTTGACAGGCGGTCGCATTAATGTGACTGGACAGTGTATCATGAAGTTGTTGGCTGAAACATGGCATGAAAATATTACGTCCCCCCCCCCCCCCCCCAATTGCGTCCTAGTCATGCTCTGTGGGTGACAGAACAGAAGACTGGGCAGCCCAGTCAAGGATCCATTGATTTCTGAAGGCGTGTGCTATGTGAAGCAGTGTCGAGTCTTGCATTATCCTGTTGGAATATGCCATTTCGTAGAGTGGTCATGAAGGGTATGACAACAGGGTTTACGATTCTAGCCACATACTGGCGAGCATTCAGCCTCCTTTCAAGAAATAACTGCTAATTCCTGTTGTCATATCGAACAGCTCTCCACAATATGATTCCAGAAGTTGTAGAGATGTGGCCTTTCACCAGGCCATTTACGGACACGTTGACGTCGATCTGTCTACCAAATAGTAGCGAGAACCTTCGCTGAATATCGCAGAATGTTACACAATGCCCAAGTTGATCTGGCTTTACACAGTGTGGGTCTCTGATGTTTGTGGTACGGTGTCAGAGATAAACGACGCTTGACAACCTAGCTTCCAGTAAACTGTTCCTGACAATTTGTGATAAAACTCTGCCTGTAACCGCTGCCCGTATTTCAAAGGCTGTCGTGCGGCCATTCGTCAGAGTCAGCGAGTAAGCCCACGATCTTCTCGTGGTGCAGTCCTTCTGGAGGGCCCCATTCCTACTGTTCTTGCCGCACTGTTATCCTGAGTCCCGTCGTTCTGTAGTCATTGCACTACAACCAACTGCCTGTGTGATCTGTCGGTGTGATGCTCCCACTTGCTTATACTGAAAGGTATGTGCTGAGATTCGATCAGGATAGAGCCAGTGAAAAATGTCGATAGTTCCCAACCGCAAGGTTGGACGAGTAGTACATCTTCGAGTAGTAAGATCTTTGACAGCTAACAGAGCTAGGTGTACGCAGTAAAACTTTGAGGAGTGGTGAGGAGATGAGCAGAGTCAGCAGACGTGTATTGAGTCGGAGCTAGATGCCTGCAGGAGACAGCCGGGTCGTGACAGCATCAAAGTAAGAATTGGCGCTACGCACATAATAAGCTATATATTGAGCGAAACTCGGCACATACCTGGGGAAACTAGAAAGAATAATTAATAAAATAGGTTTTGAAACTTCCTGGCAGATTAAAACTGTGTGCCCGACCGAGACTCGAACTCGGGACCTTTGCCTTTCGCGGGCAAGTGCTCTACCAACTGAGCTACCGAAGCACGACTCGCGCCCGGTACCCACAGCTTTACATCTGCCAGTATCTCGTCTCCTACCTTCCAAACTTTACAGAAGTTCTCCTGCGAACCTTGCAGAACTAGCACTCCTGAAAGAAAGGATATAGCGGAGACATGGCTTAGCCACAGCCTGGGGGATGTTTCCAGAATGAGATTTTCACTCTGCAGCGGAGTGTGCGCTGATATGAAACTTCCTGCAAGGTTCGCAGGAGAACTTCTGTAAAGTTTGGAAGGTAGGAGACGAGATACTGGCAGATGTAAAGCTGTGGGTACCGGGCGCGAGTCGTGCTTCGGTAGCTCAGTTGGTAGAGCACTTGCCCGCGAAAGGCAAAGGTCCCGAGTTCGAGTCTCGGTCGGGCACACAGTTTTAATCTGCCAGGAAGTTTCATATCAGCGCACACTCCGCTGCAGAGTGAAAATCTCATTCTGGAAAAATAGGTTTTCTTTGGTTAAATAATGTCCAAAAGCTAGATAGAAATCCCATTGTTGATGCAATAAGCGTTTTGTGAAACTTTCTCATAAATCCATGCTATAGAAGTTTTTTTAGTTTTTCACATGTGCCTTAAAAGTTTGAACAATAAATATTTTTTAGATAAAATTAGAGTTTCATCTCACACCTTATGTCGTTCTCCGCATCCTGTGCTTGCATTGAACCAAAAGGTACATTAAAGTAATGATCCCATGAGTAAAGCTAATAATTTCATTTATCAGAGTAAAATAATCTATATGTCACTGCACAGTTGGCAAATTATTCAGATCAGGACAGAATTTTTATTAAGTAACAAACAAGGCCAAAATGAGTAAAGTTATCTGGAATGACAATTTTATGCCCTTGCATAATATATGTTTTATTATCGGCCAAACGGGAAGGAGTGCACGAGCTAAGTCCACAGACGCAGTCAGATGCAGGTTGGTGACTTTCATTTATTTTTACCACTAAACTTTCATGCAGTCAGATGTGTATTTTGAGTATTAATTTTCCAACAATATTTTCATGCAGTCAGATAAAGTTCAGTTCAGTTAAATACGCAGTCAGATGCAAGTTTTATTAAAGACTAAAGCAGTCACATGCATTTCAGTCCAGTTTAAATAGAGAAGTTTTATTAACAACACTTTCAATACAAAGATTCGACCTTCCTTAAAATCCCAAAGAGGGTGATTAGCTACATATGCCCTTTGTTTGGCATGCTGTGTTGCTCTCTCCAGCTGAGGAGTTACAGCAATGATAGACAAACCCAACAGCAGTACTCATACTAAACTTCATCTGTAGGAATGGTTCTTTTCTGTAAATGGTTGCGAAAACACACTTGACCTCTTAGCCACAAACAATCCAGAGCTAATAGAGAGCATCATCACTGATACAGGGATTAGTGATCACAAGGTCGTTGTAGCTACACTCAATACCGTTTCTTCCAAATCCACCAGAAACAAACGCAAAATAATTTTATTTAGAAAAGCGGATAAAGTGTCACTAGAAGCCTTCCTAAGAGACAATCTCCATTCCTTCCGAACTGACTATGCAAATGTAGACGAGATGTGGCTCAAATTCAAAGATATAGTAGCAACAGCAACTGAGAGATTCATACCTCATAAATTGGTAAGAGATGGAACTAATCCCCAATGGTACACAAAACAGGTCCGAACGCTGTTGCAGAGGCAACGGAAAAAGCATGTGAAGTTCAGAAGAACGCGAAATCCCGAAGATTGGCTAAAATGTACAGACGCGCGAAATTTGGCACGGACTTCAGTGCGAGATGCCTTTAATGGGTTCCACAACGAAACATTGTCTCGAAATTTGGTAGAAAATCCGAAGAAATTCTGGTCGTATGTAAAGTACACAAGCGGCAAGACGCGGTCAATACCTTCGCTGCGCAGTGCCGATGGTACTGTTACCGACGACTGTGCCGCTAAAGCGGAGTTATTGAACGCAGTTTTCCGAAATTCCTTCACCAGGGAAGACGAATGGAATATTCCAGAATTTGAAACACGAACAGCTGCTGACATGAGTTTCTTAGAAGTAGATACCTTAGGGGTTGCGAAGCAACTCAAATCGCTTGATACGGGCAAGTCTTCAGGTCCAGATTGTATACCGATTAGGTTCCTTTCAGATTACGCTGATACAATAGCTCCCTACTTATCAATCATATACAACCGCTCGATCGCCGATGGATCTGTACCTACAGATTGGAAAATTGAGCAGGTCGCACCAGTGTTTAAGGAGGGTAGTAGGAGTAATCCTGCGAACTACAGACCTATATCATTGACGTCGGTTTACTGTAGGGTTTTGGAGCAAATACTGTATTCAAACATTATGAATCACCTCGAAGGGAACGATCTATTCATACGTAATCAGCACGGTTTCGTTCTTGTGCAACGCAGCTAGCTCTTTATTCGCACGAAGTAATGGCCGCTATCGACAGGGGATCTCAAGTTGATTCCGTATTTCTAGATTTCCGAAAAGCTTTTGACACCGTTCCTCACAAGCGACTTCTAATCAAGCTGTGGGCCTATGGGGTATCGTCTCAGTTGTGCGACTGGATTCGTTATTTCCTGTCAGGAAGGTCGCAGTTCATAGTAATAGACGGCAAATCATCGAGTAAAACTGAAGAGATATCAGGTGTTCCCCAGGGAAGCGTCCTGGGACCTCTGCTGTTCCTGATCTATATAAATGACCTGGGTGACAATCTGAGCAGTTCTCTTAGGTTGTTCGCAGATGATGCTGTAATTTACCGTCTAGTAAGATCATCCGAAGACCAGTATCAGTTGCAAAGCGATTTAGAAAAAATTGCTGTATGGTGTGGCAGGTGGCAGTTGACGCTAAATAACGAAATGTGTGAGGTGATCCACATGAGTTCCAAAAGAAATCCGTTAGAATTCGATTACTCGATAAATAGTACAATTCTCAAGGGTATCAATTCAACTAAGTACCTGGGTGTAAAAATTACGAACAACTTCAGTTGGAAAGACCACATAGATAATATTGTGGGGAAGGCGAGCCATAGGTTGCGTTTAATTGGCAGGACACTTAGAAGATGCAACAAGTCCACTAAAGAGACAGCTTTCACTATACTCGTTCGTCCTCTGTTAGAATAATGCTGCGCGGTGTGGGATCCTTACCAGGTGGGATTGACGGAGGACATCGAAAGGGTGCAAAGAAGGGCAGCTCGTTTTGTATTATCACGTAATAGGGGAGAGAGTGTGGCAGATATGATACGCGAGTTGGGATGGAAGTCATTAAAGCAAAGACGTTTTTCGTCGCAGCGAGATCTATTTACGAAATTTCAGTCACCAACTTTCTCTTCCGAAAGCGAAAATATTTTGTTGAGCCCCACCTACATAGGTAGGAATATTCATCAAAATAAAATAAGAGAAATCAGAGATCGAACAGACAGGTTTAGGTGATCGTTTTTCCCGCGCGCTGTTCGGGAGTGGAATGGTAGGGAGATAGTATGATTGTGGTTCGATGAACCCTCTGCCAAGCACTTAAATGTGAATTGCAGAGTTATCATGTAGATGTAGATTTAGAAATAATGTCGCATAAGGATGAAACTTTAATTACCATGTCCTACGCGCATGGAAGTATTGGAGTAGCAGTTTGGTAGCGTCCATTCAAAGTGTTCAGGGTTTAACACTTTCCATTTCCGTCAGTGTATTTTCTTTTTTCAGAATCGTAACTTAGGCTAACCTAAATCCATACTATTTACCTCAATCCTCAGACTTTCTGACAGAGCTAAACTTTTTCCGGAACGCATTTTCAACCTATCCAGCCATTTTCACGGTCAAGATTTTGTCAACTGAATCATCCAAGGCAAAACCTCTGTTTCCACCTCCTTCCTGCTCTTCCAAAATCCACTGAGGCTATCTGTCAAAATCCTGAATAGCCACCTTTGGCAGCGCAGTCCCCTGCGAGATGTACAAGAAGAGAGTCATTTAGTTTCTGGAAGGTACCGACAGGGATGTGGAGCCATGAGAACTCCAATGCCGTGGTCAGCTGCGCAAGGCTTCTCGTTTGAGGATGTGGTCCCACAGATTCTCAACTTGGTTTAAATCTGGGAAGTTTGTTGGCTGGGGCAGTACGGCATACTATTCCAGGTGATCTTCAGACCACGCACGTACACTGCCAGCTGTGTGAGACGTTCCCTTGTCCTGCCAGTAGACGCCATCGCGCGGAGGAAAAACAAACTACATGTACCCGCGAACATGGTCCCCGAGAACAGATGCATACATGCAGTACAGAAAACTGTGTGCAAAGTGGGTGCCTCGAATGCTCACTTCCGGCACGAAACAGAGGAGATTCACCATCTGTCAACAAATCCTTTTGCGTTTTGAGCGTGGTAGTTGTGCATCTGTTAAGAACAGTATGACAGGTAATGAAAGCTGGGTTCACCATTTTGACCCTAAAAACAAGAGAGCAAAATGGAGTTCCGCCACAACGAATCACCGACGCCAAAAAAGTTCTAGACCATGAAATCAGCAGGGAACGTGACGCTCACAGTGTTCTGGATTGTTCAGGGTGTGGTGCGTTTGGAATTCATGCCTAAAAGCACCACCGTAAATTTTGCAAGGTACTGCAAGATCCTTACAAAACTGAAAGCACGAATTCGAAGAGTTCGTCCACACATGGAGCAACCTCTCCTTCAGTGTGACGATGCCAGCCCACACACGACCACTGCGATATCTACAGTAATCGCGGTAGTCCGACGCCTTGCGTTCACTGTCATCGATCATCCTCCAAACAGTTCCGACTTGGCCTCATCCGGTTTCGATCTGTTTCCAAAACTTAAAGAACACCTTCGAAGACTTCACTTTAATAGTGATGAAGCGTTGCAGGTAGTGGTAAGGTTGTGGCTCCCCCAAGAAAGTCAAACATTTTACAGTGGCGGTATCAACGAACTGGTTTCTCGTTGGAAGAAATGTGTTCTTCACCAGGGTGACAACTTACGGAAATAAATATCAATCGTTAAAAATAAAGATGCAGAATGTTAATAAAGTCTGTTTTATTCAAAAGTTTTAACAGTTTTTCCACATTAAAAAAATCGGAGACATTATTTTTCAGCATGCCCTCGAAAGTTTCTAGGTGGCAAGAAATTTTATACAGTCTTGTTCCTTGTGCCACGAATGTTAGCAGGGTAGTACCGCGCAGAAGGTTTGTTAAAATGAAAGCAGACAACGGCCCAGTGTAAGCTTGAATCAGTCCGCGAAGTGCGCTCTGATGAGTGAATTAAAGAGTAATGTTCACGAAAGATGTTTGTCACCGCTTCGTCTGTATACACTGTTGTAGTGCATCATGAGAGTTGGGCTATGCCTCCGTATCATGTTAGAAATAATTCCATTCCATCTGTCGATTGAACTGCAGCGATTAACAGTGTTGAGTTATATTTGCACGTTGTGGTTCGGTAAATTCACTGTACTCAAGACACCGGTCAGTAAAGTAAAGACCAAACTGCAGATTCTCAGTTGTTCCTTCAGCTTTTTCTGCCAGTCTCTGCTTCTTTAAAGTCTGGAAATAATTCATTATGTGGAAAAAGACAAGCTGCACCAAGGTCCGGAGTCAACCGGAAACTGTGGGCCGCCTTATAACCAGTCAGTTAAAAGGTCGGTGCAAAGCACGGTTATACCTTCTCTAACAGGACTATGCGTAACAAAGCACTGCAATGTTCTAACCAACGTTTGGGTTGCCAGCTTGACTTATTTTATAAGTTAGAAGCAGCAAACTGTACTTCAGCTGATCACTTGTTCCGCGTCGAGCTGAATATTAAAGATTTAAAATAAGTGGGTAAAATAAAGCAAACAAGGTATAACACGTGGAAGAAGGGTTGTTGATATGAATTACAAGCAGTTTTACACAAGCTTCTGTAGCCGATGGCATCATTATATGCCGGTATATTGACGCTTGACCCGGAGGCAACAGGTTCGAGTTTCCTGGCGGAAGAAATTTACGTGCTCTGTATTTAGTAGGTAAGAGAATCTAACTAGAACCTGTATTCTCACAGACACTATCATTCACAAATTCACTGTGATCAACTTATCTGTCAGTAAAGTACAGACCAACTCGGAAGTCGAAGGCAAATCCCTCCAAGTAAACCACATAATGTTTTCAGACTTCACGAAACATCTTGCGTTCAATGTTTCAGAGTCTAAGGAAACCGAATAAAATAGTAGACACGAATTCCTTTTATGGTGTTGCTGTTCGCCAAAGTATGCACTTAAGGTGAAAACGCGTGACGCTGTCGACGTTAATTCGTCCATCGGTTGGGCACACCGATGTCAGCGATGCCTGAAATACTCTTTGAGAAGAGTAAGCTAATGAAGTGGCACCATATTTCCCTCTCTTTCGTGTCCCTCTAAACGTCGTCAGCAGCACAAACACTACACGCACACAACGCAATCATTTAACATGAAACAGCTATACACTGCGGAGACAAAAGTCATGGAATACCTCCTAATATCGTATCGCACCTTCTTTTGACAGGTGTAGTGCTGCAACTGGACGTAGTCCCCTGACGGAATACTGAGCTATGTTGCCGCTACAGCCGTTCATAATTGTGAAAGTGTTGCCGGTGCAAGATTTTGTGCACGAACTGACCTCTCGCTTATTTACCATAAACCTTCGATGGGGTTTATGTCAGGTGATATGAGTGGCCAAACCATTCGCTTGAACTGCCCGGAATGTTCAAACAAATCGCGAACAAGTGTGGCCCGGTGACATGGTGCACTGATAGCTATAAAAATTCCGTCATTGTTTGGGACTAGGAACTCCATGAGTGGCTGAAGATGGTCTTCAAGTAGTTCAGTTGGACCAGAGGAAAGCCCACACTATTGTTGAATTGTTGACCCACCATCAGGTTGCACAGTGCCTCGTTGACAACTTGGGTCCCTGGCGTCATGGAATCTGCACGACGCTCGAAATCTACCATCAGCTCTTACCAACTGAAATCTCATGTGACCAGGCCAATGTTTTCCAGTGACCTATGGTTCAACTGATATGGTCACGGAACTAGGAGAGGCGCTGCAGGTGGGTCGTGATGTTAGTAAAAGCGCTCGCGTCGGTTGTCTACTGCCATAGCCCATAATGCCAAATGTCATTGCATTGTCCTAAAGGATGCATTCGTCGTACCAACCAAATTGATTTGTGTGGTTATTTCACCCAGTGTTGCTTATCTGTTAGCACTGGCAACTACTCGCATACGTCGCTGTCTCGGCCTTTAAGTGAAGGCCGTCGGCCACTGCTTTGTACGTGGTGAGAAGTAATCCCAGGCATTTGGTATCTCGGCAAGCTCTTGACACTGTGGATCTCGGAATACTGAATTCCCTAACGGTTTCTGAAATAAGGTCCCATGTATCAAGACGCAACTGCCATACCGCATTCAGAATCTATAATTTCCATCATACGGCCATAATCAAGTTGGAAACATTTTCACGTGCATCACCTGAGTACAAATGACAGCTCTGCCAACGCACTGCTCTTTTGTACCTCGGGTACGCGATGCTGCTGCCATCTGTACGTGTGCGTATCGCAATCCCACCTCAGTGTACATGACACACAACACTCTTCGCAAGCGGGAGGCCGCTATTGGGAGCCAACTGAAGTAAACCTTTCCTGTTGGTCGAATTATCTCACAGGGCACGCCCAAGCCAAAAATAGGTCCCTTCCTTTCTCCCCCCCCCCCCCCCCCCGCGGCCAATTAATTCCTCTTACAGGAATCTAGTAATAAACTGAGAAGGAGAGCAGGTGAAAAGATCATGGATGCCTCGTGGTTATCAAACATCGATAGATGTTAATCTTAACTTCCTTCTACAGCACCTTTGAAATACTGTCTGGCTCAATTTGCGTCAGACAATTATGAGCACACAAACATTGGGAAGAGCTATTTTCTGCAATTTTCAAATGATTGATGACGTACATTATAGAGCCGATGTCGCAGAGCCATCACCGTAAGTTGTTTTAAGCTCACCTCCTTAAAAGATCACAGTGGTCACTTTCGAGCGCTGCAGATGTTGTAGAAGTGATACCAGATGATTACGTGACCGTCCACCGCTAAACGTAATATCATGGCAGAGAAGTAGCGCGAATGTGCCAAACAGTTATACATTATGTAATCAAAAGTACCCGTAAACCTGGCTGAAAATGACTTACAAGTTCGTGGTGTCCTCCATGGGTAATGCTGGAATTTAATATAGTGTTGGCCTTGATGATAGCTTCCACTCTCGCAGGCATACGTTCAGTAAGGTGCTAGAAGGTTTCTTGGGGAATGGGAGCCCGTTCTTCACGGAGTGCTGCACTGAGGAGAGGTATCAATGTCGGTCGGTGAGGGCTGGCACGAAGTCGGCGTTTCAAAATATCCCAAACGTGTTGTATAAGATTCACGTCAGGACTTTGTGCAGGCCAGTCCATTACAGTGATGTTACTGTCGTGTAACCACACCGCCACAGGCCGTGCATTATGGGTAAGTGCTCGATCGTGTTGAAAGATGCAATCGCCATCCCTGAATTTCTCTTCAACAGTGGGAATCAAGAAGGTGCTTAAAACATCAATGCTTAAAACATCAATGTAGGCCTGTGCTGTGACAGTGCCACGCAAAACAACAAGGGGTGCAAGACCCCACCATGAAAAAACAGGACCACACCATAACACCACCGCCTCCGAATTTTACTGTTGGCACTACATACGCTGGCAGATGACGTTCATCGGGCATTCGCCATGACCACACCCTGCCATCGAATCGCCACATTGTGTACCGTGATTCGTCACTCCACACAACGTTTTTCCGCTGTTAAATTGTCCATGTTCTACATCTACATCTACATCCATACTCTGCAAGCCACCTGATGGTGTGTGGCGGAGGGTACCTTCAGTACCTCTATCGGTTATCCCTTCTATTCCAGTCTCGTATTGTTCGTGGAAAGAAGGATTGTCGGTATGCCTCTGTGTGGGCTCTAATCTCTCTGATTTTATCCTCATGGTCTCTTCGCGAGATGTACGTAGGAGCGAGCAATATACTGCTTGACTCTTCGGTGAAGGTATGTTCTCGAAACTTTGACAAAAGCCCGTACCGAGCTACTGAGCGTCTCTCCTGCAGAGTCTTCCACTGGAGTTTATCTATCATCTCCGTAACGCTTTCGCGATTACTAAATGATCCTGTAACGAAGCGCGCTGCTCTCCGTTGGATCTTCTCTATGACTTGTATCAACCCTATCTGGTACGGATCCCACACTACTGAGCAGTATTCAAGCAGTGGGCGAACAAGCGTACTGTACCCTACTTCCTTTGTTTTCGGATTGCATTTCCTTAGGATTCTTCCAATGAATCTCAGTCTGGCATCTGCTTTACCGACGATCAACATTATATGATCATTCCATTTTAAATCACTCCTAATGCCTACTCCCAGATAATTTATGGTATTAACTGCTTCCAGTTGCTGACCTGCTATTTTGTAGCTAAATGATAAAGGATCTATCTTTCTGTGTATCCGCAGCACATTACACTTGTCTACATTGAGATTCAATTGCCATTCCCTGCACCATGCGAGGCGTCGTTTGGCATTTACCGGCGTGATGTGTGGCTTATGAGCAGCCGCTCACCATGAAATCCGTTTTCTCACCTCCTTCCTAATTGTCATAGTACTTGCAGGGCATCCTGATGCAGTTTGTAATTGCTGTGATGGTCTGGATAGATGTCTGCCTATTACACGTTACGACCCTCAACTGTCGGCAGTCTCTGTCAGTGAACAGACGAGGGCGGCCTGTACGCTTTTGTGCTGTACGTGTCCCTTCACGTTTCCACTTCACTATCACATCGGGAACAGTGGACCTAGGAATGTTTAGGAGTGTGGAAATTTCGTGTATAGATGTATGACACAAGTGACACGCAATCACCTGACCACGTTCGAAATCCGTGACTTCCGCGGAGCGCCCCATTCTGCTCTCTCACGATGTCTAACGACTACTGAGATCGCTGATACGGAGCAGGTGGCACAATGCACCTAATATGAAAAACATATGTTTTTGGCGTTGTCCGGATACTTTTGATCACATAGTGTATGTTATCAGTGACGTGTGACGGAATGGCGTAAAGGAGCTATGGTGCCTCGACGTTCCCATTCCGAAAACGTGAATGAAGTTGCCCTATTGGTTGGTGCATCGACAGGGACTGTCCGACGTACTACAAGGAACGGTACTTGCAACCATGGAACGTGGCATAAGAACAATGACCGTTGAAAGATCCTACCCGATGGAAACTGGAGGCTAGTGTCAAGACTTAAAATGACAATCGCTTTCAAACGCAACAGTGATTGCAGCTGTTAGTAAATTCTACTACGCATGTGCAAAAAAGATTTTATTGATCGTTCCAGTAAAAGTTGCTCGTAATTGTTACCCCTATGCATCAAGCAGAATTGATAGCCTTCAGATTTGTGTGATTTATCGTGTAATACAAATTTAACGCATTCCTTTTAGTACACATGTGGATCACCTAACACTTTTATATATTCAGAGGCAAATGCTACTTTTCGAGCTATACGGACATCGTGTCTAAATCATTTTGCAATTATTTTTTATCTTCTGATGACGTTAAAAGACTGCAAAAGACAGCATCATCTGCAACCAGTCTGAGATGGCTGGTCAAATGGTTCAAATGGCTCTGAGCACTATGGGACTCAACTGGTGTGGTCATAAGTCCCCTAGAACTTAGAACTACTTAAACCTAACTAACCTAAGGACATCACACACATCCAAGCCCGACGCAGGATTCGAACCTGCGACCGTCGCGGTCGTGCGGTTACAGACTGTAGCGCCTTTAACCGATCGGCCACTCCGGCCGGCTTGGCTGGTCAGATTGTGTCCTAAATCAGTTTCATGTATTAGGAAGAGCAAAGGCCTGTAACACTACCTTGTGAACGGCAAACATTACTTCAGTGTTTCTCGGTGCCTCTCCGTCAGTTCCTACTAAGTGTGAACACATTTGGTTTTTCAGCTAAAGAAAGTTAATTTAGTCTTTGCGCTGTACCACTCTGGGCTGTACGTTAAGTATTCAACGAATTCTCAGAATCTTTGTTGCCCGGAGTGGGCTGGACAGAATCAGAACAAAATCAACACTACCACGCCCCTCTCCGAACACCGTACCCCCCCCCCCCCCCCCCCGACCGCTCGCACTCTTCCCCCATAGGTTCTCCCAGTTTCGGTAGACTGCCCATACGTCAGGGCTAAACTGTAGCACCGTGGTATAGCTCAGCATCATGAAATCAATCTGTCTTAGTTATCAGGGCTCTGCTCTATTTACATTAAAAAAAAAGAAAAAAAGAAATGGCAAACCGGTAAGCTAAGTTAAAGTGGGGACTAAGCACTCGATGAGAGTTCATAATTGTTTCCTCTACATCCAAGGACATACTTTTCACTGTATAGGTGAGGAAACACCTCTCCCCCAAAATTACAACATGAATATCGGGATTTACAGCAGTGAACGGGGGAAAACACCTATAGCTGTTAGTGGCGATATATGATTGTATCAAACCGAAACCGCATTAAACCCCGGCATCAAACCCCTGAATCTGATGCGTAGAAAGATATTTTCAAGCTAGACGACAGGTACAAAGTGACTACCGAGTGAGACGGCACAGCGGCCAAGATTCTGAAATCTAATAAAGAATTAGAAAATTTGAAATTTATTTCCGATCACCCACATTTAGATAATGCTTATTTTCCAAATTCATTTCAGGCCATGGTGCCTTAAAATAACTCATGTCGGTTTCCTTATTCATCAGTATCAAGTCAGAGCATGTATTCCATCTCTAATTAATGATCTTAAACCCTAATCGCACTTTCTTTGAAGAGAACGAAAGCCACGCTGTTAAGTCTGAAACACAATGGAAAAATACTCTCTTTACTTAGCATGTAATTACCCGACGGATTATAACCAAGTTATGCTGTATATTTGTAATTTCCCATCTTCCCATGCGATACACCAACCAGACACGCCTAGTTTGTTTATCGACAGTTTCTCGCGACTTGAAGTAACTTGTCTTAAAAATGGTTCAAATGGCTCTGGGCACTATGGGACTTAACATCTGAGGTCATCAGTCCCCTAGAACTTAGAACTACTTAAACCTAATTAACTTTAGGCCATCGCACACATCCATGCCCGAGGCAGGATTCGAACCTGCGACCGTAGTAGTCGCGCGGTTCCGGACTGAAGCGCCTAGAACCGCCCCGCCACAGTATCCGGCGTTACTTGACTTCCGACATGTGCAGGGTGTGAAGAAGGCATGTGCTCCAAGTGAAATGCAAACAGAGGCTTTTATGGAACAATTTAGTTAGGTAGTGGTTTATTCATGCACTTAGAATCTTATAATGAATTGGACATTTTGTAACAGTGATAAAAATTGTACGTATGGCTTCTGCAAGTTCTAAAATATGATTTAATGCTCTCGCTTTTATCGCCATTGGTACTAATGTGGGCACTTTTGAGACTGTGTCCTTAGCATACCGTTTAAATTGTGTAGAGAATTTTGTATCTAAATTAATGGCTTATTTCCTGTATACACTTACTTCAGGCTTTATTTTAACAATCCTGCAGTTTATGTTTAGAAAAAAATTCATTTGTAGGCTTAATGTTTGATTGATTTTTTCAAACAACCTATTAATTTCATAATTAGGATGAATTACTAGAAAGTCTGAAGATCACATTCAACGGCCAGCTCCAAGCAAAGGACATATTAAATAACCTGTTGATCTACACTTAACATACGATTTTCTTATCGCAAACTCGTATAATAAAGAGAAAACATTTTGAAATTTCATGTTTCATAGTGCCTTCAAAAATCATGATCGGATAGCGTATCCCAATCCATCTAAACCAAGGCGTGTTTTTTCAAAGTAACAAACGACTTCAAACAATTGAAGAAAGGACAAAAATGTTCTCAGTCTGAAAGCGTTTATACAAGTACCGTTTTTACTTGCTGTGTAACGGCTACGTTCATGACCGCTATACGAAGAACACATGTTGCTGTTCCGAGAGCTGGAAAAGACCAGAGCTCGCTATCTTTTGTACTTACATTAGAAACGCGAAAAATTGTTGGACTGTATCCCTGAAAAAACGTTTAAGGAGCTCCCCAAAACATTTGACTTCACAAAAGAAAAGATGTTACTGATTGACATCTCGACGTGTCGGGTGTTCCACCGGATTTCAGTGTCGTCCATGCACAATATTTCGACACCGTGACTCGGATTTCAGTGTCGTCCACGCACAATATTTCGACACCGTGACTCGGTGTCGAAATATTGTGCATGGCCGCCACTGACATCCGGCGGGACACGCGACACGTCGAGATGTCAACAGATCGCCGGGATAGCCTGAAGAATTTCTTAAAGATGTGTAAGGTACACATGTCATGGTGTGGGGCGGTCTGTGTGATTGTAAATAAAGAACGCATGCCGGGGATACACAGAAAGTATAGCAAGTTATATTATTCCAAGATGCTGGTTTCAACAGTATTATGCTGCCATCTTCTGGTCTTATGGAACTTGCTATAAAAGTGCCATGTTACGTTACATGAAGTGAAAGCACAAAATACATTTCACACATATACTTATCAACTATGCGTTTTTTTCATCAAGATAAGGATATGTGTGGAGTACCTCTTCTGACTAGACTTCATGTAATGTAACATGGCATTCTTATAACATGCTCCCTAAGATCAGATGATGGCAGCATAAGACTATTGAGACAGTTCACTTTGGAACAATAAAAGTTTCTATACCGAGACCGCAGCGTACGAAGTGTATTCTTCATTTCCAACATAAGGATATTATTCATCAGGTTACCGTCCATTCGGAAAGTGGATGCACTCAGCGACTGTATGTGACTTATAAATTGTAGAGTGCAGCAATCAGTCGTCCTTTTTAGAGTTTACTATGCAAATCCAGATTTCAGCTACTAGCTAGCCATTCTCAACGCGCTATTTTTCATTCCTAATGCGTGTAAGTCACTGTTGAATTCGAAGAACTGTGAGAGAGGCGCGAACAACAGGGACTTACGTGCATTGAGAATAAAAAGTAGCGCATTGAGAATGGCTGGCTACTAGCCGAAATCTGTATTTGCTTAATAAAATCTAAAAGGGACGACTGATTGCTGCACTCTATAATTTATAAGATATTATTGCTATCATTTTTTGGACAGACTTACTCCCCGCTAGCGATTCCTACTATCATCAAGGAATGTTGATCTGATGATGATCTGATAGAAGATCTAAACCGGTCACCTAAAAAATAAAAGTTAACAACTTAAACGCGACCACGACTGTGTTTATTAAATAAATTATTGTTAACGATACAGCTGTGTACAATTTTCTCTCTCTGCGCCACCTCACCGACTAAAGATGCAAAAACAAAGCGTGTCATCTGCAGTCCATAAATACGAACGTTGTTAAACTTAATTATTGATTTCTGCTACTCAGTCTTAAATAAAGTATAGAATGGCTCACCGTCTTAATACAAGAAAAGTACCATCCATTCTCTGTAAAGAATTAAACATTATTTTTTAACCACGAATTCTTTCTTCCTACATATGAAGTTTTATTCCGTATTACTTTAGGCAGGACATTCTTTCACCTGCGATCATTTCGTCTCTTGTGTTAATTTCCTTTGTAGGCTTTCTCTTTCAACCGTCCCCAGAGACACAGATGGGGTAAGGTACATGGACCTTGGTGGCCAAGAAATAAGACCATTTCTGCAGATCCATCGCCTGGAAGTTGTGTTACCTGACAGGTACATCTATATTCTTGAAGAACATACCAAACCTTGAAGTCGAAGGAAACTCTTTCAATATGGCTGGAAGCTCGTTTTTCGGAAAGTCTAGATAACAGTGATCATTAAGAAGATGCCGTAATTCAACATTGCTTGCCACAACACACGGCTGATTTACAGAGAAGCCTCCTTGAAAACGCGTCTCCACAAAGGCATGTGTGTTTTCGTCGGACCACCGAAATGAGTTACCAGTGTAATTGATAGCCGTCTCGAGTAAAAGTGACTTCGTATGTAAACAGTATTAACGTGATTCACCGGAGATCTTCAATTGGCCAACGACCAAATTCCAATCGTCTAGCTTCATCTCCATCTAAAGTGTCGGATCCGTTGTAAATGTTAAGGACAGGGGCCGTGCATACGTAATGTCCGCCGTATTCCTGTATGTGGAACGCCGTTACGTTTAGCAGTTACTAGTGTATCAGTTGAATACCTTCTACAAGTGAATAATCTACTACGTTCACACAGTTTATTTGCGCGTTCAGATGAAATATGACAACTTGGCACAGCAGTAGTCACACGCAGTTTATAGCTAAAATACGAGTAAACACTTGTAGCGTTATCTCCTGTCTCAGCAATGTGAGAATTGTGTTATAGCTTTCTCAAAGATGGGACATTAATTTAACAATCTGTAAGTGAGGCAAAGCAGTATAGTATGACAGTCGCGACATAGAGGCAACCCCACATTGAGGATGGATAGTTCGTGCATAAATGGAGCGTTGCAATGTATCATATCGAAGTTTCTATGATTGTGAGAACCAGATTACCTTATCGTAGCCCATCCCCGTATTTTTCTCACAGTCGTTATTTCTTGTATCAGGCCAACGAGTAGGTCGGCAGGCGTCATAGTTTGGATACACAAATCGATCAGATCCGCATAATTACCGTTATAAAATATCGTGTATAGCAGGAAAATGATCAATTTAAATATTTCAAGGGGTTCTGGCTCTTAACAGAGCCGCGGCTAACGAAAAACGCCAGTAGTGTCGTTACAGTCTGCTGCCAGCTTCGTCTGCCTTTTCCTTGAACTATATATATATAAATTACACTAAATAATTAGGAGACAAGATGGTAGCCTGAATCAATGATGAAGTCGTTACAATAGGTAGATTTAAATAGCATTTATCCACCACACGTGTAAGAACTATTGAAGTTACATCTACTCAGCTGGAGCTCCTAAGACAAGAGATAATTTAACACGAAGATGACAAAAGACAACTCCTTTCACCTTTTTCTCAGTGGTTTTATATTCACCGTCTATACAGCTTCTGGATATATCGATGTCTCAAATAGATTCTTTGCGTGTTAAGCAAATATTATCTTGCACTAGATGGTGTCTTCTTCTTATAGTTATATTTTCTCTTAGTATACTTCATCAGATTATTAATTCACCGAGGAGGGACTAGAAAAATAAAAAGAAATAATAGATAATGCTTTACACTCTTGAATCTGGTACTCTGCTGTTAGGAAATCGTCAACCGTACTCTCTACAAGCAGCAGCAAAGTTTCGTAACAAAACTAGTGCACAGATTTCAAATTGGAATATTCAGCATTTGTAAATATGTGCAGCACGCTTAAACGATACAGCAGAATTGACCAACAAATGACACAGTTACTGCTGAAAACATCGCTATGTAACGAGATGTATCTCTGTAAACCCTAAACACTGGACACATGTTATACGGGATATTTTATTCTAATTAGTCTATACCGTCACCTCCTAAAAATATTTACTATTCTTCCAGAAAAATCCTGCATATACGATGTTTCTCACTGTTGACAAGAAATGTTTCATGTGGCCTGTGACCATCCTTGGCACTAATGGTTATTCTTGTCTTTGTCATCCTTATTTTTCAATTCCCGTGACGCGTTTCGGTATCACCATCATCAGATCTTACTTCGATACACGGTATCTTGTCACATTTATAGTTGACGTTACTAAGGATGTCATAAAAGTGGATACCGAACCGCGTCATGAGAAGTGAGAAATAAGAAATTTTTTATATACACTTTTAGGTATAAAGTTGCTGACGGAAACTTTTCCACAAGCCTACAGAACCTAATTTCGAAACCATTTCTGTTGTTTCCGTGGTATTTTTAAGAAGAAGTATACCTCGTCAATCCAAAAAGTTTCGAGACTGGATTAATGAAGACTAGAGAAATATTAAGCTGTTTGTTTTACGCTTCAGGTGCTCTACACAGTCTCCCTCCACTTGACCACAACGCACAGAACTTTCATCACAACCATACAAAACTGTCAGAAAAGCTCTTCTTTTGGGTGTACCAGATGGTTATAATTAAACCTTCACTACTTGAGAGGCCCTCCCTGGAAAACGAGTGATCGTAAGACACTGAAACTTTGTGGAAACGTTTTCAAGAACATGCGGAAGAGAAAAAACGAACAAACCATTGAAACAAACGTATTTTAATTTCTACATGAGAGGATAGCATTAACTGCATACCGCGTTAACGTTCCAGGTTAAAATCATTGCTCAACGTGCGGACCATCTGCAGCCACGACAGCCTGGAGCTGCTCCCCTGCTGCCCGAAACATCTCAGGTGGACCATGGAATGTTCAGCTGTCGTGTCGCAGCTCGTGCACCGATTGAAGATCGCACATTGTGTCCAGCATTCTGGGCCATGGCGACAGTTGACTTCTTTAACAATTTGTGGTGCAATTGGCCGTCGGATTCTCCCAGCAGCTACTCCCAAATCGCTAGTCAATTCGAACTTGCGAATCATGTTCTTCCATCGCGGTGCTCAAAGAGGACCTCTCCGCATTCCTTAAATGCGTCGATAGTCATGAAGAATAGCAGTGCTATTGCTATTGTTTTGATAAAAAAGCCTTACGAGTAAAGCCCCGCTCACCTTGTCCAGACCCTTGTTGACTGCAACTGTAATGCACGCTGATCCTTGTGTTTTAACCCTACGTCGCCGTACCAGTACCGGCGTCTAATGACAAGTATGACACTAACACTACCAACAACGCAAATCCTGCAGCGCACAGTCTATACATAATTCTTATACGTTTTTAAACATGCTCAGATTGCGAAACTTTGATTATAACCACCATTCTAGTCTTGCATCACAATGTTGGACATGTAGTCAAAGTAGCAACCCTTCATTTGGATTTCTGAACTGTGCGGTTTTGCGATAGTTTAGTGCCACCAACACAAACTCTTATCACCTGTGACGATTTTTTTTTACAGGAATCGCCCGCAGTTTGCCTTTCAACCGAGTAGTGGCAGGTGTCCATGTGTCGTCGTTTTTGTCCAAGAGTCAAGGTGTGCCAGACAAACTTTGCACACACTTTTCTTTCCCTCAAAACTTTTTGGAGAATGTCGTGAACACTTGATTTATAGAAACTCCATAATGATTTATGACGCAACATTGTTGACACTTTACGATCGCACGTCCACTAACTAACACTGCCTGCTCACAACTGACTGGTCGAACAAATGCGTTGTTCACAGTGATCTCTATACTGGTTCTTCACCGTTGTTAGTTCAAGCTGCCATCGCAGTGGCAGCGCTGGCGCCGTTTATATGTCAGGAATAAAATCAGTGTCGCAACTTTTGGACAGACAGTGTGAAACGCGTCCATGACCATCTGGCTGACTCGTTTAATCTCAGTCAGTTTCTGGCACCATTTAAGATTTATTCTGCCAATACTTAGAAGGAAAAACAAATTTGTAACAGTCAAAGCACAAATAATTGTGGCGTAGAAAACAGACAGCGTCGCCGTTCCGTCCTTTTCTGTACATGGCAGTGCTGAAACACTATTAGTTTAACTTAAATAATGACTTTCCACCATGTACACTAATTTAGAAGGTTCTTGGACAGTGGGAGGCATTCAGTCGCCGTCTCCATCCACACTGCGGGGGCCCAGAGACGCAGTGTATTCCCCAAAATTTGGGGATGAAAATCTGCCCACAGTAGTCATGCGTAGATTAAAAGGCGCCTGGACGCAACATGCCGGAGATCTTCTTTTGTCGGTCACGCTCGAGAATTTCTCAACAGAGTGTCTTTGGGAAGAACAGTACCTCGCCCATTCAGCTAGCTACGCCAGGGATGGTCAAGAATTCGGCACGTGGGCATTGCTCTGGCTTGCTCTGGCACTCCCTCGCCTGGCTGCACACTTCCGCACCACCACGGCATGCTGCCATTGCGGCGAAGGGAAGAGGGGGAAACTTAATTCACATCGCATTTAAACGGTAGAGCAATCGCACTACATACGACTTGGTTTCATATTTCATGTTTATCAACAACATTGTCGTCGTCGGCTTATACTCATATACGAGTTTTCATTTTTCTACGGCATTTCCATTACTGCACGACACTTCAGGTATGGAGATGGCTATCAGTCCTGGCATGGAATGTGTGGCCACATAATAGAGGGCGAAGGGCGTGGCTGGGCCTGGCGAAGTTTGGTCTCTGACGGTTTTCATTTACCTGCCTCCGACGTTCCTGTTCAAAATGTAAAGCAGCAGCTGAAGTAGTTGTGCGTCAATCTTTACGATCATCCGCTGCGGCGCACTAATTAGGTTCATTCGCCGTCTCCATCTCCATTGTGGGGGCCTAGAGATGCAGTGCCGCGCCTTTGTATTCGCCAAAATTTGGGGACGATAATCCGCTCACAATGGTCATTCTTCTTGATATGGCCCTTGTAGCGCTTCAGAGGAGCACCTTCTGCCTTTGCTCACTTCACTATACGTAATTTGTCGAGGAAGTCCGTCCTTTATCGTCAGCTGGACATGCCCAATCTACCTGAGTCGGTGACCAATAACGGTGGCATCTTTACTATACGCCTTTGCCGTCTCAAGAACCACTGTGTTCAGTACGAAGTAATCCCATTTGATGTCCATAATATATCTAAGCTTCTGTTGATTGAAGCGTGTTAGTTTCATAAGATCACTACGACGCAGTGTCGCCGGCCGCTGTGCCCGAACGGTTCTAGGCGCTTAAGTCCGGAACCGCTCTGCTGCTACGGGCATGGATTTATGTCACGTCCTTCGGTTAGTTAGGTTTAAGTAGTTCTAAGTCTAGGTGACTGATGACCTCAGATGTTAAATCCCATAGTGCTTGAAGCCATTTGATTTGACACAGTGTCCAGATTTCGCAACTATAGAACAGGATAAAAACATCTGCTCGCTACACCATCAGTTTGGTGCACAGTGTCAAATCTTTATTCAGTAAGACCCGATTGTAGGTAGTGATCTATGCTGGAAACACACATAGAAGATCCGGAAAGGCAGTTCCAGGAGATGGCTATGCAAGCACTTGTTTTTTTGGAATCAACATCGACCACATACGAAAGAAATTTTCAGTATTACTTAATTATTTTTGGCGTTCCGAAGCCATAATTTTCGTTCGGTACCAACGGTTGGCACACGGACAGATATAGACAGTTTCACGGATTTTCGAATTAAGTTTAATCGTGACTTATTTAGTTTCGCAATCGATGAAAGGTCTGTCACACACGTATGTTGAACGAAATATTGCAGCATTTTTGCAACCTCGTTATGGAGACGAGGAAACTTTATCTGAAGAACACATCTAGATGTCCTGGTCACTTTTAATATAAAAGTATTTGTATTTAAAATGGGGGTTAGAATGCAGATCAGTGAGTTACATCTGCAAACGAACAGTGTCCCTTTCCACCGAAATGGCAGACGGACTCTTAAACGGCTTGAAAATAGATGTAAGACTGCCAGTGCCCTGAAACCGGTTAGAAAACTACCTTTGTAATTCTTTCAAGGCCACAATGACTTCCTCAAAACTGGCGTTATCTTTCACGCCAGTGAGTTTTGGGAAATGGATTATGCTTTTTGTCAGAAGTTGTTAAATGTATCACGATCAAATCAAAAAGAAATTGTTTCTGACCTTGTAAAAGTAGGTTGGCAATGTACTGTCAAGCCCACTTAAAATACATGTTAATAAATTAAACACTAGAGGATTTTAAATCTAAAAATTGTTCCAGAGTGCTGCTTGGCGTGATCAACATAATCTGAAGTAACATATAAGATGTCCACACTTTTCATATAATTCCATCGAAAACTGTTGCAACTGAGAGTGGAATAAATTTCAAAAAAATTTCTGTTTGTACCACCAATTTCAGACTGTGCTCCATGCCTGACAATTTAGCAGAGAGTGCTTCTTAGTGAAGAGAACAACAAATGCCTCTCTCCATCATTGTAATTTTTTGTTCTTTCATCATCAGCTAAATCTTTAAATACTTTCTGCGTGTCATATCATTCTCTAGCAAATCTGCGGAACCCATTGATTATGCGATAATACACTACCGGCCATTAAAATTGCTACACCAAAAAGAAATGCAGATGATAAACGGGTATTCATTGGACAAATATATTATACTAGAACTGACATGTGATCACATTTTCACGCAATTTGGGTGCATAGGTCCTGAGAAATCAGTACCCGGAACAACCATCTCTGGCCGTAATAACGGCCTGGATACACCTGGGCATTGAGTCAAACAGAGCTTGGATGGCGTGTACAGGTACAGCTGCCCATGCAACTTCAACACGATACCACAGTTCATCAAGAGTAGTGACTGGCGTATTGTGACGAACCAGTTGCTCTGCCACCATTGATCAGACGTTTTCAATTGGTGAGAGATCTGGAGATTGTGGAGGCCAGGGCAGTAGTCGAACATTTTCTGTATCCAGAAAGGCCCATACAGGACCTGCAACATGTGGTCGTGCATTGTCCTGCTGAAATGTAGGGTTTCGCAGGGATCGAATGGAGGGTAGAGCCACGGGTCGTAACACATCTGAAATTTAACGTCCACTGTTCAAAATGCCGTCAATGTGAACAAGAGGTGACCGAGACGTGTAACCAATGGCACCCCATACCATCACGCCGGGTGGTACGCCAGTATGGCAATGACGAATACACGCTTCCAATGTGCGTTCACCGCGATGTCGCCAATCACGGATGCGACCATCATGATGCTGTAAACAGAACCTGGATTCATCCGAAAAAATGACGTTTTGCCATTCGTGCACCCAGGTTCGTCGTTGTGTACACCCCCCGCAGGCGCTCCTGTCTGTGATGCAGCGTCAAGGGTAAACGCAGCCATGGTCTCCGAGCTGATAGTCAATGCTGCTGCGAAGGTCGTCGAACTGTTCGTGCAGATGGTTGTTGTCTTGCAAACGTCCCCATCTGTTGACTCAGACGTGGCTGCACTATCCGTTACAGCCATGCGGATAAGATGCCTGACATCTCGACTGTTAGTGATACGAGGCCGTTGGGATCCAGCACGGCGTTCCATATTACCCTCCTGAACCCACCGATTCCATATTCTGCTAACAGTCATTGAATCTCGACCAACGCGCGCAGCAATGTCGCGATACGATAAACCGCAATCGCGATAGGCTAAATCCGACCTTTATCAAAGTCGGAAACATGATGGTACGCATTTCTCCTCCTTGCACGAGGCATCACAACAACGTTTCATCAGGCAACGCCGGTCAACTGCTGTTTGTTTATGAGATATCGGTTGGAAACTTTCCTCATGTCAGCACGTTGTAGGTGTCGCCACCGGCGCCAACCTTGTGTGAATAGTTCAAATGGCTCTGAGCACTATGGGACTTAACATCTATGGTTATCAGTCCCCTAGAACTTAGAACTACTTAAACCTAACTAACCTAAGGACATCACACAACACCCAGTCATCACGAGGCAGAGAAAATCCCTGACCCCGCTTATGTGAATGCTATGAAAAGCTAATCATTTGCTT
Source organism: Schistocerca americana (assembly GCF_021461395.2). Lineage (NCBI taxonomy): Eukaryota > Metazoa > Arthropoda > Insecta > Orthoptera > Acrididae > Schistocerca > Schistocerca americana. Next base: position 295,263,280 of record NC_060125.1, read on the forward strand.
ATCACAACATCTTCTTCCTGTCGGTTAAAATTCGCGTCTGTAGCACGTCATATTCGTGGTGTAGCAATTTTAATGTATATTTAGCAATTTTAATGTATATTTATTATACGATACTGACAATTCTTATCCTTCTGTTCTGTCATTCCGATTTATTTTTGAAGGTTTGTGACGATGGATCGCTGGACCGCCCTTTTTGTGCCAACAGCCACTGGACCTGCGAACTTCTTTCATGCCACTAACCATTCGCTAGACTAAACAAAACTGTCACAACAATTCTAAAGAAAGTTGTGCCGACCGAGAAATAGCGCACCGTAACGCTAAATGAGATGTCGGCGGTATCGAGTACTCCCGAAAAGTACCGAGCAAAGCCGAGACAGCCCGAGCCTCGACCCGCACGTGGCCCACATACATCGGGCTCGCTTGCAGTTTAGCATGCCACAGCCAATCCTGAGCTAGGCGAAGTACGGCGCCGGTCTTATTAGTTATGGGACGCGCGAGTTTTCGTCTACAGCATTGCACCTGGCAGGATGTTTGAAATTACGAGGATCTTAAGAAGGGAAAAACACGACAGCGATTTCCTTTGGTCTCATTGGTGGATAACGAATCATGCCCCGTCTTTGGCCGCCGGTATTTTTGGCGGATACTTCTCTGGAGCATAACCGAGGTGGAGGGGTTTGAAGGAGCATTTTCTCTTGTTGGATAGGCCAACAACTAGACATAGTCTGTGAGTGGCCAGTGAGAGTGTTAGGCGCGCATTTTCTTTCACGAGGGCGTCAGCAGGAGGATTAAGCAAAGTTTTTCGACACTTATGGAAGACTGGGCAGAGATTCGGACATGTTTCTCTACAGCCGAACGGGGCGGATACAGACTCGTCAACTGTGACACTGGCGCTGGAAGACTGCCTTTCAGCATGCGGCTCGTTTGGTCGGTAAGCACTGCTTACCTTCGGTGTTTGGTTTGAACCGAAAGTGGGAACGACGTAATTCAATCAGGCATCGATTTATTCTCGGGTCTTCACATCGACGTTTTGTTCGATTAGTGCCATTTTAAACATTTCTTTAATTTTTTGGAAAAGGAAATTTGCGGTAAGTTCCTATGGGACCAACTGCTGAGGTCATCGGTCGCTAGGCTTACAAACTACTTAATCTAACTTAAATTAACTTACACTAAGGACAAACAAATACCCATGCCAGAGGGAGGACTCGAATCTCCGACGGAGGGAGCCGCACGAACCGTGGCAAGGCGCCCTAGACCGCGCGGCTACCCAGCGTGGCTTTAACTTTTGGTTGTATGCTTCACGAGAAGATTTTACTTTAGTGAATTTCTGTGAGATATTGGTATTGGAGTGCCACGTGGGTAACATTAGGTCTTCCATGTGCCTGAGTAGCCTCCCCTTCGTGAGTCCCATGCAATAATTTCTGCAAGTGGTAGAAGCAGATTCAGACGCCATTCCTGGAGCTAATATCTTTAGTTTTGTTTCCTTTGCATCAGTAACTAATGCATTATGTAATCTAATGTTACCATGCACGAGGAGCGTTCAATAACTAAATAAACACATTTCTTTCTGAAATCAGTTTGGATTTATTCAGGATTCCAATTCACCTTATTATACTTCACTCTTTTGGCTACAGAACGTATTTTTCAATATGATCTCGGCTCAGTGCGATGTCATTATGCCACCTCACTCGTGCACGTATGCTTGCATGGTTACCACTCTACTGGTCGAGTCGGAACCAACGTATTGCTGCGTCATCTACGTTCTTCTTCCTGCGGAGTGCATCGCTCTTTGGACCAAACAGATGGAAGTCAGGAGCTGCGAGATCCGTGCAGTACGATGGATGTGGAAGAACAGTCCAGTGAAGTTTTGTGAGCCCCTCTCGGGTGTGCAGACTCATGTGAAGCCTTCCGATCTCATGGAGCCGGCCACTGTGGCCGAGCGGTTCTAGGCGCTTCATCCGGAACCACGCTGCTGCTACGGTCGCAGGTTCGAATCCTGCCTCGGGCATGACTGTATGTAATGTCCTTGGGTTAGTTAGGTTTAAGTAGTTCTAAGTCTAGGGGACTGATGACCTCAGATGTTGAGTCCCATAGTGCTTAGAGCCATTTGAATTTTGATCTCGTGGAGAAGGAGAAGTTCGTTTGCATTTTTATGTTTATGAACACGCTGAAGTCGTTCCATCAGTTTCCTGAGAATAGCAAAGTACACCATAAGGAAGAATATCAAACAGAATAAGCCCTTCAGAGTCCCAGTAGGCTTTACCAGCTGGGGGTGGGGTTTTGAACTATTTCTTCTGAAGAATGGTGGTGTGGTGCCACTCCACGGATTTCCCTTTCGTTTCCGGTTCGAAGTGATGAATATGTGTTTCATTGACTGTGACGATGTTCGATAATAATTGTCACAGTCAGCCTCGTAATGCACATGCAATTCCGCACAGATGGTCCCTCATTGCTCTTAATGGTCTTCTGCAAGGAGGTGAGAAACCCAGCCGGCACATACCTTTGGGTACCCCAATTGGTGGTCGAGTCTGTCAGCGCTACCAACAGAGGCGTCCAGTCGAGCAGTGAGGTGTTTGACTGTGCTCCATTGATCACCTCGAATGATAGTGTCCTCACGTTCCACCATTGCTGGTGTCACAGATCACAGCTGTGTGCGGCGGGCCGGCACACGGAGGTCGGACTGGTTTGCGCGACTTGTTGCGATGATGACAGACGCCTCGCCCAACGACCCACCGTGCTTTTGTTCAGTGCCTCGTCACCGTAGACATTGTGCAAGTGCCTATGAATATCTGCAATGCTCTGGTTTTCAGCCAAAAGAAACTCAATGACAACTCTCTGCTTGGAACGCGCATCCTTTACAGACGCCATTTGCATAGCGCCATCATTTATCGTAACTTCATGAACCTATAGGCGCTGAAGAGAGAGTATTCCACGATGTACCACAACTGATCGCTTATTGATCGCCCCTCGCATACTGATGGCTTTCATATGTACATTTCTCATGTGTGTAACTGTTGCGTAAATCGAGGAAAAGGATTAAAAATGGGCACAAGTGTAATTATGGGCACCACTCAAGAAGAGGGTATGGGAAGTGCTGCAGTCTGACGATCAGAACTGGAAACGGTGCCTGTTGTCGATAGACGGTAGCAGTGAACAGTTGGAAGCATTGTTTCAAGCAGAGTGGTTACAGCGTCGGTTATTGTGTTCAAATGGCTCTGAGCACTAGGGGGCTCAACTTCTGAGGTCATTAGTCCCCTAGAACTTAGAACTAGTTAAACCTCACGAACCTAAGGACATCACACACATCCATGCCCGAGGCAGGATTCGAACCTGCGACCGTAGCGGTCTCGCCGTTGCAGACTGCAGCGCCTAGAACCGCACGGCCACTTCGGCAGGCTGGTTATTGTGTGAATTGGTGTTTGTTCAGTACTGCAAACGTTTGGCAGGTATGTGAAATCGTTTTATTTTTATATCTTTCTGGCTAGTTTAAAACAATTTCTCAGTGATATCCGGAATAACGGAATCCTAATCAACTTATAGAAGCAATTTTTAAGTTACACACACCTTTAGGTCAGACGTGAGGCCATGAGTTTAAGAATGGGTGGTGTAAATAGGGGCCCATTGGGTTGGTGTAAAAATGGGTCCCTGTTTAAGGAGTAGCGCATAATTACACCATTTCGTCTCTTAAATTAAAACATTTAAATAATTTTATAGGGATATGGTTAGTAGAATTTTTTTTAAAGTTCATATATACAACTCACACAGCAACAAACAAACAAATAGAATTTTAAAATTGCAATAATAGACCATAGTGCTTTTGTTCGTTCTTGCAGAATGCCGAGAACAAAGAAACGCTATGAATGTAAGAACCAGAGGCGTCAGTGGGATAAATCTCAGATGGTACGTGTCATAGCAGCTGTGAAAGCAAAGGAGGCTTCTGTGAAAGGTGATGCAAGAACATTCGGAGTTCCTCGTACCACTTTGCAGAGACTTCTTAAACTTGATAAAATCCCTGAGAAAGCCATTCAAGAGACAAAGCTTGGAAGGAAACCGATTTTAAATGCAGACCTCGAAAAACAGCGAGTTTCTTATCCCGTTGAGATGGAGCAAAAATTCTTTGGGTGCACTCTGGCGGATCTGAGAAGAATGGCTTTATTACTTGCCCAGAGAAATAGTTCGAGAACCCCTTTGAAAGGAGGATAAGCAGGACGAGCTTGGGCTGACCTTTTTCTTGAGACACACAAGGATCAGCTGTCAACTCGCAACCTTGTGGAACTTCATATGCCAGAGCCTTAGGCTTCAATAAACAGAATGTGATGGTTTTCTTTGATTTATTTGCAGAGGCTTTCAACAAACACTCACATCCAGCAGACCGAGTGTATAACGTGGACGAGACAGGCCTGTCCCATCTCCAAAGCAAAATTCCAAAAGTGATAGCGATGAAGGGAAGAAACAAATTGCAATTTTAACGTCTGCAGAAAGAGGGGCTACGATCAGAGTTATCGCATGCATGAGCGCTTCGGGACATTACGTCCCCCCAATGATAATTTTCCCTAGCTATAATGAGAGGCTGTTAGGTGAAGATCTATTCGGCTTGAGGAAAGGTACAGGCACCAGAGGAGCAGTTCTGACAATGCGGCTGATAATGGAGGTAAGACTGAAAAAAAATCAAGACACGTTCGTATGATTTGTAGAACCGGAAAAAGCGCTTGACTATTTAAAATGGTGCAAAATGTTCGAAATTCTGAGAAAAGGAGGAATAGGCTATAAGGAAAGATTGGTAAAATGCAACCTGTACAAGAACCGAGAGGAAACAACAAGTCTGGAAGACCAACATCGAAGCGCTAAGTACAGATTAAGGACTGAAACTAAATCGAAGAAAGACGGCAGTAACGAGAAGTAGCAGAAGCGAGACCAGCGAGAAAATTAACATCAAAAAATGGTTCAAATGGCTCTGAGCACTATGGGACTTAACATCTGAGGTCATTAGTCCCCTAGACTTAGAACTACTTAAACCTAACTAACCTAAGGACATCACACACATCCATGCCCGAGGCAGGATTCGAACCTGCGACCGTAGCAGTCGCGCGGTTCCGGACTGAAACGCCTAGAACCGCTCGGCCACCGCGGCTGACAATTAACATCAGAATTGGGGATCACCAAGTAGATGAAGTCAGGGAATTCTCCATTAATTAAAACATCCGGGCTGAATTGCCGTGGTTCATATATAAAACTTCTTCCCCTTCCTGACGTTTCGTTGCCTACTGCGGGCAACATCTTCTGAGGTGAGTCAGCGACTGGCTGCTAGGTGCTGGGGGTCCCGCCTCTATAGAGCGCTTAGATGGCGTCACCACTCATCACGTGCTATCGACTTTAAAACTATCTCTGACTAGTGCCATCTCTCTCGATTACAGGTAATCGATTGTCACTTCGTTGGTACAAAGTCGGCCGCCATATCTTGTCTAGTTTTAATCCTTCTTTTTTATTAAAATTATTTTCGTGCTTGTAGATCTCTATAGCTTCTCTATACATGCGGGTATAATAATGTGAGGTCCTAGCTATCACGTTTGACTCACTAAATTTTATTTCGTGATCATCGTTAATGAAATCGTGTTCCGCTCCAGCTGATTTGTCAATTTTTCTCAATCTACAGTTCCTTTTGTGTTCCGTTAGGCGGATATTAACACTCCTTTTAGTTGTTCCAATATAAACCATGCCACAGCTACACGGAATTTTATACACACCTGGGGTAGCTAAGGGGTGTCGTACGTCTTTCCCCGATCTTAAACTTTCACTAATTTTCTTGGTAGGTCGAAAGATTGTCTCCACTTGAAACTTGGCCAAAGATTTTCCCAATGCGGCCCGTGATGTTATGAATAAATGGAAGAAAAACTTTTCCAGCCGACGGTTGTTGCTGTCGTGTATTTTCGGACACTTTTCTTCTAGGGTGGAGTGCTCGATCTATTTCGTTGTCAGTGTACCCATTTCTCTTGAAAGCCGTTCGCAAATGGCTTAATTCATTTTGCAAATAAATTGGCTCACAGATGTTATTAGCCCTGTCCACTAAAGTTTTCATGACTCCTCTCTTCTGCCTAGGATGATGATTCGAATCCTTATGTAGATAACGATCGGTGTGTCTTTCCCGTATACCTTGTGTCCTAAAGTCCCAACTGCCCGTTTAATAACCAATACACGCAAAAAATTTTGTTGTCGATTACTCTCTTTCTCCATGGTGAATTGTATATTTGGATTGAAAGTGTTTATGTGCACCAAAAAATCACTTAGTTCCTCTCCAGCATGATTCCATATCACAAAGATGTCAGCCACGTATCGATACCGTTTCAAAGGGCTTTTTTTGGCCGACTGCAGCACTTGTTGTTCGGAAAATCTAATAAATATATTAGCAATAGCTGGGCTCAGAGGGCTACCCATGGCCACCCCATCAGTTTGTTCATAAAACGCGTTGTTATATTGAAAATAAGTAGAGAATAGACAGTGTTGAAACAATGCTATTATATCAGTAGGAAACATATCAGCTATGTAAGAAAGAGCTTCGTCAACAGGGACCATGGTGAACAGGGATATTACATCGAAACTGACAAGGATGTCACTTGGACTAACTGTGATCTCCCTCAGTTTTTCGATAAAATGCATGGAATTTTTAATATGAGTGTCAGTTTTACCTATATACGGTTGCAACAAAGAAGCGAGATATCTAGCCAGCTTTTGAGTAGGAGCCCCAATGGCACTTACTATCGGTCTCAATGAGACATTGGGCTTGTGTATCTTAGGTAACCCATACAGTCTGCGAACGGCCTTCAAGAGAAATGGGTACACTGACAACGAAATAGATCGAGCACTCCACTCTAGAAGAAAAGTGTCCGAAAATACACGACAGCAACAACCGTCGGCTGGAAAAGTTTTTCTTCCGTTTATTCATAACATCACGGACCGTGTTAGGAAAATCTTTGGCCAAGTTTCAAGTGGAGACGATCTTTCGACCGACCAAGAAAAGAAGGGTTAAAACTAGACAAGATATGGCGGTCGACTTTGTACCAACGAAGTGACAATCGATTACCTGTAATCGAGAGAGATGGCACTAACCAGAGACAGTTTTTCAGTCGATAGCACGTGATGAATCGTGACGCCATCTAAGCGCTCTATATAGGCGGTACCTCCAGCGCCTAGCAGCCAGTCGCCGACTCACCTCAGAAGATGTTGCCCGCAGTAGGCAACGAAACGTCAGGAAGGAGAAGAAGTTTTATATATGGACCACGGCAATTCAGCCCGGAAGTTTTAATTAATGAAGACGCCGGCCGTGAAAGCTTACACGTTATGATCAGGGAATTCTGCTACGTAGGCAGCAAAATAACCATAGATGGACGAAGCATGAAGGACATAAAAAGTATACCAGCTCTGGGAAAAGGGGCGTTCCTGGAAAAGAGCAGTCTACTAGTATCAAACAAAAGCCTTAATTTGAGGAAGAAATTTCTCAAAAAAATGGTTCAAATGGCTCTGAGCACTATGGGACTCAACTGCTGAGGTCATTAGTCCCCTAGAACTTAGAACTAGTTAAACCTAACTAACCTAAGGACATCACAAACATCCATGCCCGAGGCAGGATTCGAACCTGCGACCGTAGCGGTCTTGCGGTTCCAGACTGCAGCGCCTTTAACCGCACGGCCACTTCGGCCGGCAAGAAATTTCTCAGAATGGTCGTTTAGAGTACAGTAGTATATGGTAGTGCACCATGGCCTGTGGAAAAATCGGAACGGGGAAGAATCGAAGTATTTGAGAGATAGTGTTGCAGAAGAATGTTGAAAATTGGTGGACGGATAAGGTACGGAATGAGGAGATCCTCTGCAGAAACGGTGAGGAAAGGAATATATGGAAATCATTGGCAATAAGAAGGGACAGGTTGAAAGGACATCTATTAGGGCATCAGAGAATAACCCCCCGTGGTCCTAGAGGCAGATGTAGCGGTAAAAACTGTAGAGGAAGGCAGGGATTGGAATACATACAGCAAATAATTGAACATGTAGGTTGCAGCTACCACACAAAAATGAAAACGATGGCATAGGAGAGGAATCTGTGTCGAGGCACATCAAACAAGTCAGAAGACAGAAGACCCAAAAAAAAAAAAGAAAAAAAGTTGACAGGGAATAAAACAAGGCATCAGAGGCAATGAAGAGGTTCTTTTGCAAACTAGAATTACCTTAAATAAGTTTGATTTCAATCTAATATGTTGGCATCAGTTGTTCCTTGTAGTCAGACAAATAGCCTCAGAAATCAAATCTTTTTAACATAGCTTTTCATGCATCTGACAAGTTATTGGTTGCAAAAATGACTGTGAAGGCACGAATTTTAGGCAAGTGAAATTGCAAAATTTTTGGATAAAGGTAGAGAAGAAGTGAGTAAGTCGAAAAGTTTCACCATAAATACAACAATGGTCTCTCTGAAAATCCGTAGTGTTTCTGTACTCATTAATTTGTTGATGGGAAACAAAACCAGGGAAAGGCAAATGCTAGATTTGCGACTCTGTCTGACTAATGGATTTCCAGCGATGGAGAAAGATCAGCAAAACCAAAGGTTTAGACGCTGGGTCGAAATCGAAAGAAATGTAGCTGAATCCCAAGCCTTAGGTTATCCCTCAGTCACTTGTAAGGAATCCTGAAATGGTTATTTCCTCACCCCTGTTTGGTATGAAGTACCCGTCTGCCGCGCACCACATAATGGATTGTTTGGTATACATATAGATCCACTTCAAGCTTACGGAACGCCTGTAAGAACCTCTTAATCGAGACTTATGCTCTAAACGTCGTCCATATCTTCCTTAAGAGACAAGAGAAGTAGCATTCCAGACTTACACGAGCGTGTCAGCATTTTCGTTCTTTCTATCTTTAGGTTGGCGATAAGGTTTAATGAGCTTATCAGCTGCTAGGTGGCACTGTCCTTTTCGCTTGTGCGTTTCAGCGTCATCACATCAGTTGGCTTTGCGCTGGTGCGAGGAAAACATGGCTGCTTCGCTGTCCATTTCCACCATAAAGAACAATGTTCTATAACGTTTTTTGTGGTCTGAAAGTGCACTAGATGCTGAAGTTATAGAAGACCTTCATTTCAGAAAAATACTGTGGAAATGATTTAGCACGGGGAAACGTTTACCAGTGGATTGAATAACTGAAAGGCAGATGAACAAGCGTGAAGGACGACGCGAGAGCACGGCCTCCAGTCACATACATTACTGATGCCAACTTTCAGCAAGTGCGTGACCAAAATTTTAATGATCGTCGAGTTATTGTTGGTGAACGAAACCATAAAACCATATGCACATGAGTAATTGTTCTGCATATGGCATCATCCAGAAAAGACTCAACTTTCGTAATGTCTGTGGAAGATGGTCGCAAAACAGCTCAGTGAAGAGCACAAGCGCAGTCGTGTGCGACGGTCAGTAGCTAATGGACCGTCATGCCAATAAGGTGAAATGGTCTTGAAACGAATGATTCGTGGGGTGAAATATGGGTTCAGAGCTCTGAAACAGATAGCAGATATCAGGGAACAGAATCCTAACACTCTGGATGGCCAACGAAAATGAAATGCAAGAATTAAACCTCTGCAGGAAAAGCGATGCTCTCAGTTGCCTTGGAGGCAAGAGATGTTGGAGCATCCTGCATGCAGTCCCGATCTCGCCCTGTCAGATCTCCTCTTGTTTGGTCCACTAGAGACTGCCTGAGTCCATCGATTGATCTCTGATGAAGGGTTGAGGGAAATAGTGCGTAGTACGCTCACCGATCAAAAAAATCTCTCACGTGGGTGAACCGCATGTATAAAAGAATGGGGGATGTTTGGAAATTTGTAGTAAGTTCCTATGGGACCAAACTGCTGAGGTCATCGGTCCCTGACTTACGCTAAGGACAACACACATACCTATGCCCGTGGGAGGACTGAAACCTCCGACGGGGGAAGCCGCGCGAACCGTGGCAAGGGACCCGAGACCGTGCGGCTACCCAGCGCGACAATGCGGGAATATTTGCGTTGTCAGCACACAAGAATTACCAAAAAAAATTTAATGAGGAGCGTTCACTGACATCGAACGTGGACTACTCATTGGATGTCAAATAAGGAAAAAAAAAAGATTTATCAAGAAATTTCAACCCTTCTGAAGGTGCCAAAGTCGACACTTGGTGATGTGAGTATAAATGGAAATGTGAAGGAATGACCTCAGCTAAACCAAGATCAATCAGACCCCATTCACTGACGGACAGGAAACTTCGAGCACTGCTGAGACTAGCTGTAGAAAATCGCATGAAATCAGCGGAAGGAATTACTTGTGAGTTCGAAAGTGTCACCAGCAGTCCAGTTAAACAACGACTGTGCTTAGGGAGTAGTGATCGAGCAACTACTCTTAAGCCACACATTTCCATAGTCAGTGTTAAACGACACTTGAGGTAGCGTAAAGAGCAACGTCACTGGACAGTGGATGACTGGAAACGAGTAATTTGAAGTGATGAATCGTGCTATACCCTGCGGCAATTCGATAGAAGGATTTGGGTTTAGCGAACGCCTGGGGAAAGTTACGTGTCATCATGAGTAGAGCTAACCAAGGGTGCCGACTTCCCAAAATTTCTGTGCATGTCGATGGCGGAATGTAGTACGGTATATGTTTTCAGGAGAGTCTCGATATTTTTAAAAATGATTACGTTTCATTTGTAATCTTTTATGAACATTATCTGTGTCATAAAGATCTATGCTGAAATAAAGTAAAATATACCGGTACCATATGCATACGTTGTCAGTCGGTAACACAGCTGGCTTAAAATCAACAGAAATGAGAGCAATCTCGTGTTCAAATGCACTTGGGCGAACCCACAGACCCAGAGGCGTAACGTACCCGGTTCGGGCTCGGCTGCAACAATAAAAATCCTGACCCCTAACGTAAAATGTATAATCTGTCATTAACTAAAGTAACTTTCATTACACCACGTAAAAATGGAAACTTAATGGAGTGTATTGTAAAATACCATGTAATATAAACAAAGGGGTCGTTCTTGTATTGTATTCAAAGCTGTAAACAAAAATTATTAATACCGTTAACCGTTATTAAAAATTAAACACATTCTGGTGATTGACAGTCTATATCAATAACCATAGGCCTATAGTTCTATCTGTTATTTGATTGATGTGTACTTTTAAAACGTCACTCTACTCACCTTGATCTCTGGTGATAGGACCATGCAGCTTACTGTCTGTGATGGAATTTCACTGACATCATTATATCTGTTTGGATATTGTGGAGGCTGAGTTCACTAACTCTGTCTTGGGTCATAGAATACCAAAGACAGTTTTTCGTAAGTATGAGCTTCAAAAATGAGCGTTCAGCCGAAGAAACAGCAACAAAAATAGTTAAAAATCCCCAAGACTGGCTAAGTTTCACGGAAGCTCGAAATTTAGTGCGAACGTCAGTGCAAGATACTGTTAATAGTTCGCACAATGAAACATTGTCTCAAAATATGGTAGAAAACCCAAAGAGATTTTGGTCGTATGTAAAGTACACCAGTGGCAAAAAACAGTCAATACCGCCACTGCGCGATAGCGATGGAAATGTTACCGATGATGGTGTCACTAAAGCGGAGTCACTAAATACAGTTTACCGTAATTCCTTCACGAAAGAAGACGACGTAAATATTCCAGAATTCGAAACCACAACAGCCGTTAGCATGAGTGACATAAAAGTAGATATCTTAGGTGTTGCGAAACAACTCAAATCACTTAAGAAAGGCAAGTCTTCCGGTCCAGATGGTATACCAATCAGGTTCCTTTCAGAATATGCAGACACAATAGCGCCTTTCTTAGCAATCATATATAACCGCTCACTTGTCGAAAGGTATGTTCCTAAATACTGGAAAGTAGCACAGGTTATACCAATATTCAAGAAAGGAAATGGGACTAACCCTTTGAATTACAGACCCATGTCACCGACCTCAATTTGCAGTAGGGTTTTGGAGCATATACTGTACTCGACTTATTGACGCATAACCAACACGGATTCAGAAAATACCGTTCTTGTGCAACACATCTAGCTCTTTATTCCCACGTAGTAATGAGTGCTGTCGACAAGGGATCTCAGATCGTTTCCATATTCCTAGATTTCCAGAAGGCTTTTGATACTCTTCCTCACAAGCGACTGTTATTCATATTGCGTGCATATGGAGTATCGTCTCAGTTTTGTGACTGGATTCGTGATTTCCTCTCAGAGAGGTTACAGTTCGTAGTGATAGACGGTAAATCATCGAGTAGAACAGAAGTGATATCTGTCGTTCCGCAAGGTAGTGTCATACGCCCTCTGCTGTTCCTGATTTACGTAAATGATCTAGGTGTTAATCTGAGCAGCCCCCTTAGATTGTTTGCAGATGACGCTGTAATTTACCATCTAGTAAAATCATCAGACGATCAGTTCCAATTAAAAAATGATCTAGAGAGAATTTCTGTCTAGTGCGAAAAGTGGCAATTGGCACTAAACAAGGAAAACTGCGAGGTCATTCACATGGGTACTAAAAGAAATCCGATAAATTTAGGGTATACGATAAATCGCACGAATCTAAGGGCTGTCAATTCGACTAAATACCTTGGAATTACAATTACGAGCAACTTAAATTGGAATGACCACATAGATAATATTGTGGGGAAGGCGAAACAAAGACTGCACTTTATTGGCAGAACACTTAGAAGATGCGACAAACCCACTAAAGAGACAGCCTACATTACACTTGTCCGTTCCCTGCTGGAATATTGCTGCGCGGTGTGGGATCATTACCAGGTAGGATTGACAGAGGACACCGAAAAAGTGCAAAGAAGGGCAGCTCGTTTCGTGTTATCGCGCAATAGGGATGAGAGTGCCACTGACATGATAAGCGAGTTGGGTTGGCAGTCACTGTAACAAAGGCGGTCTTCTTTGCGGCGAGATCTATTTAAGAAATTCTGAATGCAAAAATATTTTATTGACACCCAGCTACGTAGGGAGAAATGATCATCATAATAAAATAAGAGAAGTCAGAGCTCGAACGCTCCATTCGTGAGTGGAATGGTAGAGACGTAGTATGAAAATGGTTCGATGAACCCTCTGCCAGGCACTTAAGTGTGAATTGCAGAGTAACCATGCAGATGTAGATGTAAAATTTTGTGCATTAATCTGGAACTCAACAGCTGTGACTGAATTCTCTCTCACTGATAGTTTCGTTAATCAGCTACCGAGGTGAATGAGGCTCTTTCCTTTCTTAGAGCTTTTTTAGTCTGGGAATTTATTGGATAAATCTTCCTAATATTCATTTGGAAGAATTGTTACTGCATTGTGAATCTCTTCGTCGGAAGTAAAATTTACAAATTTAGGGAAAATGATTATGAAGAAATGCTCAACATTGTGCATACCCTCAAAATGACTCTTTTACTTGGCTACAATGATATCCAAACAGCCATTAAAATGTCTCATCTCTTTGACAAAGATGTAGCCGATGACGTATGTCAGTAGCACATCTGAACAAGAGAACACGCTTTATCAAGCTGTACATTTCCCGACTGCAAGATTTGAGATACTAAATTGCCAAGCTTTGACTGCAGCACTATCTGAAAAATGAATTCACATTTCTCTACTTGATTTTTCAAAACAATAGCTTGGTCTCTGTCTTCCTTTTACTTAGATGTCATTATTAATTTTTACGGAGCCGTAAGTAGCCTAGTAGACATAAGCATAACGAAGGACTTTTACAGACTGGTATCTCGAAGACGAACGAGTTGCGTCTAACTTTTTAAGGTACATGAAGATACCGAAAGTTCCACCTTTTAATTCTGTGACTGACGAAAAGATCAACGTTTCTACTCCGTCGTAAAAGGACATGACCTCTTGAACTCCATATGTAACATTGTTAAGTGTTAGACTTAAAGTGTGCACTGCCCAGTACACATATTTTGCAGTCTTTTGTCTTTGTGGAACTCTCGTTCTGATAGATTTGTGGATGCCTGATGTATTGGCACAACCATCATAACCCTGACAACAGCATTTAGTCAAGTCTCTTCATCTATTGCACTTGGTGTTTCCTTTTCTGTTCCTAATTCACTTTGGTCTTTTATTTCACGAAAACATAAAAAGCTTTCATTTCTCTTCAAGTCACGAGGCTTTCCACTGTAACATGCCTAAATATCTGATTTAACTGATCTCTTTTTGTGATATACTATGTTACACGTGTAATAACAGAAAATAATGAGACAGCATTAATGCCATCAATAATTTCTTTTTCAACTGCACGGGATAGGACATTTTGAGTTTAAGAGCTAAAGTATTTTTGCGTATAGGCCTATTCTGGTTCATTTATTAGTTCGCGTAATACCCGTTTGCACTTAGAGAGAAGTTCGATGGATGCTAAAAAGTTTCCACTGTTTGGTTTTCTTGTTTTCTCCCTATATCTCCGAAAAGCTATATTACTGGATTCCGGTGTTATCGTCATACTCACAATAAGCTCATGCACCTATTTTCAAACGTTCTCACTTTTCCTTTGTTACGAATACATATCTGGGCCAACTGTCTTTTTCTTACACCACGAACTGAATGCAACACATGTGTTCAGATGTACACATAGTTTCGTGTCACACTATACTTTTGGTTAGCTACTTCTAATATCAAGCCACTTCTCTCCAAGCTTTTTTAGTTTCATCGTTTACAAGAGGATATAAGATGAACATCAACAAAAGCAAAACGAGGATAATGGAATGTAGTCGAATTAAATCGGATGATGTTGAGGGAATTAGATTAGGAAATGAGACACTTAAAGCAGTAAAGGAGTTTTGCTATTTGGGGAGCAAAATAACTGACACTGGTCGAAGTAGAGAGGATATAAAATGTAGACTGGCAATGGAAAGGAAAGCGTTTCTGAGGAAGAGAAATTTGTTAACATCAAGTGTATATTTAAATGTCAGGAAATCGTTTCTGAAAGCATTTGTGTGTAGTGTAGCCATGTATGGAAGAGAAACATCGACGATAAATGGGTTAGAAAAGAAGAGAATGGAAGCTTGCGAAATGTGGTGCTACAGAAGAATGCTGAAGATTAGGTGGGTAGATCACATAACTAATGAGGAGGTATTGAATAGAATTGAGGATAAGAGAAGTTCGTGGCACAACTTGACAAGAAGAAGGGATCGGTTGGCAGGACATGTTCTGAGGCATCAAGGGATTGCCAATTTAGTACTGGAGGGCGGCGTGGAGGGTAAAAATCGTAGAGGGAGACCAAGAGATGAATACACTAAGCAGATTCAGAAGGATGTAGGTTGCAGTAGGTACTGGGAGATGAAGAAGCTTGCACAGGATAGAGTAGCATGGAGAGCTGCATCAAACCAGTCTCTGGACTCAAGACCACAACAACAGCAACAACATTAATATCCAACTGATGATCTGCGCGATCATTTGAATAGTTTGCTATATTAACAGGCTTAGTTACATTTAAGGCGATTTTGCTACCATCTTCTTTTCCGCGTTGACATTTGCTGTTATAACTTTTAATTTCAGAATAGCACTCATTTGTGAAACTGAAACGTCTGTAACCGTTGTGCTAAACTGAGCAGATTGCCCGCTATTGCACCATTACTTCTTACTGGATAATTGACAGTGTTGCAGAATAAAGAGATGATAAAATTTACGTCTTCAGAGAAATGTATGTAATACAGTCACTTCTCATCAAAAGTAGATAATTTTCTTCCTAAATGTGATATTTTGTTATACGTTTTCATTGTTGTCATTGTTTTGTAATAACTATTCTGCGCTGCACTTTCATGAGGTCCGAGACACACGCTGCAAAGTGCTACGAGAGACGACAAGTACAAGCATTGTTTACACATTCTGTACTAAACTCAATTTAGCGTCGACTATGTCTACGAATCCTTGTTGATCTGACCATTTCTATGCGATTTACTTTACTGTTCATCGCACACATATTTCTGTGCTTATATGAGTATATATTTTAATTTTTTATTTCAATTTTAATGCTTAATAAATAGCAGGCCCTAATGTGACACCCCTGCACACGCCGTACGTTTCCGAGGTCTACTCAGTCTGAAATAAGTACCGGAGGCAACCTAAGCAGCCAAGCAACCAAAGCGATCCACTGACCACGTGGTCGCCCACGGGCCCTGGCTCGCAAGGACTGTCACGTTTTGGATTATAAGGATAAGTTACTGCAACGAATCTTCTCAAAATATGTAATCGTAATATTAATAGATTCCCTCTGTACTCAATTATTTGCCTTTTTTCAACTTTTAATTCATTAACAAAATGACATTTAGATCTGTATCAGGTATATATACCTTAAACACCTCACATGCATAGTGACAGCAAGAGGTAACGATATTATCAACATGTTACTAAAGGAAAATATCACATAAATATAAATGAAATTAAAAAATATTCATAGATCAGACAGTTCTAATGTATTGGAGAAACTTCTCTGCAAAGATTTATTTGTGAACACAACGACAAAATAACTCACTTTACGTACCAAATAATTATCATGGCATATTAAGTGTCAGTATAAAACACTTTCCCTATTAGGTCATTTGTACATATAAGTTTGTTTGCAATTTTGGTAATATCAGTATGTTTAGTCACTTCTTTACGAACGGGCAAAGTTGGCAAATAATTCAATATTTATAGTGTAATTGTCCGCCAAAACATTTTCAATCGTCTAAGTGCTGAAAACGACCGCTCAGAGGTACAAGAAGTAACAGGTATACAAACTTCACAAATTCTGTGAGCATCTCACGCATGGGACCACTGTTTTCTCTACTTACAATACGTGTAATGTCTGAAAAGTTGGCCACTTCCTCTTTCATCATTCTACATACATCTAGAAACATGTCCCTATGCAATGTTAGCTTGTCTTTATCAAGGTCTGCCCCATAGAAGTGCAAGATTCGATTAGCGCCAATCTGATCGATAGCAAAAGCTTGAAGTTGTGAAATAAGTTCCAGAATCTTTGGGTCACATCTACGACTTAGTGAATCCACAGCCACATCAATTACTTCAAAAAAATTTTGTCTGTACAGTTACTCCGGCGTTTGATAAGTATGAGGATCACTACCTTCGTCGTAGCGTTTTGGCATCTTTCTTTTTTTAGGCAAGACTGGTTCATCAATGTTGAGGTCCTCCGCTTTCCTAGTGGTTTCATTCCACAACTCAAACAATATATTCCTTTTTGCAGCTAAATCTGCCGACAAAGTTTCCACCCGTGTTTTGTTTCCTCGGTATGACAATGATTTCTTCTGAAAAGAAGAATGAATTTGCTCAATCCTGCCAAAAACTAGAATTAACATTTTCAGGGAAATAAGGAATCTGAATCGACGGAGGTTAGAAAAATAGCCGATAGCCTTCCCACCGACTTCCCTTTTTTTTCTTTTGGCAGGTCTCCCAATAATTTCAAGAGGACGACATAATTACTTTGCAACGAGTTTAGTGACTGTTCCCTGAGACAGTACACCACCTCGTAGGATAGAATGCTCGTAAAGTCAGTTTGTGAACGTTTTTTACATCATCTTCGTCATTTTCTTGTAGCGATTGAAACACTTGTAGCCTCCTTGACGAATGGCTTACAAATGATATGAATTTAAGAAGAATCACCAGAAAGTTTCGCGAATAGCTAATAGCTTGCATCGCATCTTGTACTAACAATTTCAAATTATGAGCCGAACAATGAACAATATAGCTCTATGGTCCAACTGAGTAATCCTACTTCGTAATCCTGTTAATGTCCACTGACGTTGCTCGCGCCATCATAACACTGACCACAACAGTGTTTTATGTGGAAGCATAAAGGTCTTATGGCATCCTCGACGACTTCAAGCAATGTCATAGAACGTGCTGAAACTACTTCATAGAAACCTATAAAAACTTCAACAACTTGAAGATTTTTATCGACATATCTGAAACATCTGGGTAGTTTTCCTTCACTGATATGTTGGAAGTCTCATCTATAGTAAGAGAAAAATATAGAGCCTCCTTAATAGATTTCATGATGTATTTCTGCACATCGCTGGATAATAACGCGACAATTTCATTCAATATAGTTTGAGAAACCCACTTGTATGAAGTTCGGTGCAGCCAAGATTTCAAGTCGGAAGAAAGTTCTTTTGTAAGCAGCAGCAAATGATGAGTATTTGATGTCTGACTGGTGTGATCACGAATTCCTTGCTGACTTCAAAACTGGTGGGACGTTATTATCTTTAAAATCGCCTTGGGTGCATTTTTCGTATCTTCTACTTTATGTGTTGAGGTAAGGGCTGACACATCAGTACCTTGTTTCGTAGTTACCAGAGCGGTCAAGGAGGAACGGTGAAATGTACATTTTTCATGAACTTTGAAACGTTCAGTTGTCTTTTGCCACTGAGAAAATTCATTTCGAACAAATGCATTACGCGAAACCCAGTTTGCAGTGGTATCAGTTGCCGACTGAAGCACTAAGCTGGAATCAAAAGCTTTTTTGCACACACTACAAAACACTTTGTCCAATTCTTTGTTGTAATAAATCCAAGGAAATGTGTGTCTCCATCCTTCATGGTATGACCTACCTGACAGTTTCTTGATTCTTCTTGCTGATGTACTACAGACCTGGCAGAAGACACATTTTCGTGTTCCTTATTTTTTGGCTTAATATGCCTTTCACTGTTTACGGTGTTAATAATATCCATCTGTGATGATGACGACAAACGTATGACGAGTTTATCCAAAGCGACTAGGAAACTGTTCGAATTCGAACGTGTATGTAGAAGTAATACTCGTTATTGTGTTTCTGCTTTCCACATGCGTCCAGTAATCGCGCAATATTTGAAAACTCCCAAAATGTTTGCCCAGCGAAGAGCTTTTGTTCCACGCATCCTGTCAGAAGACCCTCTTGTATGTACTAGCTATTAATGCGGCAAGACTCATTCAGTCTACAATACAAGCTCCCGCGTCCTTCAAAGCCATTGTCTCAATAAACAAAACGATAACAACCCAGATTACGTGAAAACAATTTCATTGAAATCTTAAACCACACCGCTGTTATGTTTATACAAAAATAACTATAGAGGTGGTCTGTAACAATCAGCTTCCCTGTATCTCGATAATTCTTTGTTATTGCCCAATATTGGCAAGCAGATATTGTAAAACAATCGTTGACGGATGGAGTGGGTATATTGTAATGTGTCACGTTTATGGAAATCACGAAAGCAAGCCGAAAAGACGGGATTCCATTCTCAGTATAGTGCGACTGTTTTTGTGGGGAGTGCCTTTGACTTGGCCGGAGAAAGGCGAGGAACGGGGCAGTGTGTTGCTTCGTTACCTTTGCACAAAGACATCTGAAACAAACAGATGTGTTTTAGAGGTCAGAAATTTCAACTTCCATCTCAGTGTTTTAAGGGGGATAGGACGTCAAACGGACCGACTTAGAGCAGAAGAGGCACCACAGGACATTTTAATTTCCACTGTTTATACTTGTACTAATGACCAGGAAGAATTCAGGATTCACGCTCACGGCAGTGGAAGGTCGAAAACATAATACTTTTTTTACATGTGAAATTTCCTCATTTTTTTACTCACTATTGGCTGCATTTGTTGCTATAGGTACATTTTTCTTTATAAGTAAGAGGTATTCTTCTATGAATTTTGCACAGGATACAAACCATACTTACAGGTGTCTGAAACTCTAGAAATTTGTTTAATTTATGAAAAAATGAATGATTTGGTACATTTTAAACGTCATGTTTAGAAAAAACTCAAATTTATGGTTAGTTATCTCAATTTTTACCACAGTTTTTAATAGATTTGGAAAATTCTAGAGTTTCATGCACCTGTAAGCATGGTTTGTATACTGTGCAAAATTCATCGAGGAATCTCTCTTACTTATGAAGAAAAGCATACCTACAGCAACAAATGCTGCCTATAGTAAGCGAAAAAATGATGAAATTTCACATGTAAAAAAAATTATTTTGTTATGTTTTTGAACTTCCACTGCTATGAGTGCGAATCCTGACTCCTGGCAGTGTAGTCGCACTATCCTCTGTGTGCTCGGTGGCCCAGACGGATAGAGCGTCTGACATGTAAGCAGGAGATCCCGGGTTCGAGTCCCAGTCGGGGCACACATTATCAACTGTCCCCATCGATATATATCAACGCCTGTAAGCAGCTAAAAGGTCTGGACTTCATTGTAATTTCATGAATCCTTCCTGGTCATGCTGACAAAGTTTTATGAAATTGTTTCTAAAAGTATAGACAATGGAAATTAAAATGTCCTGTGGTGCCTCTCCTGCTCCAAGTCGGCCCGCTTGACGTCCTGCCCCCACTAATAGTTCATTACTTTTTTAAAGGTAAGCGAGAAATATTTATTTTATATTTTTTATCAAACTAAAAATTTTGTGGGTGCGGCGCTCCCACAAGAATATGTATGTGGGTATTCGAGCCCCGGCGCACCCACGCAGTCGCCGCACATGGTGCTAACGGTGAAGTATGGAGGAACCTGCTCCAGAATGTTTACGGTGTGGGGGCGTTTTCTGTGGATATGGTGTGGTTTCTCTATCGCGCTTAAGAAAACGTTAAGTGCGGATGGATGCGAACGCGTTTTACTGCAATGTGACAATACCTTTCCTGAAATGGGGCGTCCTGCCCAGAGTCCCGAACTGAACCCAGCGGAAAGCCAGTGGGATGAATTCGAACGTCGACTTCAGTCCAGAGCCCAGCGTCCAACGTTGTTACTTCGTCTGGTTTCGGCTTCTGAGTAACACTGGTCTGCGATTTCTCCACATTCAGACATCTTATTGAAAGTGCTCCAGCAGAGTTCAAGACGTCATCAAAGCGAAGGGTTGACACACCCCATATTAATATCCACTAATAGGTGTTCAGATACTTTCGACAGCGTTCGTGACTTGCTGCTCAGCCGGATAAAAAGCTTATACAATAATGGGCAAAGTGCACTGAAAAGTATGGTATTACGTTGAAAAATAGTGTTATTGTAAATTTTGAATTATATTAGAAAAAAATAGCGCGCAGAATTTTTTTTCTTGCCCTCGAATTAATGAGCAAAAATGAACACTCTGATGCATGACACATGCTTTATGAGAAAGTGAGTAATAATTACTTTTAGTGTTATAGTGTTATAGCAAGCGGAGGATGAGCAGTTTTATGAGATACTGAGAAAATGTAAAAGAAGCATATCTCACAGAAACAACTTGTGTGAAACTTCAAATTTTGCGTGAAGTCTGCAGTTAACACGCTTCCGGATTGTCGAGGAAGAGCTAAAGTCAGCAGCGAGAGAGTACGAAACCTCTAAAGAGACAACTTTCGTATATACTCACTGTGAAAGGAAGGAGGGAGGAAAATTAATGTCCCTCTGCCAACGAGGTCGTTAGAGACGGAACACAAGCTCAGAACGAGGAAGACTGCGGAAGGAAAACGGGCGCGTCGTTTTCAAAGGTATTTGCCTAAAGTGAGTTAAGGAAACCTCAGTGTTCCTGTGGGGATCAGACTCGGCATTCTGTCGAAAGCAAGTCCAGTGTACTGACCACTGCACCATCTCACCTGGTTCTGGTTGGTTGAATCGGAGGAGGGGACCAAACAGCGAGGTCATCGGTCCCATCGAATTAGGGAAGGATGGAGAAGGAAGTCGGTTGTGCCCTTTCACAGGGAGCGTACCGGTATTTGCCTGAAGCGATTAAGGAAAACCACGGTAAACCTAAATCAGTATGGCTTGGTGGTGGTAAGTTCCTGTGGGACCAAACTGCTGAGGTCATCGGTCCCTAGGCTTACACACTACTTAATCTAACTTAAACTAACTTACGCTAAGGACAACACACACACACACACACACACACACACACACACACACACACACACACACACACATGCCCGAGGGAGGACTCGAACCTCCGATTGGGGCAGCGGCACGAACCGTGGCAAGGTGCCCATGACCTCGCGGCTACCCCGCGCGGCAGAATGGCCTGACGCGGGTTTGAACCGTCGTCTTCCCGAATGTGAGGCCAGTGTGCTAACCACTGCGCCACCCCGCTCGGTCGAAGTACAACTGGAACTGTACGAAGGGAAAGTTATCATTAGCACTGCAGATCACATGTTACCTATCAATGCAACAGATGCAAAACTCGGAGCGGCCGTTTAACTATTAAAAAATTACTTGTTGACATAATACAATGCGTCCGAGATAGAGGTATACACAGATAAATGCTTACAACGTAAGACCGCGAAATTTTATGTTGATGGGTAAATGCACAATCGATAGACATTCTCTCCAAGATGTGATCCTCGCCATTTCGTGAACAGCGCTAGTCGTATGGCGCGTGGGCACAAACGTGTACTGTGCAGCAGGTAGATGTGCTGACAGTCAGCACGTGCACGCATCAACGGAAGGTGCAGTGTGTGCTGTGGTTAGCTGAGTTAAGATATGTAACACGTGTTCAGCAGCGTAGGGAACTGGCTGTCCCCCGTTCGACGGTGCAAGCGCTTCAGCCCGAAGATCACAGCAGAAGATGTGATTTTGCTCTTGAAACGTCGCTCCGTATAGACGAAAACACCGACAACCTCAGTGCAGTGCTGTTCAGAGATGGCTGTACCTTCCATCTCTGCTGAAAACTTAAGCGACATAACTGTCGAACATGGGAAGTGAGACTCCAGGAGAAGTGATTGAATACGAAAGGGCGCACCAAAAGTTAATGTGTGATTGGGATAAGTATAGCGTGACTGGTCTATTTTTGGAAATGGGATCAGGGTACATCCATCTCGACATGTTGGCGAACTATGCTGTGAGACAGGCGGCTCCCAGTTCCATTCTCCAGCAGGATGGTGCCCCACCCTACTAACATGGGGATGTTACTTGGAGATGTTACCACATTTCTCCATGAGACGTTTCCTGAGCGTTGGGTCGAAGACAGGGTCCCATAGCCTGGCCCCTCGATCTCCCGATCTGACTCCGCTGGATTTCAGTGCACCGGGACTTTACAGAAGAAAGGTTCGAGATCTAGTAGATTTGATACAACGGACTTGCACCGCAGGAGAGGCAACGACACCTGTCATGCGTATGAACATGTGATGAGAAGTGGAGTACCGTTTCGATATCTGTGGAGCTACAAACTGTGTCAACATTGAACTGTATCAAAATACATAGAAATGTTTGAGCTCCTGTGTACAATGTTGGACAAATAAAGTTATAAACCTTAACTGATACTGAAATATAAACAAACGTTTTTGTACGTCCTTAGCCCAGATACCCTGTAGCTGGTGTACTGAAGCATGGCAATTCCTCTCCTGGTGTGGGAACTATTACCAGAAAGAATGCAGATGATTGTTTAAATTCCGCTGTGTTAACGTTCCAGTAAATGATTCTACCGAACACTTCTCTGGTAGCGATAACAAGAATCAAACGTTAAGGCTCTAAACTAGTAGCACTCGTAATCGATGAAGTATGCGCGAGCCTTGAAGATCTTCATAGTATGGCGTGTGTCCCACTTTTGGTAGACTGCTTAGTGGGTAATAGGTAGAAGACGGATCTTTCGGTCTATATTGCTGTAGTTGATAATGCTTATGATACCAAGTGAAAGGACAAATGCAAGATTACAGCCGCCTGACGTTCTTGTCACATTGACGTTCCGAGCCGATTTTTAAGTTTGTGTATTTAATGTTTATCTTTTTTTTCCCAGCAACGGCGGGCGCTCCGGAGACCAGACCACCTGTGAGCTCGTGAGGACGTGGGCGACTCGCCTTGCGACATGGCGCATCGGTTATCTGAGCCGCCCATCTGCCGGAGACGGGTAGCACGCGTTGGCACGTTGCCTGAGCGGCTAATGGCTCCGCGGCCCCACTTCGTATTGTTTCATAACGCCGACATTCAGACTTCACGCAAAACAAACCACGAAGCTCTCCATTCTGGTCAGATTGTGGCGTAATATGAAGACATGAAAAACTTATTTTTCAGATCTCATAGAGTTTGCTAAGCAACAAATGTGTGAGCAAGCAGTACCTATTATAAACTGAAGTCCTCCACCACGTATTTATCGTCCATGTGAAGTCTAATGTTAGGAAATACCGTAGGGTTTTTGGTACGATTTTCGATTACCGTTTCAAAAAAAAAAAAAAAAAAAATGGTTCAAATGGCTCTGAGCACTATGGGACTCAACATCCGAGGTCATCAGTCCCCTAGAACTTTTTTTTTTTAAAAAAAAAAAAAATCTTTATTAAATCCATTACATGATACATGATAACCCACTACCTAACTACATTAGTGGGTCCTAATGAAGATACATAGAAAATGCAGCTATTTATTCTACACTACAGGTATCTTTATATTATTGTTATTATTATTTACTCTAATCTTACCGCTATGAGGCTCTAACTACTTAATCTACGAGGAAACTACGTACTACCTGCAGCGATTACAAGCGTGCCAGTGCTACTATAAACCTACTAGTTGTTGGCCAGGCCCACTGAGCTAATCCCAGTGGGCATG
This sequence comes from Schistocerca americana, assembly GCF_021461395.2. Lineage (NCBI taxonomy): Eukaryota > Metazoa > Arthropoda > Insecta > Orthoptera > Acrididae > Schistocerca > Schistocerca americana. The sequence goes on from NC_060125.1 coordinate 295,287,795, forward strand.
CCCCTGGCACTGGGCTGGCCCTTAACTTGGTGTCGCTGCAGTCTATTCTAAGGTGTTGTCCTATCATCTACATCTACTCTAATTATATTAGTCATGATCGGTGTGCGTTTAGTCCGGTATTTTGTGCCCCCCTCCCTCCTAATCCGGGAAAAGGCGGATTCCAGTCGTGAGGCGGCTGGCCAGTCCTTACCCGGCGGTACAGGAAGGGTACACTAGTCAAAGTCGGTGAAAGTTTTGATTTCTAATGGCGATTGTCCCTTAAAAAGTTCTTAATTATCTTTTTTGATATCTCATTTGTGAGTTTGTTTAAGGTATCAAAGGTGTTGTCACGTCTTAACAAGTGGTATGTGTCGTTGTTTGGTAGTTGTTGTCTTAGCTCTTGGGCTACATCATCGAAGAGGTGGCACTCGTACACCACATGCTCTGGGGTGCCTTGCACTGCACCACAGTCACACGCTGGTGTAGCCTGCTTCCCAAACCTACATAGGTATGTTGGATATGGTCCATGTCCAGTAAGAAAGTGCAGCATTCCTCTCGTAGGCGTGAAAAACTTAAGTTTTAATCTTTCTTCTATATCCGGTAGCAACTCGTGTGTTCTGCGACCTGTATCCTCGTTGTTCCATTGTTCTTGCCACAGTTCTGTCCCTCTCTTTTTGATGGTGTATTTGTCCCCTGCGTAAACCCCTAGTATCTCCCTAATTTTGTCCCTGTTATCCTTCTTTACCCAGTACCAGGCAGCCTGTTCACGAATTTTTATGTCTAATGGACAGATTCCCATTAGCACTAACAACGCTCCCCCAGGTGTTGTCCTATAGGCTCCTGCTGAACGTAAAAGCATATTCCGCTGCACTCTTCTTACGGCCATGGCAGGCATGACCCTCGTGAGTCTGTGTGCCCAGACTCCTGATCCGTATCCTATTATTGAGGTTAGTATGCTGTTATGGTATAACTTGATTAGATTTGGTGGGAGGTGAAACCGCTTGTGTCCAATTCCGATGAGGTTGTTTAATAGAACTAGGGATTTCTGAGATACGGTGTCTATATGTGATGCAAAGTTCCACCTCTCATCGATGATTACACCCAGGTATCGGGCCTCGCGGCGCCGAAGAACTGGTATGCCATTTATTCTTACTGTGGGGTTTCTGACCAATTGGCCTTTGAGGAGTAGGTATGTGGATTTGTTGGGTGCAATCGTCATTTTACTTTTATGGCACCACGATGTGAGAATAGTTATGGCTCTGTCCACTTTTGGCTCTAGATCCTCGCGGCTTCTGCCGCCGACCAGCAGGAGGAGGTCGTCGGCGTATGCTATGACCTCTAGCACATCGTCGCAGTTCTTTAGATCTTCAAGTAATGGCTCCATATTAATGTCCCAAAAGAGAGGTCCTAGGACAGAGCCTTGAGGACATCCTTTGGTAACAATCTTCCTGACTGTGCCGCTAGGGGCCGATAGCCAGACCTCCCTGTCTGCACAATAGCTCCTCAGACAGCCGTATAGCAGCCCTGGACAGTTCTTCTCCCGCAAGCAGGAAAAGAGTGAGGGCCACCACAGGTTGTCGAAGGCGCCACTGATGTCTACCATGATGCCGACGACATACTTGTGCGGGGTGGAGCCACAGACCTCGGCAGCCAGGGCGATTGCGTCGGACGCAGAACGCCCAGACCGAAAGCCGAATTGCCTGTCACTCATCCCGCACAGCATGCGGTGTGCTGTCAGTCTGTCTGCCAGTAGCCTCTCAAAAAGTTTGCCCAGTACATCTAACAAGCAGATAGAACTACTTAAACATAACTAACCTAAAGACATCACACACATCCATGCCCGAGGCAGGATTCGAACCTGCGACCGTAGCGGTCGCGCGGTTCCAGACTGAAGCGCCTAGAACCGCTCGGCCACACCGGCCGGCATTACTGTTTCACCAAGAAGGTTTGTGTTTAGAACTTGTCACATACTGCCAAACATCTTTGTGTGATACTGTTTCATTTTGAAGCCACTATTTTGTGATTATTTTATTGAGAGTACTGGGTATGATTGCTTGGGAGGAAAGATTTGCGCTTTGGTCGCTGGGAAGGTACTTATTGGCAGAAGGCGGTCAGGGAGTCTGACTTGGAGGAGGAGCATGTCCGACGAGTTGAGCAGTTTTGGGACAGAGGCCCTTCTCCATGCTTTGAGCCGATGCCTGCCCTCGCTGAGGGCAGAAGCCGCCGTGTGGCTAATGCTGTCCCCAGAGAATAACTGAGCATACTATTTATGCCTTTTCTTTGCAGACATCAAAGAAGAGGACACCGCGCCGCCGCCCGAGGAACGTGAGAAAACCAGTTGTTTTTTCGGCGTATAAATTCATCAAATGAGTTGCCCCAGACGCCAAGTTCGGCGCGGAGTTTGACTAAATGGTGGAACGCTGCTACAGGCCAGTATCAACTTCTTGGTAGTTAATGTCTGTTTTTCACGCCAAGTGTGGGAAGTGTATGCTGCATTTCTCTGTTTTTTTTTTCTTAAAATAAGCTGTGTCTCCGATTGCCACATTGCCAACAGCATTGAGTCATCCACTCCAAGTGTAGTTTTTTGAAAGTTCGGAGCCGAGGGCGGAGAAGAAAGTTCTGGAGTAATCATCTCCCAGCTACCAGTTTGAATTCCGTAGAACTGTTGGAATACGTGAGGCAATACTGACCCTACGACTTATCTTCGAAAAGAGATTAAGGAAAGGCAAACCTACATTTCTAGCATCTGTAGACGTAGAGAAAGCTTTTGGCAATGTTGACTGGAATACTCTCTTTCACATTCTGAAGGTTGCAGGAGTAAAATACAGGAAACGAAAGGCTATTTACAATTTGTACAGAAACCAGATGGCAGTTAGAAGAGTCGAGGGGCATGAAAGGGAAGCAGCGGTTGGGAAGGGAGTGAGACAGGGTTGTAGCCTGTCTCCGATGTTATTCAATCTGTATATTGAGCAAGCAGTAAAGGAAACAAAAGAAAAATTCGGAGCAGGTATTAAAGTCCATGGAGAAGAAATAAAAACTTTGAGGTTCGCCGATGACATTGTAATTCTGTCACAGACAGCAAAGGACCTGGAAGAGCAGCTGAGCGGAATGGACACTGAACGGAATGGACAGTGCCTTGAAAGGAGGATATAAGATGAACATCAACAAAAGCAAAACGAGGGTAATGGAATGTAGTCGAATTAAATCGCGTGATGCTGCGGGAATTAGATTAGGAAATGAGACACTTAAAGTAGTAATTGAGTTTTGCTATTTGGGGAGCAAAATAGCTGATGATGCTCGCAGTAGAGAGGACGTAAAATGTAGACTGGCAATGGCAAGGAAAGCGTTTCTGAAGGAGAGAAAATTGTTAACACCGAGTATAGATTTGTCAGGAAGTCGTTTCTGAAAGTATTTGCATGGAGTGTAGCTATGTATGGAAGTGAAACGTGGACAAAAATCTTAGTTACTCGAACTACTGCAATACAGCGAGCGCCAATACTGCCAGCTAAATAAAAGATTCAAACTACTGAAGGCACTAACTACTGATAGGCATAGTTAGCAAAAAATGGTTAAAATGGCTCTGAGCACTATGGGACTTAACATCTTAGGTCAGCAGTCCCCTAGAACTTAGAACTACTTAAACCTAACTAACCTAAGGACTTCACACTCATCCATGCCCGAGGCAGGATTCGAACCTGCGACCGTAGCAGCCCCGCGGTTCCGGACTGCAGCGCCTATAACCGCACGGCCACCGCGGCCGGCGCATAGTTAGCAAATGAAAGATTTTGATAGAGAACAAACACTGTATTTACCTTAATAGTGTTCAAAAGCCATAATATATATATATATATATATATATATATATATATATATATATATATATATATATATATATATATATATATCAGTTCATGACATCCAGCCTTACAAATTTACTGTCTCTGTCCAGATCATCCGCTCTCAAAACTCCGCCATCTCACTCCCCACATCCACCACTACTGGCGGCTCACCTCCAACTGCGCAGCGCTACGCGCTGTTCACATCCACCTGCCCAACACTACAATGGCAGACAACAATGCAAACCAGCCACAGAATGCACACAGCACAGCCAGTGATTTTCATACGGAGCGCTACGTGGCGTTACCAATAAGAAAACCTAAACAGCCTACTTACACATATTGTGCATACATAGGAAAACAAATACACTGCTGAAACATCCTGGCAGATTAAAACTGTGTGCCCGACCGAGACTCGAACTCGGGACCTTTGCCTTTCGCGAGCAAGTGCTCTACCAACTGAGCTACCGAAGCACGACTCACGCCCGCTAGTCACAGCTTTACTTCTGCCAGTACCTCGTCTCCTACCTTCCAAACTTTACAGAAGCTCTCCTGCGAACCTTGCAGAACTAGCACTCCTGAAAGAAAGGATATTGCGGAGACATGGTTAGCCACAGCCTGGGGGATGTTTCCAGAATGAGATTTTCACTCTGCAGCGGAGTGTGCGCTGATATGAAACTTCCTGGCAGATTAACACTGTGTGCCCGACCGAGACTCGAACTCGGGACCTTTGCCTTTCGCGGGCAAGTGCTCTACCAACTGAGCTACCGAAGCACGACTCACGCCCGCTGCTCACAGCTGTACTTCTGCCAGTAACTCGTCTCCTACCTTCCAAACTTTACAGAAGCTCTCCTGCGAACCTTGCAGAACTAGCACTCCTGAAAGAAAGGATATTGCGGAGACATGGCTTAGCCACAGCCTGGGAGATGTTTCCAGAATGAGATTTTCACTCTGCAGCGGAGTGTGCGCTGATATGAAACTTCCTGGCAGATTAAAACTGTGTGCCCGACCGAGACTCGAACTCGGGACCTTTGCCTTTCGAGGCTAGTACTGGCAGAAGTAAAGCTGTGAGTAGCGGGCGAGAGTCGTGCTTCGGTAGCTCAGTTGGTAGAGCACTTGCCTGCGAAAGGCAAAGGTCCCGAGTTCGAGTCTCGGTCGGGCACACAGTTTTAATCTGCCAGGAAGTTTCACATCAGCGCACACTCCGCTGCAGAGTGAAAATCTCATTCTGGAAACACCCCCCAGGCTGTGGCTAAGCCATGTCTCCGCAATATCCTTTCTTTCAGGAGTGCTAGTTCTGCAAGGTTCGCAGGAGAGCTTGTGTAAAGTTTGGAAGGTAGGAGACGAGGTACTGGCAGAAGTAAAGCTGTGAGTAGCGGGCGTGAGTCGTGCTTCGGTAGCTCAGTTGGTAGAGCACTTGCCCGCGAAAGGCAAAGGTCCCGAGTTCGAGTCTCGGTCGGGCACACAGTTTTAATCTGCCAGGAAGTTTCATATCAGCGCACACTCCGCTGCAGAGTGAAAATCTCATTCTGGAAACATCCCCCAGGCTGTGGCTAAGCCATGTCTCCGCAATATCCTTTCTTTCAGGAGTGCTAGTTCTGCAAGGTTCGCAGGAGAGCTTCTGTAAAGTTTGGAAGGTAGGAGACGAGGTACTGGCAGAAGTAAAGCTGTAACTAGCGGGCGTGAGTCGTGCTTCGGTAGCTCAGTTGGTAGAGCACTTGCCCGCGAAAGGCAAAGGTCCCGAGTTCGAGTCTCGGTCGGGCACACAGTTTAGTCTGCCAGGAAGTTTCATATCAGCGCACACTCCGCTGCAGAGTGAAAATCTCATTCTAAATACACTGCTGTACGGCTAGACTATTGATGACAAACAGCTGGAGACAGCGTCTGCCGTAAAATATCTGGGTGTAACTATCTAGAGCGACCTTAAGTGGAATGACCATATAAAATAGATAGTGGGAAAATCAGGCACCAGACTCAGGTTCATCGGAAGAATCTTAAGGAAATGTAACTCATCCACGAAAGAAATGGCTTAAGAGGCGCTTGTTCCATAATTCTACAGCAGATTGACGTCAACGATATAGGTCTATAATTGTGTGGATCCGTCTTACAGCACTTCTTAAAAACGGGAATGACCTGCGCTTTTTTCCAGTCTTTAGGTACCTTTCGTTGCTCAAGCGATCTACCATAAATTAGTGCTAGAAGAGGAGTAAGGTTCTTTCGTTTAACCTTTATAGAATCATATAGGTATCTCATCTGGTCCTGAAGCCTTTCCGCTATTAAGTTATTGTAGCTGCTTTTCAATTCCGCGACGAATTGAAAGTACCCCTCGGCGTTTTTGTGTCTGTGCGTGAGGGCTAATCTCAGGAACTACTGATATGGTTTCCACTAGTTGATAGGCTGATTCACGAGGAAGATCTGTGTATGTAGGCTGTTTGAACATTATAGGTGTAAACGGAAGGGTTGAGTAAAAACAATGAAACTAACAGGTCTGGAAACCAATTATTTCCACTATATGATGTATTAAGGCTGACTGCATGAACACCTTACAATACAGTCTCTGAGAATCCAAACTGCCGATGTGCACTTGAGGATAAACTCATTATAACAAATGTTTCGTATGGCATCGTTCATGTGAAGGCAGTGTTCAGCAAGTCACCTCGTCGATGTCCACACATGTTCAAAAATTCCAGGCGAATGCACTGACAACCATCCAGAATATGTTCCCAGAGTTCATCTACACTCCCAACTGGGCTGGAATAGACCATACCTTTTAAACATCGCCACACAAAAGTATCCAGTGGGTTCGAGATGAGGGACCTGGGAGGGAGGCCATGCTATAGGTGAACCACAACCGATACACCTGTTATCGAAACGCTATTCACCAGTACTTAGGTACCCAGAATTACGATAAAATAAAACAAGAACAGTTTTTCGCTTTTTAATTTAACCCTTACTTGCGGCTTTTCGAAATAAAGGTGTTCTTCGACATTAACAGTGTTGTAACTAAGGCATACTTATTAGGATTATTTGCTTGTTTAAATGTCCTCTACTCTCTCCTTTCGTTTGTACCCATAAACTACTACCGCAACATCAGGCAAGTCCTCTGACCGTAGATATATCGTACTTTCTGCGCAAAACCGGGCCGTATCGGTAACCTACACCTACATCTACATGGCTACTCTGCAATTAACACTTAAGTGCCTGGCAGAGGGTTCATCGAACCATTTTCATACTACTTCTCTACCATTCCACACTCGAATGGCGCGTGGGAAAAAGGAACGCCTAAATATTTCCGTTCGATCTCTGATTTCTCTTATTTTATTATGATGATCATTTCTTCCTACGTAGGTTGGTGTCAACAAAATATTTTCTCATTCGGAAGAGAAAGTTGTTGATTGAAATTTCGAAAATAGATCTCGCCGCAAAGAAAACCGCCTTTGTTTCAGAGACTGCCACCCCAACTCGCATAGAATATCAGTGACACTCTCACCTCTATTGCGTCATAACACTAAACGGGCTGCCCTTCTTTGCACTTTTTCTATGTCCTCCGTCAATCCTACCTGGTAAGGATCTCACACCGCGCAGCAATATTCCAGTAGAGGACGGACAAGTGTAATGTAGGCTGTCTCTTTAGTGGGTTTGTCGCATCTTCTAAGCGTTCTGCCAACAAATCGCAGTCTTTGTTTCGCCTTCCCCACAATATTGTCTATGTAGTCTTTCCAGTTTCAGTTGATCGTAATTGTAATTCCTAGGTATTTAGTCTAATTGACAGCCCTTAGATCTGTGCGATTTATCGTATACCCTAAATTAATCGGATTTCTTTTAGTACCCACACTTTTCTTTGTTTAGTGCCAATTGCCACTTTTCGCGCCATACAGAAATTCTCTCTAGACCATTTTGTAATTGGAATTGATCGTCTCATGATTTTACTAGACGGTAAATTACAGCATCATCTGCAAACAATGTAAGGGGGCTGCGCCAGATATCACTTCTGTTCTACTCGATGATTTACCTTCAATCACTACGAACTGTGACCTCTCTGAGAGGAAATCACGAACCCAGTCACACAACTGAGACGATACTCCATATGTACGCAATTTGATTAATAGTCGCTTGTGAGGAACGGTATGAAAAGCTTTCTGGAAATCTAGGAATATGGAATCTATCTGAGATAGCTTGTCGACAGCACTCATTACTTCATGGGAATAAAGAGCTAGCTGTGTGCACAGAATATGAAATTGATCTGAGATCGCTTGTCGACAGCATTACTTCATGGGAATAAAGAGCTAGCTGTGGTGCACAAGAACGATAATCAGTGTTGGTTATGTATCAATAAGTCATTTTCTTCAAGGTGATTCATGATGTTCGAGTACAGTATATGCTCCAAACTCCTATTGCAAATTGAGGTCAGTGATATGGGTCTGTAATTCAATGGGTTACTCCTATTTCCTTTCTTGAATACTGGTGTGGCCTGTGCTGCTTTCCAGTATTTGGGACAGACCTTTCGTCAAGTGAGCGGTTGTATATGATTGCTAAGAAAGGCGCTATTGTGTCTGCATACTCTGAAAGGAACCTGATTGGTATACCATCTGGACCGGAAGACTTGCCTTTCTTAAGTGATTTGAGTTGTTTCGCAACACCTAAGATATCTACTTTTATGTCACTCATGCTAACAGCTGTTGTGGTTTCGAATTCTGGAATATTTACTTCATCTTCTTTCGTGAAGGAATTACGGGAAACTGTATTTACTAGCTCCGCTTTAGTGGCATCATCATCGGTAACATTTCCTTCGCTATCGCGCAGTGACGGTATTAACTGTTTTTTGCCACTGGTGTACTTTACATACGACCAGAATCTCTTTGAGTTTTCTATCATATTTTGAGACAATGTTTCATTGTGGAAACTATTAAGAGTATCTCGCGTTGACGTCCGCACTTACTTTCGAGCTTCCGTGAAACTTAGCCAGTCTTGGGGATTTTGTGTAGAATAATCTATCATACTATCTGTTAAATGTGTATACATTGGGCCCTCACCAAACATGGGCACCTTTTATACAGGGTGTTTCTGCAAGATTGTGCAAAAATGTAATAGGACAGAGAGAATGCTCGACTGAAGAATTTGATGGAGGGTACCTGGGGTCGGAGACGCGAGCTTAAGGAGATATGGAAGTAAATCTGTCTACCGCTTTGTCTAGTGTTACTGTTTTACAGATTATTTACAACTAACATGCGTGCAAGTTACACGTACTGCGCTGTTAATTTACAAGCACATTCTTTATTTCCTGCAAGGAAAGAAGGAGACGACCCTGATTACTGGGAAGTCATGATGCGGGTTTTATTAACTTTACTCGTCCATAAGGTGCCTCTGTTGTATCGTATTTACATTGTCCCAAGACAAACGTGCTATGAATCAACGACAGACCCACTCATTACTCAGTGTTATTCAGAGACGTACAGCACAAGGCTGTACGGGGAACGATTTCCTAATAGGCACCATTCGTCACAACGAGAGTTTATTTCTCACGATCAAATAATGCAGGAGACTGGTTCATTAGAAAGAAGAAACGACGGACCTGGCAACATGAGAACCGCTCGCATATCCGATTTTGAACAGGAGGTTCTGGAACGTATTTCAGCGGACCCCACAACAACTACTCGTCATATTGCACGTGAAATGGGCGCTGCACATACTAGCGGGTGGCGAGTACTCCACGAACAACAATTATACCAATATCACCCACAAAGAGTCCACTCAATGCTTGTGACTGACTTTGCACCAAGGGTAGCATTGTGTCAGTGGTTACTCCAGTAACGGATTGATCGACCAGGTTTTCTCCAAATAGTGCTGTTTGCTGACGAGGCCTCATTGTATCTGATGTTATTCGAAGAACAGGAAGAGCATTGTGTGGGGTGAGGAAAACCCTCACACTGTAGTAGAGCCACACCATCAAATACGTTTTGCTGTAAATATCTGGGCCGGCATTGTAGGCGACAATCTCATTGGACCCTATCCTCTATCTGGCCGCCTGAATGGGTACCTGTGCTTGATATTCGTGTGAAGAGTTCTACCTGAGTTCTTGGAGAACATACCATTGGCTGTTCGTGAGAGGATTTGGATACAACATGACGGTGCACCGCCTCACTTCTCTGTGGATGTTCCCAACCATCTCAGTGCTGTATTTCCTGGTCGCTGTATCGGAAGGGGAGGTCCTATTCCATGGCCTGCAAAAATCACCTGATCTGAATCCCCTTGATTATTTCCTATGGGGATACCTAAAGTCACTTGTGTCTGAGACCTTGGTGGATATGGAGAGGGAATTAGCTGTCAGAATTGTAGTTTCATGTGATATAATTCGAAACACACCAGGGATGTTTACGAGGGTGCGTCAGAATCTTGTTCGACGATGTCATGCTCGCATTGAGGTTGATGGCCATCAGTTCCAGCACATTTTGTAAGATACAATATTTAACTGTGTCAGTGATGGTGTTTGCAGTAAATAAAAAAGTAATGTGATTTTATTCCTATTACCTACTTAATTTGGCTTCTCCCATCACAGGTTCCCTGCCTCAAATTGTTCAGTGGAGCGTCTGCTATGTTCTGTTCAACCTTTGAATGCTCTTACGGAAACACACTGTATTTAGGAAAGAGTTCAAGGTAGGGAAACGAGGCATCTGGAAAATGGTGTGTTCAATCACACTTGACATCCTCCTACACATTAAGGGATTCAAACAGCGATATTGCCTGTCTCCTCTGCAAGTCAGAAAAATGTGTGACAATCATTTATTACCGCTACGCAAGACACGCTGTCCTGCTGTAGATCCTCAGTGCTACTCTCGCGAAGTCAGTGCAGGTACCTAGTTATTATTACATTAGAGGTGTACTAGATGTTACCCGCAGCTGCGGTCGCATGTCAGCAAAATGTAATGTGCGTATCGTTTTATTGTTCAGGAGACCACGATCTGAATGTTCGGCCGCTTGGTGCAAGACTTTTTATTTGACGCTACTTCGGCGAACTGCGTGTCGATAATGATAAAATAAGGAAAACGCACCTATCTATGCCGAGCGGAGAAAATCCGACCCGGCTTGGAATCGAACTCGGGACTCTGTGATCAAGGGTCAGCAACGCTAATCGGAAGTATTGGTGATGGCACTAAAATAAAATGTGGGCTCCCTAAAATTATTAAATGGCATTAAACTAACGAAGAAAGATAATAAATAATTTGTAATTACGTGCAGAACAAATTTTATAACAGTTGTACGTCCATTAATGCCAGCTGCCCTCACATTTATTGCCTGTTATCAGTGGTTGAGCTCGCATATATCATAATCAAAAACAGCCTCACTAAAAGCCTCCCACGCTGGTACGACGTCTCTCAGTATGTCATTCATTTAAAGTTCGTCGTTGTTTTAAGTCCTGAAGCGACTGCGAAGCTACGAGAGGCAGTTGACGCTCGGCGGCTAGAATACGACAGGTTTGTGACTAATATTAGTACGGAATTATGGATTAAACGCGTTGAGGATTGTATAAGTTTATATTCATTACGTTGAATTGTATTATATAAAACGTATCAAAAAATAAAAACATATGCACAAGCGTTATCAAGTTCAAACGTCAAAAAGTAAGAAGTTTTTTCAGACGATAACTATTGTTCCATATTTTGCGTTATATTCTTTGAATCGATAAATGTATAGTAATATACAATTTCTAAAGTAGCCTATGTTCTTCCTCAGCGTTCAAGCTATATCCACAGCAAATTTCATCAAAATCGGTTCCGGGTTGGGTCGTGGAAGAGCAACAAACGAAGTTGCTGTAGCATTTGTGAGTGTAGAAGTATAGATAATATTAATATAGATATAGATGTGGCACAAGCTGGAGCTGATGACATGTTATATTTGGTGACTGGGGGAGGGAGGGGGACGAGAGGGGAATGCCACAAACTGTGCCACCCTCTACTCTTCCTTTTTATATATGTGTCGGCTGTTGTAACAATACGCGGTTTTGATTTCTTCTCTACTAAGTGGATGGAGTTCTTTAATTGGACACTATAACTAAGTAAACGAGTTTGGCCCTGCAGTACCTGAGGCGTGTAAATTATCACTATAGACTCTTTATGTCTTTGAATGTAAATAATGACATTTCATAAGGAAATATATTTAATGATGGCTGAAATCAATAGACTAATATCCTGGCAAATTTGGATAAAGGATCTGGAATGGTAGTTCAAAGTTAACTCATGTCTGAATACAATATTTACTTCTGTGGATATGGTACCGTGAGTGCCGTATGTGAGTTCGTAGCGGAAGAAAATTCTATCGCAACAGGAAGATTTATGTGTGCATCTGCTCCTCGAGTTGAAAGAATGTTGAACTTTCTAACTGCAAATAAGTCTTTGAAATTAAAATTGGAACTACTGTACATCGTTAGATAAACGTCGCCTTTCCGAAGAGTTAAAATCGCTGTTGCGGCTGTGCCACACCACATTTACAGTACTGTAAATATGAAGATAGTAACTGTTCTCGAAAGAACAGATACCATTGATGACCGTGCAGCTTCTCTAGAATAAATGATAATTAATTGAAACTCTCAGCTGACGACAGGTGTTGTTGATATAACTCGATGGGGACAGCTGAAAATGTGTGCCCCGACCGGGACCAGAAACTGGGATCTTCTGCTTACATGGCAGACCCTCTATCCATCTAAGCCACCGAGGAGACAGATGAATAGCGCGACTACAGGGACTTATCCCTTGCACGCTCCCCGCGAGACCCACATTCCCAACTGTCCACAATCTACGTACGTAATGTTCCTAATAGATATTTGCCCATCTACTCATTACTCGCGCCAACTAAGGTGACGATTCCCGTAAGAGTTCGGGCAAAGTGTGCGCATTCGTACAGACGAAGGTCAATGGCCGGGAAGCCCTTAACTATACATGAAGATAGTTGGCGCGAGTAATGAGTAGATGGGCAAATATCTATTGGGAACATTACGTACGTAGATTGTGGACAGTTGAGAATGTGGGTCTCGCGGGGAGCGTGCAAGGGGTAAGTCCCTGTAGTCGCGCTATTCATCTGTTTCCTCGGTGGCTCAGATGGATAGAGGGTCTGCCATGTAAGCAGGAGATCCCGGGTTCGGGTCCCAGTGCGGGCACACATTTTCAGCTGTCCCCATTGAGGTATATCAACAATACCAGTCGGCAGCTGAGGGTTTCAATTAATTATCATTTAGTACTGTAAATGGTGTCTCAGTTGGGTGTTGACATCTCACGCACTACTCGTACAAAGAACTACAGTTCCTGTTCCACTTCTATTTGGTACGTCAACAGCCCGTGTTTTTCTGCAAAGTTTGACACCCTGCTGAGTCCTCCTACAAAGGCATTTCTTCCAGGTCTCTGGTCGTTTAGCAGCACACAGATCTTGGGCAGAGCCTGTTAACAACAAACTCAGTTGTCCTGCAAAATCCTGAGACGTACTCCGGATTGAATTGTGCCAGGTTGGCTTTTCTACTCTCTCTCTCTCTCTCTCTCTCTCCCACTAAACAAAACATTTTTCCTGCCATTTTCAGAGCTGCCTCGCTTTCCCTTCGCACGGGCAGGCGAGTGAGTGATTCTGCGAATGGCGCGGGCGAAGACTTCCTGGGGGCTTTAAGACCTACGCCGGGTTCTCAATCATACCTGAGTTCAGCTTGACTTTCATTATATAAGCATGCAGTTTAGTACATGAAATCAAAATGCAAATGGTCATCCGTTAGCAATCACTACTACTAATTCTTAATTTATTACCACATGGGGATTAGTTTATTCCAATTTAACTTGACTATTTCTTACGCATTTCACACATATTATGGGACAGTTTGATTAAAACTGTCTTGTAACACAGTGAAATTTGAAAAACGGTGTATGTAAAAATATAAACACTTTTACTAAAGTTGATAGGGTCATGACTCCCAGTCCTCCTCCCTCCTCCCCCCCCCCCCCTCTGAGTCTTTACATCACAGTCGATCTGCCCATGATATCACACTTGCTCTCAATGTATCAACTGTCAGGTGAATGGCGGCAGTGACACTATGGAAACGATATACAGCTACACTGTTACAACATTCAACAACACAAGTACGTAGCATACGTTGAGTAAGTTACAGGCTTTACTCTGTGTACACACAAACAAATTAACTTTTAGGTAGACTAGGGTTTCAAATTTATGTCTGTGACATATTGTCCCAGAATTAAACCACAATATTTCCCATCCTCCTGCTCAGAACAAGGTCTCCGGAAGTATTACCTGGCTGTAAGGAAAATGCCAAAATTGGAAACCCCCGTCCAATTGTTCCTGATTGGACCTCATCTGCCCCAACACCATAGCGGGTGTTATTTGGCTGAAAAGCTCCTGTCTGTAGTTGAGCTGCCCGCCCTACCAAGGCAATGAGTACGGAACAATACACACAAGTGTGTTATACAGTCAAGTGCAATATGTAAAAAGCTCCGTGTACAGAATTCTAGTTTGTTTACAGGAGGTAAAAAGAAACTCTTTTATTGATTTCACAGGTGCATTGTGTCGGCCACTAGGAGTCCGCGAAGGTTTTGACGCTAGTAGTATTCAGAGACGCTGTTCAAACTGCCGTGCTCTCGAAGAACACTGCAGAAGTAACAGCTGTTAAAGAAGCGTTTAAGCTTGGAACTGAAAAAGGGAACAAAGCACTAATTCTGTTTGACTCTGAAAGTGTTTTGGAGCAGTTAGAGCATCGAAAGTGGCAAGCTGTATCTACGATGTGGTCGAATTCATAATGCAAGCTAACAACGAAAATAAATCGGTACATCTAACGTGGGTATAGGGGACTTAGGTATTTGGCGTAATGAAGTGGTCGATGGTCCGGCAAAAGAAGGCATCAAAGAATGGGGCACGATATTTACGCGGCGTCCACATTTCAACTTTCGCCATGTTTTGAGAAAAGGAGGATCAATGGAAGTAGGAGTGATAAATATAGCAGCAGAAAAAAGGCTTTTCGTTCGGTTCAGTCCTACGAAATATACAAAAAAAGAAAACCTGGTACACTCAGAAAAATCTCCCAAGGAGATATGTAACATCAATTACTAGAATAAGGTTGGGACATGCATATTTACCTGCAGAACTCTATATGATAAGAGTTAAAGACTGCCACATGCAATGAACATCCAGAAGGCGACGAAAATCTTGATCACATCACTTTGCCATGTTCCAAATATGCTCCATATCAAAATAAACTGAGAAGAAACATGGAAAAAAAGATTCCATCGCCAACAAGTATGAAAACATCAGTGGGTGAGAACAACCTCAAAATCAATGGTTTAGTAGTACGGTACCTTACCTACAGGAAGAGAAGAGAAAACTCTTATACAAAATACTAAATTTGTAATTTTATATATGCATTGTGTAGATGTGTACTTGTAACTGAAGTCATTAAACTAAGAAATTGTAATAGCTGTGTTGCTACAAAAAGCCAATAAAATTATTTAAAAAATACCATCAACTTTTTCCGGCACGTCGAAATCCAGACTATGTTAGCGATATTTTAAACGAATTTTTCATAGTACGGTAGACAGCTAAGTGCTTCCTCTTCATTTGAACGAGCAATTTAAAAAATGGCAGGAAAAGTAGCATATTATTAATATCGATTAGTGCAATTCTACAACATACACACAACGACTCTCTGCAAAAAATGGCTCTGAGCACTATGGGACTTAACTTTTGAGGTCATCAGTCCCCTACAACTTAGAACCACTTAAACCTAACTAACCTAAGGACATCACACACATCCATGCCCGAGGCAGGATTCGAACCTGCGACCGTAGTGGTTGCGCGGTTCCAGACGGTAGCGCCTAAAATCGCTCGGCCACTCCGGCCGGCTGACTCCCTGCATTTCTCGATGCTACATAAATGTGTGGCGAATATTACATACAAAAAGATTGTGCATATTTCATGTACAGTGTGTGCAATATCTGTATTTTGGAAACAGTATTGCACAACTTGAATTTTGTTAACGGTGAAAATGCCACTTTCCTTCCTTTAGTGCTACCTATTAATACAAGAAACTTTATGCACTCTCGTAGGTGTCCGTAAAGGGGTGGGGTAAGACAGTATGTTTTAGGATACTTCAGTGATATGAGTCCATGATAAATTCATTCCTATAATGCACAAAAACAGCATATTTAGGTGTACTTTGTGCCACGATTAATAAAAACTGAACGTACATACAAAGCTTATGAGGATACTAGATATTTCACTTTGGCACATCGCTATCTTTGACAGGGGTGCATTAAATTATAAAATTAAATATTTTCAAGCGTAGATAATGGACGCAAGTAAACACTTCCAGTTGTAGCAGTATCCACACGTTGGCAATATGTACTTAATATCGTCAAAGATGTTATAGATGGACAAATAGAGTAAAATATTTTTACATAATTAAAGAGTGGCGTACATAGATGACCACACTAAACTGTGTATATATGAATCGGAAACGTAACAATGGATAATAACAAAGAACAAAAACAGTTACAGGTAAACTAACAGAGACTAACAGAGTGAAAAAGATGTTAATGAATAACAAGGTGGAAGAGTTACAACGACACGCTAAACACACATAATGGAAAATTTTGATATTCGATGCATTAAATTGGAACATAAAATACTTGTAAGCATACTCCTGGAAGCATGTGAACAGTGCAAGTGTAATGGGACGCGAAATTTAAAGCGTCACCCACCCACAAGGATTTGCAGGTAAATAATTTTAATTTAGTGTTTTGTTTATGTATTTGTAATATTTTGTTACGTTTGTAAAATATTTGAAGTTTTGTATTTTTTTTTGTATGTTTCATGTTTGGAGAGAGCAGCGCAACTCGCGGAAACAGCATCTTCACTGCCGGAACCAGAAAGAAAATTGCTGGCCACTAGACGTCGCGGGTCAATGGCCAAAGAGCAGCAGAAGATCCTGTGACCGGGTTGTTGCGTCGAACCTCCAACATTCAAATAAATAAAAATTTGTAATTTTCCATTGTAATGACGTCACAGAATGTTTAGTTCATGTTGTATTTTGTTCAGTTCTGTTTTGTCGAGTCCGATGTTCACATCTGTATGTAGCATATACGAAGGCAATAAAACAGTGTATGCTCTAATGCTTAAATACGTGTTCGAGAATTATTTATGAAGAGTTATATTGAGGAAGAATTATTACTGAATTTTCCAAGATATTAATTTTCGAAAGAGCTTGATTTCGATTTTTTGAATCTTAAAGGTTTTACAGTCTGATTTTAATATGGGAAAAATACACTCCTGGAAATTGAAATAAGAACACCGTGAATTCATTGTCCCAGGAAGGGGAAACTTTATTGACACATTCCTGGGGTCAGATACATCACATGATCACACTGACAGAACCACAGGCACATAGACACAGGCAACAGAGCATGCACAATGTCGGCACTAGTACAGTGTATATCCACCTTTCGCAGCAATGCAGGCTGCTATTCTCCCATGGAGACGATCGTAGAGATGCTGGATGTAGTCCTGTGGAACGGCTTGCCATGCCATTTCCACCTGGCGCCTCAGTTGGACCAGCGTTCGTGCTGGACGTGCAGACCGCGTGAGACGACGCTTCATCCAGTCCCAAACATGCTCAATGGGGGACAGATCCGGAGATCTTGCTGGCCAGGGTAGTTGACTTACACCTTCTAGAGCACGGTGGGTGGCACGGGATACATGCGGACGTGCATTGTCCTGTTGGAACAGCAAGTTCCCTTGCCGGTCTAGGAATGGTAGAACGATGGGTTCGATGACGGTTTGGATGTACCGTGCACTATTCAGTGTCCCCTCGATGATCACCAGTGGTGTACGGCCAGTGTAGGAGATCGCTCCCCACACCATGATGCCGGGTGTTGGCCCTGTGTGCCTCGGTCGTATGCAGTCCTGATTGTGGCGCTCACCTGCACGGTGCCAAACACGCATACGACCATCATTGGCACCAAGGCAGAAGCGACTCTCATCGCTGAAGACGACACGTCTCCATTCGTCCCTCCATTCACGCCTGTCGCGACACCACTGGAGGCGGGCTGCACGATGTTGGAGTGTGAGCGGAAGACGGCCTAACGGTGTGCGGGACCGTAGCCCAGCTTCATGGAGACGGTTGCGAATGGTCCTCGCGGATACCCCAGGAGCAACAGTGTCCCTAATTTGCTGGGAAGTGGCGGTGCGGTCCCCTACGGCACTGCGTAGGATCCTACGGTCTTGGCGTGCATCCGTGCGTCGCTGCGGTCCGGTCCCAGGTCGATGGGCACGTGCACCTTCCGCCGACCACTGGCGACAACATCGATGTACTGTGGAGACCTCACGCCCCACGTGTTGAGCAATTCGGCGGTACGTCCACCCGGCCTCCCGCATGCCCACTATACGCCCTCGCTCAAAGTCCGTCAACTGCACATACGGTTGACGTCCACGCTGTCGCGGCATGCTACCAGTGTTAAAGACTGCGATGGAGCTCCGTATGCCACGGCAAACTGGCTGACACTGACGGCGGCGGTGCACAAATGCTGCGCAGCTAGCGCCATTCGACGGCCAACACCGCGGTTCCTGGTGTGTCCGCTGTGCCGCGCGTGTGATCATTGCTTGTACAGCCCTCTCGCAGTGTCCGGAGCAAGTATGGTGGGTCTGACACACCGGTGTCAATGTGTTCTTTTTTCCATTTCCAGGAGTGTAAGATAACTTGCAAGAATATAATTTCCAAGAAGAAACAAACGACATCTAAATTTCAAAAGTTTGCCTAAACCAGATGGACTGAGTGACGTAATTTTGCACGAACGACTCAACTGGAGGTGTTTTAATTACAGTTTCGTTCAAGAATCTTTTATAGAGAACTTTAAAAGAATTTAAATAATTTTTTGAAGTGTTTTGTAAACTACGTAGGTGACGAAGTCTGCAAATGGTCATATTTCAAACAAAAATCATTGAGTCATACTCGTCGTTACACTACACGAGCTGCAGTTGCGTTCCTACGTTATATGTGTACACACGGCTAAACTGCACATCGTCGGAATGAATTTATCATAGATAGGAAGATGCAAAGGAGTGTATCCTAAAACCGTCCGATGTATTCGACTGCAATGACTTACGCCTAATTTTCCACTATTTTCTCTAGCACCGCGACCTAAGTGCCTAGCTGTGCATTAGCCATGAAATAAATTTCCTGTGTCACCTCCATCTGATGACGAGCCTGCTGTGGGTGTGGGCAGAGAACTGTTAATTCTATGGCCAATGGTATGAAATTCAAAAACCGACTGAGCCGTAGTCGATACTTCACGCCCGGTGAGGTTGTACACAGTCTTTGCTCGTGAGACAATCTCTGGTTGGGAGATTCTGGACAGGAGAGACAGGTTCCTCTAGAGGGTCAGTGGGAGCAGACGAGTAAGGGCCAGCGTAATCGTTTCTTCGGGAGGCGTGGCCAGTATTTCCGGCGCCGGAGTTTTGCTAATGGAGTGCTGAGAGCCGTCCTTGTGGGGCGCAGCGGCGTGGCTGCTGTCGCGGCGTGCTCGCCGGTGTCCGCTCTGTCTAGTGGCAGCCAAACGTACTTTGTACTTTGAAGTATAACCTGTATTTAAAGGTGTCACAGCCACCATGCAGAGCCGCTAGTAGTTGATTCTGTTTAAAGCTCCGGAAGTTTCAACGTCGGCCACGTATCTGGTTGAATTGTTCCAGTAGTTGTTTTCTAAAGATAACTGCAGTGCCTAAAATTTGTCTAGACTATCTGGTTAGTCTAGAACCGTTCATATAGCGACAGTTAAAGTGCTTGGTGGCTTGTCGACTTTAGTTTCTGAAGGCTACTTTTACATTTGTTATGGTGGTTTTAATGTTTTCTATGTTTAATGCTTTAATATTTATGAAGACTACCATCTCCGGACATGTCCGAAAGAACATATACCATATATATATATATATATATATATATATATATATATATATATATATATATATATATGGTGGTCCATTGATCGTGACCGCGCCAAATATCTCACGCACGAAATAAGCGACAAACCAAACAACTTCAAAGAACGAAACTTGTCTAGTTTGAAGGCGGAAAACAGATGGCGCTATAGTTGGCCCGCTAGATGGCGCTGCCGTAGGTCAAACTGATATCAACTGCTTTTTTTATACAGAAACCCCCATTTTTTATTATATATTCGTGTAGTACGTAAAGAAATATGAATGTTTGAGTTGGACCACTTTTTTCACTTTGTGACAGATGTAATAATCACAAACATATGGCTCACAATTTCAGATGAACAGTTGGTAACAGGTAGGTTTTTTAAATTAAAATAGACAACTTAGGTACGTTTGAACATTTTATTTCGGTTGTTCCAATGTGATACATGTACCTTTGTGGACTTATCATTTCTGAGAACGCCTGCTGTTACAGCATGATTAACTCTAAATACCACATTAATGCAATAAATGCTCAAAATGATGTCCGTCAACCTCAATGCATTTGGCAATACGTGTAACGACATTCCTCTCAACAGCGAGTAGTTCGCCCTCCTTAATATTCGCACATGCATTGACAATGCGCTGCCGCATGTTGTCAGGCGTTGTCGGTGGATCACGATAGCAAATATCCTTCAACTTTCCCCACAGAAAGAAATCCGGGGACGTCAGATCCGACGACCAATCCACATGTCTTGAAAAATGCTATTCAATACTGCTTCAACCGCACGCGACCTATGTGCCGGACATCCATCATGTTGGAAGTACACCGCCATTCTGTCATGCATTGAAACATCTTGTAGTAACATCTGTAGAACATTACGTAGGAAATCAGCATACATGGCATCATTTAGATTGCCCATTATCCTACCTCCCATAATGCCGCACCATACATTAACCCGCCAAGATCGCTGATGTTCCACTTGTCGCGGCCATCGTGGATTTTCCGTTGTCCATTAGTGCAATTATGCCGGTTTACGTTACCGCTGTTGGTTAATGACATTTCGTCGCTAAATAGAACGCGTGCAAAAAATCTGTTATCGTCCCTTATTTTCTCTTGTTCCCAGTGGCAGAACTGTACACGACGTTCAAAGTCGTCGCCATGCAATTCCTCGTGCACAGAAATATGGTACGGGTGCAGTCGATGTCGA
Source organism: Schistocerca americana (assembly GCF_021461395.2). Taxonomy (NCBI): domain Eukaryota; kingdom Metazoa; phylum Arthropoda; class Insecta; order Orthoptera; family Acrididae; genus Schistocerca; species Schistocerca americana. The sequence goes on from NC_060125.1 coordinate 295,308,766, forward strand.
TGTAGCATTCTCAACACCGACGTTTTTGAGATTCCCGATTCTCGCGCAATTTGTCTGCTACTGATGTGCGGATTAGCCGCGACAGCACCTAAAAGACCTACTTGGGCATCATCATTTGCTGCAGGTCGTGGTTGACGTTTCACATGTGGCTGAGCACTTCCTTTTTCCTTAAATAAAGTAATTAGCCGGCAAATGGTCCGGACACTTGAATGATGTCCAGGATACCGAGCAGCATAGATATCACACGCCCGTTGGGCATTTTGATCACAATAGCCATACATCAGCACGATATCGACCTTTTCCGTTATTGGTAAACGTTACATTTTAACACGGGTAATGTATCACGAAGCATATACCGTCTGCACTGGCGGAATGTTACGTGATACCACGTACTTCCACGTTTGTGGCTATTACAGCACCATCTATCACAAAGAGAAAAAAGTGGTCCAACTAAAACATTCATATTTCTTTACTTACTACACGAATATGTAATAAAAAATGGGGGCTCCTATTTTTAAAAAAAACCGCAGTTGATATCCGTTTGACCTATGGCAGCGCGATCTAGCGCGACAACCATAGCGCCATCTGGTTTCCCCCTTCAAGCTAGACGAGTTTCGTTCTTTGTTTGATGTTTATTTCGTGAGATGTTTTGCCCAGTCACTATATATATATATATATAAGGTTCACCGGCCATTTGACCATCTTCTTCTGTGCGGATGCACAAACAGTGCCCGAACTCTTACGGGAATCGGCAAAAAGCTGCGAGTAATGAGTATAATGGCCAGAGGCACTATGAATATAGTGCGGGACAATAAGTAGGGAATGTGGGTCTCACGGAAGGCGTGCCAGAGATACGTCCGTGCAGTCGCACTATCCTTTGTGTCCTCGGTGCCGCAGATGAATTTAGCCGGCACGGTAGCTCAGCGCGTTCGGTCAGAGGGGGCTCTGTAATAAAACAACTAAGTCAAGGAATTAACGATCAATTTGAACGGATGTCTCGTGACGTCCGCCCAGACCAAAAACAACGAACTATATCGAAAAAAAACCATGGATAAAGCGTCTGCCATGTAAGCAGAAGATCCCGGGTTCGAGTCCTGGTCGGGGCACACATTTTCAACTGTCCCCGTTGACTTATGTCAACGCCTGTATGCAGCTAGGGGTATTCATTTCATTGTAATTTAATGCTTTAATAATTTTTTAATTGTGCTGTCCCCGCATCCGTATTTGCCTTAAGTGGCATATTATTGGGGCGGGCCAAAGGTTTATGGCTACGTCATTGCAGCTTGTGGGGATTATTTTCTGAGATCTACTTTTACATTTGTCAAGGTAATTTTAATGCTTTCTGTGTTTAATGCTTTAATAATTTTTGTATTTTGCTGTGCCCATATCTATATTTGCCTTGAGTGTTGTATCCGTGAGCAGGCCAAAGACTTCTTGTTGTGTACTTGCATAGGCCATGTGTGTGTTGTGGTTACATCACTGCTTTGCTTGTCTGGTTGGAGTAGTGTCTGGTGCCCAAGGTCTACCTCAGAGTCTATTGTGGCACCTGTGGGCTTGCGCCGCTATCCGACTTCGGTCTGACCAAATGTAATTCAATCATGTTTGATATACTTCCTTACTGCGACAGGAAAATCTTGCAACATGGTTAAGATTAAAGTATTGTATTCCTTGAAGTTTGTTGGTTCTAAAGAAAAGTGACATTTATGCTTTGTGTTTTTTAAGGTTTGTTCTAAAGAACAGAGGCATTTACCCTTCGGGATCTTTAAAAGCTTCTATTGATCTAAACGAAAGAGACATTTATGCTTAGGCCTCGTAAAATTTGCTAAAGAGTTTTAATGTTCAATAAATTGGTTATGCCGATTGCTAAGTAACAAGTGATGTTCAATAAGTTCCCAGCCCTTCGCCTAGGATGTTACTGTTGGTATCCTTCATACTGTTATAAGTCCTTGATGAACTTGTCACTGACATGCTGCAATTTTATCTACATAAGTGAAAACCGACAGTCAAAGGAAAGCAGGATTCGGTTAGAATTGTGGACGGGGCCCTAATCAGTTACTATTGCTTGCGTTTTACAGTTACACACAATTTATTTTAAACCAGTAATTCCAGACTCAACAATAAATAAAATTACCACACGTTATGAATAAAGTAATAAACAACTGTGTAAATAAGTGTCTTCAGTGAGTTAAAATTTAGCAAATCACCATTAAATGCAGATGTTGTTGTTGTTATGGTCTTCAGTCCTGAGACTGGTTTGATGCAGCTCTCCATGCTACTCTATCCTGTGCAAGCTTCTTCATCTCCCAGTACCTACTGCAACCTACATCCTTCTGAATCTGCTTAGTATATTCATCTCTTGGTCTCCCTCTACGATTTTTACGCTCCGCGCTATCCTCCAATACTAAATTGGTGATCCCTTGATGCCTCAGAACATGTCCTACCATCCGATTCCTTCTTCTAGTCAAGTTGTGTCACAAACTCCTCTTCTCCCCAATTCTATTCAATACCTCGTCATTAGCTATGTGATCTACCCATCTAATCTTCAGCATTCTTCTGTAGCACCACATTTCGAAAGCTTCTATTCTCTTCATGTCTAAACTATTTATCGTCCATGTTTCACTTCCATACATGGCTACACTCCATACAAATACTTTCAGAAATGACTTCCTGACAATTAAATCTATAATCGATGTTAACAAATTTGTCTCCTTCAGAAACGCTTTCCTTGCCATTGCCAGTCTACGTTTTATATCCTCTCTACTTCGACCATCATCAGTTATTTTGCTCCCCAAATAGCAAAACTCCTTTACTACTTTAAGTGTCTCATTCCCTAATCTAATTCCCTCAGCATCACCCGACTTAACTCGACTACATTCCATTATCCTCGATTTGCTTTTGTTGATGTTCATCTTATATTCTCCTTTCAAGACAATGTCCATTCCGTTCAACTGCTCTTCCAAGTCCTTTGCTGTTTCTGACAGAATTACAATGTCATCGGCGAACCTCAAAGTTTTTATTTCTTCTCCATGGATTTTAATACCTACTCCGAATTTTTCTTTTGTTTCCTATATTGCTTGCTCAATATACAGATTGAATAACATCGGGGAGAGGCTACAACCCTGTCTCACTCCCTTCCCAACCACTGCTTCCTTTTCATGTCCCTCGACTCTTATAACTGCCATCTGGTTTCTGAACAAATTGTAAATAGCCTTTCGCTCCCTGTGTTTTACCCCTGTCAACTTCAGAATTTGAAAGAGAGTATTCCAGTCAACATTCTCAATCGCTTTCTCTAAGTCTACAAATGCTAGAAACGTAGGTTCGCCTTACCTTAATCTAGCTTCTAAAAGAAGTCGTAGGGTCAGTATTGCCTCACGTGTTCCAGTGTTTCTACGGAATCCAAACTGGTCTTCCCCGAGGTCGGCTTCTACCAGTTTTTCCATTCGTCTGTAAAGAATTCGTGTTAGTATTTTGCAGCAGTGACTTATTAAACTGATAGTTCGGTAATTTTCACATCTGTCAGCACCTGCTTTCTTTGGGGTTGGGATTATTGTATTCTTCTCGAAGTCCGAGGGTATTTCGCCTGTCTCATACATTTTGCTCACCAGATGGTAGAGTTTTGTCAGGACTGGCTCTCCCAAGGCTGTCAGTAGCTCTAATGGAATGTTGACTACTTCCGGAGCCTTGTTTCGAATCAGGTCTTACAGTGCTCTGTCAAACTCTGTACGCAGTATCGTATCTCCTATTTCATCCTCATCTACATCCTCTTCCATTTCCATAATATTGTCCTCAAGTGCATTGCCCTTGTATAGATCCTCTATATACTCCTTCCACCTTTCTGCTTTCCATTCTTTGCTTGGAACAGGGTTTCCATCTGAGCTCTTGATATTGATACAAGTGGTTCTCTTTTCTCCAAAGGTCTCTTTAATTTTCCTGTAGGCAGTATCTATCTTACCCCTAGTGAGATAAGCCTCTACATCCTTACATTTGTCCTCTAGCCATCCCTGCTTAGCCATTTTGCATATCCTGTCGATCTCATTTTTGAGACGTTTGTATTTCTTCTTGCCTGCTTCATTTACTGCGTTTTTATATTTTCTCCTTTCATCAATTAAATTCAATATTTCTTCTGTCACCCAAGGATTTCTACTAGCCCTCGTCTTTTTACCTACTTGATCCTCTGCTACCTTCACTACTTCATCCCTCAAAGCTACCCATTCTTCTTCTACTGTATTTCTTTCCCCCATTCCTGTCAAATGGTTCAAATGGCTCTGAGCACTATGGGACTCAACTGCTGAGGTCATTAGTCCCCTAGAACCTAGAACTAGTTAAACCTAACTAACCTAAGGACATCACAAACATCCAAGCCCGAGGCAGGATTCGAACCTGCGACCGTAGCGGTCTTGCGGTTCCAGACTGCAGCGCCTTTAACTGCACGGCCACTTCGGCCGGCACATTCCTGTCAATTTGTTCCCTTATGCTCTCCCTGAATCTCTGTACAACCTCTGGTTCTTTCAGTTTATCCAGGTCCCATCTCCTTAAACTCCCACCTTTTTGCAGTTTCTTCAGTTTTAATCTACAGTTCATAACCAATAGATTGTGGTTAGAGTCCACATCTGCCCTGTTAATGTCTTACAATTTAAAACCTGGTTCCTAAATCTCTGTCTTACTATTGTATAATCTATCTGAAACCTGTCAGTATCTCCAGGCTTCTTCCATGTATACAACCTTCTTTCATGATTCTTGAACCAAGTGTTAGCTATGATTAAGTTATGCTCTGTGCAAAATTCTACCAGGCAGCTTCCTCTTTCATTTCTTACCCCCAATCCATATTCACCTGCTACGTTTCCTTCTCTTCCTTTTCGTATTGTCGAATTACAGTCACCCATGACTATTAAATTTTCGTCTCCCTTCGCTATCTGAATAATTTCTTTTATCTCATCATACATTTCTTCAATTTCTTCATCATCTGAAGAGCTAGTTGGCATATAAATTTGTACTACTTTAGTAGGCGTGGGGTCCGTGTATATCTTGGCCACAATAATTGCGTTCACTATGCTGTTTCTAGTAGCTTACCCGCACTCCTATTTTTTTATTCATTATTAAACCTACTCCTGCATTACCCCTATTTGATTTTGTGTTTATAACCCTGTATTCACCTGACCAAAAGTCTTGTTCCTCCTGCCACCTAACTTCACTAATTCCCACTATATCTAACATTAACCTACCATTTCTCTTTTTAAATTTTCTAACCTACCTGCACGATTAAGGGATCTGACATTCCACGCTCCGATCCGTAGAACGCCAGTTTTCTTTCTCCTGATAAAGACGTCCTCTTGAGTAGTCCCCTCCCGGAGATCCGAATGGGAACTATTTTACCTCCGGAATACCCAAGAGGGCGCCATCATCATTTAACCATACAGTAAAGCTGCATGCCCTCAGGAAAAATTACGGCCTTAGTTTCCCCTTGCTTTCAGTCGTTTGCAGTACCAGCACAGCAAGGCCGTTTTGGTCAGTGTTACAAGGCCAGATCAGTCAATCATCCAGACTGTTGCCCCTGCATCTATTGAAAAGGCTGCTGCCCCTCTTCAGGAACCACACGTTTGTCTGGCCTCTCAACAGATACCCCTCCGTTGTGGTTGCACCTACGCTACGGCTATCTGCATCGCTGAGGCACGCAAGGCTCCCAACCAACGGCATGGTCTATGGTACGTGGGGGGTGTGGGGTGTGTGTGTGTAAATACAGATACAGCAGAAGATAATGTTTTAAAGCAAGCCACTGTGATATGTGCAGAAGGCCTTACAACCCAGGAGTGGCAAGAAATTAAAAATTGTTTAAAACTCTGTGCAACTTACAGGTATTTGAATATTAAAGGCAAGTCACCACAAACACAGCAGAAGGCATCAGACGCCAGGAATGGCAGTAAATAGGGTTATAGGACTTACTGCTAAAATACAAATACCAAATTAGAATTTTAAGGAAATAACCACAATCACGGCTGAAGGCCTTACACGCCAGGAACGGTAATAATATAAAAAATTTAGAAACCTTCTGTAAAATAGCAAATACAATAGCAAAGGTTAATAAAAAAAAACAATCAACTAATCACCAAACGGGTGAAATAAGATGATGGTAAACTTTGTAACAGTACACTTCTAGATTTATTCCAGAAGGCGACCAGAACTATTAACCAGACATATATAGACTTTAATGTAGGCATTACAAGGTATTTAAATAAATAATACAATAATAAAACATAAGGACCACTACGTAAGTCCCTTAAAGGGTATTGAAGCAGCTTATACCCGCAGAAGGCGTGGACTGAAGGAGCGTTACACTGAACTACTGGCCATCAGACCTCATTTTAGGACACACATGTCTTACAAGAACCAAGGGACCCCAGACGGTGCTCCAGGAATCGACCTCTGAGAAGGTCCGGAACAAACACTTTCGCGAGCGATGAGACAGGCAGCCAAGAGTTGCATTCACTTCACAAGATGGTAACTCAGACTAGTGGCAGTCAACCGAATGACTAATGATAATCTTGTGGAAGCTACCTGACGTCCGATAAACCAAATGCAACGATGGAACAATATGCCAAAGCCAGAACCGGCGGTCTGCACTACGTCCTCAGAATACTGCGCTTAGAGTACCCGGAACGAGAAAGGAATCACTACCACCAGAGTAGAAGAATCACCAACCGGCCTACACTCAGGAAAGCTACCTAAACTACACGCCTTACCGGACAGCAGCGGCAAGGCGAGGAAACGTACACTGCCGTTACATACACTTACCCCCAGGCCAGGTAACTGGGGCATTAGCGGCCACCAGGCAAGGAAAATTACCGCAGGTTGAACTTAACAAATTGTAACAAGTTGAACGCAGTAAATAGTAATAAGAAGTCGAGGAAAGCTAATCAGATCCGCCTTCCCCAAGCACTCCACTCGCTGCTCTTCGCCTCGGCAACACTACGAGTAGCAACACGAACCCAAGTCACTGTAGAATCGCGGGATATCACAATGGTGGAGGTTTCTCTACTTGTATTGAAATGCACTCATCTTAAAACTTACTGGATGCGGTTTACGACGAGGTCGTGCTCCCTTGTGACCACAGCCCTTCCGTCTAGCATTCCATGCGTGCCCCCAGCGGTCTCGGTGTGTTCTGGCACTGCGCGGACCTGGCTCCTCCTGGGTCCCCAACCAAACTGGCCCACCAACAGTTACTACATGTAAATAACCGCCGCTAATGCCACTAGCGGACAGGCAACGCTTGCGAAACTGAGTGGCGCCAGTCAACACGAGAGAAGACAAACAACCGCAACCATGCCAACTAAACGATACCGTCTGGCCTCCAAGAGAGGATGGAAACCTACAAACAGCACCAACGCGAGCCGCAGCACGGCTCAATAAGTAGTAAACTTAAATCACTATTACAGTTTGTCATCCACAATAATTGTAATGCTTATAGATTTTTCACTTATTTCGGAATTATGACACATTTATGAAAACGGTCGTGGTTCTACAAAACGGCAGATTAGCTCTTCTGAGCGGTGGGAGAAACACTATGGCTCTACATATTTTTAGTTTGCTTGGATGACACTCTGGTCACGGGAACCTCCATTCGCCCAGCAGCGGTGCGTAAACATGACTGTAATACAACTGTCCAATGTCCACCCACAAATCTCTCCCAGTGCTCCACAACTTGATCACGTATGTAGTTTACCTTTTGTCTGACCCACGACGGCTAAGCTGAAAGTATTCACGAGAGAGGAATTGAAGAAGACCCGAAGAAAATGGCAATGTTATATTGCTGGTGTGCAATACATTCTCCGTGGATCAGTGTGGAACAGCTGGAAATAGAAAATGCCGTTTTCTGCACAAGAAAAAGAAAAAAAAGAGTAAAATTTTGAACCCGGAAAGGTCTCCTCACCAGAGCTTGTTGCCTTATCGACCTCTACGTGGTTCAACATAGCGCAATATGCGGTGAAGAATTTATGAATTCGGCAACGTAGTTGGCATGGCTGTAGGGTAATTGTCAGGCTGGGGAGGCGAAGACGATCTCGATTCAGTCTGAGGCTGTCAAGCTAGTTCTACAGACCAAATTGGAAGAGTAATGGAAGGTTTCTCTAGTCGAATGTTAGGCCTCGGATGCACTTAAACAAACAACATCTTATCAATCTTTAATCATGCAGGGGACAAAAAAGAGTAAGATATGTAAGTATCACAAGAAACCCATTGTGATGGTGAAATGTGAAGGTTAGTAGAAAAAAAAAATGTTGTAGACGGCCTGGAAGTAGAATAAGCATTTTTAAAGTTTATTTCTTGTATGCGCATTTTGAGGGGTTTTAACAAATGACATGTTTTGCTAGTTGTTTTTAGCGACATACAGCAGTATTTACTCAGCGGCCTGCTTTGGTTTCCAAATTTACAGTGTCAAATTAACATTTACGTTCGCTTTATTCAAATGTGATTAAAATATATTTTGTGAATATTTTGTAATTTTAGTCCCTAAGTTGTGGGTACGCTTGATTTCATCATAAAGTGTTGCAGGTATAGTAATATGAATACGCGTTGCCCGGGCATGTTTATATTCCGGTCTTCTGTTAGTTCATCTCCCTGTCCCTTTCTTCCTCCTCCGTTCTCTCTCCACGGTATCACCCCTACCGCAATTTGGAGGCTGGTGGTTCTTACTCCTAAAGAATATTTTTTTCCAGATCGTAACTAACACACTAATAAGCCAAATCGTTATGACCACTGCCCCCGCGACATTGGATGCCGCCTGGCGGCGTTGCGGGCACGTGACACGGTAACAAAAGTACACTACTGGCCATTAAAATTGCTACTCCAAGAAGAAATGCAGATGATAAACGGGTATTCATTGTACAAATATATTATACTAGAACTGACACGTGATTACATTTTCACGCAATTGGGGTGCATAAATCTTGAGAAATCAGTACCCAGAACAACCACCTCTGGCCGTAGTAACGGCCTAGATACGCCTGGGTATTGAGTCAAACAGACCTCAGATGGCGTGTACAGGACAGTTGCCCATGCAGCTTCAACACGATACCACAGATCATCAAGAGTAGTGACTGGTGTATTGTGACGAGCCAGTTGCTCGGCCACCATTGACCAGACGTTTTCAATTGGTGAGAGATCTGGAGAATGTGCTGGCCAGGGCAGTAGTCGAACATTTTCTGTATCTAAAAAGGCCCGTACAAGACCTGTAACATGCGGTCGTGCATTATCCAGCTGAAATGTAGGGTTTCGCAGGGATCGAATGAAGGGTGAGACACGGGTCGTTATACATCTTAAATGTAATGTCCACTGTTCAAAGTGTCTTCAATGCGAACAAGAGGTGACCGAGACGTGTAACCAATGGTACCCCATACCATCACGCCGGGTGATATGCCACTATGGCGATGACGAATACACGTTTCCGATGTGCGTTCACCGCGATGTCGCCAAACACAGATGCGACCATCATGATCCTGGAAACAGAACCTGGATTCATCCGAAAAATGACGTTTTGCCATTCGTGCACCCAGGTTCGGCGTTGAGTACACCATCGCAGGCGCTCCTGTCTGTGATGCAGCGTCAAGGGTAACCGCAGCCATGGTCTCCGAGCTGATAGTCCGTGCTGCTGCAAACGTCGTCGAACTGTTCGTGCAGATGGTTGTTGCATTGCAAACGTCCCCATCTGCTGACTCAGGGATCGAGACGTGGCTGCACGATCCGTTACAGCCGTGCGGATAAGATGCCCGCCATCTCGACTGCTAGTGATACGACGCCGTTGGGATCCAGTACGGCGTTCCGTATTACCCTCCTGAACCCACCGATTCCATATTCTGCTAACAGTCATTGGATCTCGACCAACGCGAGCAGCAATGTCGCGATACGATAAACCGCAATTGCGATAGGCTACAGTCCGACCTTTATCAAAGTCGGAAACGTTATGGTACGCATTTCTCCTCCTTACACGAGGCATCACAACAATGTCTCACCAGGCAACGCCGGTCAACTGCTGTTTGTGTATGTGAAATCGGTTGGAAACTTTCCTCATGTCAGCACGTTGTAGGTGTTGCCACCGGCGTCAATCGTGTGTGAATGCTCTGAAAAGCTAATCATTTGCATATCACAGCATCTTCTTGCTGTCGGTTAAATTTCGCGTCTGTAGCACGTCATCTTAGTGGTGTAGCAATTTTAATGGCCAGTAGTGTGTATAAGCGGAGAGGACAAGGGCGAGGGACCACCCTAGCAAAGATATGGGCTGCAAATGGGAAAATCCATTGAGAAAAGCGACTTTGCCGAAGGGCAGATTATTATTACGCAAAGCCTATGAACGAGAATCTCGCAAACGGCGAAGATGGCCGAATTTTCAAATGCTACTGCCGTGAGCATCTACAGGAGGAGGTAGGACACTGAAAGTACCACTAGGTGCTACATGGCTGGACGTCCAAGGCTCTTCAAAGAATCTGCGTTTCGGAGGCCTGTCTGCTCTGCAAAGTAGGATAGATGGTGATCTGCGCCATTTCTGCCTAAAGAGCACAATGGTGGTGCACCACACAAGGGTTTCGTAACGCACCGTTCATCGTGCATTGTTGAACATGGAGCTTCGCATTGGACCGCTCCTATGTGTTCACATGTTGACCCAACGACGTCGTCAGTTACGATTGCAGTGGGCACGGAATTATCGGGATTCGACCGTCGGCCAATTGGAACATGTCGGCTCTTCGGGTGAATCAAGTTTTTGCTACACTAGGTCACTGGTTGTCTCCAGAAACGCCGTCATCGAGGTGAACAGCGACTCGAAACATGCAGCTCGCCACGGACACAGGCTTGTGGGAGCAGTATTATGCTGCGGGAGAAATTCTCTTGTGCTTGCAGCGGACCTGTGCTAGTAATCGAAGACACGCTGACAGCTGCGAATCACCTGCATACGTTCATGCTTGATGTCTTCCCCGATGGCGATGTCCTTTTTCAGAGTGTAATTGCGTGTGTCTCACAGCCAGAACCAAGCTACAGAGGTTTGAGTGAGTTATAGTGAACTCACGATGATGTTTCGGCAACCAATTTCACCTGATGTAAATTCTATGGAGCCCATATGGCCCGCCATTGGTCGCCACCATCGCTTACGCAAATCACCGCCCCGTTATTTACGGAAATTACATGAACCGTGCGTAGACGTTATTGAATGCTACATACCTCCACAAACCTACCAACGAACTACCCGATCCTTGATATGCAGGCTCAGTGATGTACTTCGTTCAAGGGACGGACAAACGAGCTTTTAAGCAAATGGTCATAATGTTTTGGCTTTTCAGTGAATGTGTACCAAAGTTCGGTGAAATCGCTCCCATTATTCAGGATGAGCTTTTCACCCTTGGCGTTGCCCGCGTGCGCACATGTCAAATATACTTCACCCGTACTTAGAATATTCCATACGTATTTGTACATGTATTTTTCCTGTATCTCCAATGCATTTAGTCCCCCAGTTTCATTTTCGGACAGCTCAGTGTTCATGACGAAGTATCTCCAGAACTATGTGTCGTGCAACGATTCAATGTTTCAGGTAGAACCAGTGCCGGATGTGGGAACTGTCTGCGAAATGTGCTGTGAATGGAGTTAGTAGTAAAGAAGTAATAAGTTAAAAGGTCATGCATAATGTGGAAGTTTTTCACGGATCTCTCTGTTTACAGCATAAACAGTAAAAATGGAGTAAGCGATATATCTTTTTTCCCTTCATCATTTTGCGTGGGCTGCCAGCGAAAAAGTGGTTTCGTAAAGGTTTAATATTATCTTTTAAGACCGTTGCAAGTCATTAAGTGCTCTCGTTCTGAAATACTGGATGACTAAAGAAAGGGTATTCGCTCGTCGTGGACTGTGCTGCTTTTTCATACCCATCCGTTTGATACATGGTTGGTTCTTACCCCCACGCCCCCACCCTCCCAGCGATTATTTCTAGACTGTAAGTGACATGTGTACCAAGTTTGGCTTAAATCAATCCAGTGGTTTAGGTGGAGACGTAGTACATATGTACGTAAATACACTCCTGGAAATGGTAAAAAGAACACATTGACACCGGTGTGTCAGACCCACCATACTTGCTCCGGACACTGCGAGAGGGCTGTACAAGCAATGATCACACGCACGGCACAGCGGACACACCAGGAACCACGGTGTTGGCCGTCGAATGGCGCTAGCTGCGCAGCATTTGTGCACCGCCGCCGTCAGTGTCAGCCAGTTTGCCGTGGCATACGGAGCTCCATCGCAGTCTTTAACACTGGTAGCATGCCGCGACAGCGTGGACGTGAACCGTATGTGCAGTTGACGGACTTTGAGCGAGGGCGTATAGTGGGCATGCGGGAGGCCGGGTGGACGTACCGCCGAATTGCTCAACACGTGGGGCGTGAGGTCTCCACAGTACATCGATGTTGTCGCCAGTGGTCGGCGGAAGGTGCACGTGCCCGTCGACCTGGGACCGGACCGCAGCGACGCACGAATGCACGCCAAGACCGTAGGATCCTACGCAGTGCCGTAGGGGACCGCACCGCCACTTCCCAGCAAATTAGGGACACTGTTGCTCCTGGGGTATCGGCGAGGACCATTCGCAACCGTCTCCATGAAGCTGGGCTACGGTCCCGCACACCGTTAGGCCGTCTTCCGCTCACGCCCCAACATCGTGGAGCCCGCCTCCAGTGGTGTCGCGACAGGCGTGAATGGAGGGACGAATGGAGACGTGTCGTCTTCAGCGATGAGAGTCGCTTCTGCCTTGGTGCCAATGATGGTCGTATGCGTGTTCGGCGCCGTGCAGGTGAGCGCCACAATCAGGACTGCATACGACCGAGGCACACAGGGCCAACACCCGGCATCATGGTGTGGGGAGCGATCTCCTACACTGGCCGTACACCACTGGTGATCGTCGAGGGGACACTGAATAGTGCACGGTACATCCAAACCGTCATCGAACCCATCGTTCTACCATTCCTAGACCGGCAAGGGAACTTGCTGTTCCAACAGGACTATGCACGTCCGCATGTATCCCGTGCCACCCAACGTGCTCTAGAAGGTGTAAGTCAACTACCCTGGCGAGCAAGATCTCCGGATCTGTCCCCCATTGAGCATGTTTGGGACTGGATGAAGCGTCGTCTCACGCGGTCTGCACGTCCAGCACGAACGCTGGTCCAACTGAGGCGCCAGGTGGAAATGGCATGGCAAGCCGTTCCACAGGACTACATCCAGCATCTCTACGATCGTCTCCATGGGAGAATAGCAGCCTGCATTGCTGCGAAAGGTGGATATACACTGTACTAGTGCCGACATTGTGCATGCTCTGTTGCCTGTGTCTATGTGCCTGTGGTTCTGTCAGTGTGATCATGTGATGTATCTGACCCCAGGAATGTGTCAATAAAGTTTCCCCTTCCTGGGACAATGAATTCACGGTGTTCTTATTTCAATTTCCAGGAGTGTATATACGTACATCCATTTTTATAATCGGTACATAAAACAAACCGTACTTTGCATACTCTGATGGTATAGCTTATGTTTTAGTTATAAAATAACACTCATTGAAAAAAATTTGAATGGACAATAATCACTCCTTTGGGATACAATACATTAAATATATCTCCTGCAGAATTTAGGACTGCGTTCATGAGACATTTTCAGACTCAACGACAGCGAATTAGTTACATCAGACCTGATGGTTTAAAAATCTTGTAAAGTTTTGAATAAATTTTTGTGTCTGTGCACACACGATGGGGTAGCATAATAAACGTCGCAGATCATAGTGTTACCCCAACGGAACGGTGCGTGTGTGTTGGGGCACGGTGCGTGTTGTGTTCACAGGTCCTGTCCTTTTTGGAGAACGAGTAATGGTACATAGCTACTAATATTTTTCGGATTCCTTTGAAAAGTGGTGGTTGGTCCGTTGTCTACACGGAAACAAGAGTACTACACGCATGATGAAATCCCTCGACATTTTATCGAATGCGCAGGGCAACATGTGAACCGCAAGTTCGGTGGTCTAGTCGTGGTAATACCATTGTTTTATCACCAATAATTCTAAGATTAGCACCGTTAGTTGTTTATGGGACTGGATGACGACAGAAGGGTGCATCAAAAAGATAGAAACGAAAAAATCCAAGCAAATAAAATATCAAATCAAAACAACTTCATAACGATAATTCATATTTGCAAGCGTTCATCCACGGAATCATTTGAAATGGAAAGTCTCTGTATGAACCTTTCTGCAGGGGTTGGACAAAGATATGTGAACGCGGCAAGAAATACATGCCATTATACACAGAAAAAGAACAAAATAACAAGCAATCCCGCGCTAACAAAGTATCCAGATGCTACTAGTACGCGTCAAGCGATCGTCTTCGGCACTGGAGGAATCTGTACGTAGTGGAGCATTCGTGACGCCAACTAGATATTTACGTTGGCGACTCGTTGAATCATGTCTAAGGTACGCAAGCTGCTCTCTCTGATAACATTCCGGACTGCCTGGAGCAACCTTCTGAAGTAGATCGCCGCCGTGCGTCGTATGTCATTCGTGAACACAATACCCAGACACTTCTAGTCCCGCATCCTGAAGTGTGCAATGCAGGCAGCAGGTAGTCCAGTACCAATTTTCAGGACGACCGATTTGTTCACGTTCATACGGCTACAGGTAGTGGCGCACTATCTATACACATCAAAAAAGTTTTGCATCACATCGGTTCCGAGAGCTTCGGAACATGTACAGAAAATTGGAATATAGATCAACATAAACATCATTACCGCCCTTTTTAACGCTCATGAAAACCACACATTGCATGTTGTACCACAGTGAGACCTTCAGAGGTGGTGGTCCAGACTGCTCTACACACCGGTATCCCTAATACACAGTAGCACGCCTCTTGCATTGATGCATGCCTGTATTCGTCGTGGCTTACTATCCACAACTTCATCAAGGCACTGTTGGTTCAGATTGTCCCACTCCTCAACGGCGATTCGGCTTAGATCCCTCAGAGTGGTTGATGGGTCACGTCGTCCATCATCAGCTCTTTTCAATATGTCCCACACACGTTCGATAGGGTTCATGTCTGGAGAACATGCTGGCCACTCTAGTCGAGCGATGCCGTTATCCTGAAGGAAGTCATTCGCAATATGTGTAAGATGGAGGTGCGAATTGTCGTCCATGAAGACGAATAACTCGCCAATATGCTGCCGATATGATTTCACTATCGGTTGGAGGATGACATTCACTTATCTTACACCCGTACGGGGCCTTCCATGACCACCAGCGGCGTACGTCGGCCCCACATAATGCCACCCCAAAACAGCAGGGAACCTCCACCTTGCTGCACACTGGACAGTGTGTCTAAGGCGTTCAGCCTGAACGGGTTGCCTCCAAACACGTCTCCGACGATTGTCTGGTTGAAGGCATATGCGACACTCATCGGTGAAGAGAATGTGATGCCAATCCTGAGCGGTCCATTCGGCATGTTGTTGGGCCTATCTGTACCGCGATGCATGGTGTCGTGGTAGCGAAGATAGACCAAGCCATGGACGTCGTGAGTGAAGTTGCGCATCATGCAGCCTATTGTGCACTGTTTGAGTCGTAGCACGACGTCCTGTGGCTGCACCCAAAGCATTATTCAACATGGTGGCGTTGCTGTCAGGGTTCCTCCGAGCCATTATTCGTAGGTAGCGCTCATCCACTGCAGTAGTAGCCCTTGGGCGGCCTGAGCAAGGCATGTCATCGACAGTTCCTGTCTCTCTGTATCTCCTTCATGTCCGAACAACATCGCTTTGATTCACTGCGAGACGTCTGGATACTCCCCTTGTTGAGATCCCTTCCTGGCACAAAGTAACAATGCCGACGCGATCGAACTGCGGTATTGACCCTCTAGGCATGGTTGAATGACAGACAACACGAGCCGCGTACCTCCTTCCTGGTGGAATGACTGGGACTGATCGGCTGTCGGACCCAATCCGTCTAATAGACGCATTGTTGTTTACATCTTTGGGCGGGTTTAGTGACATCTCTGAAAAGTCAAAGGGACTGTGTCTTTGATACAATATCCACAGTCGTCGCCTATCTTCAGGAGTTCTGGGAACTGGGGTGATGCATAATATTTTTTGATGTGTGTAGTACCAATTAGCCGTTAACAAGAACTTTAGAGGTGGATCCGTATAGTAACCACATGACCGTGGCGATGTGGGTCTACTGGGACTTCATTTGCGTCAACACTTTCGTAATGTTTGTATGGCTGATCCTGTCAAAGGCTAGATCGAAGTCTACAGATACCAAAGCCCAGCCAGTCCTGTAGAAACACGGCACCACACAGTCCACTGGCCGTCAATATGGCGCACAATTCACCACATCACCCTTGACACAGAAACACGAATAATGTGATACCTGGCAGTTAATGGTAAACAAGTCATCGGATCGCGCCTCCATGTTATCAATATGCTGACTCCCCGTTATGCCTGTGTTGTGTACATAGTTCCCCGTCAGCGCGTACACAACTTTCCCACTAGAGCGCGCCCCGCTAAGCACAACAGCGCAGGCGCAGCGCTCGTCCGTCTGCGCACTACGAGATGGTGCTGTCTTAGAGACGGATCAAATTCTGCTTCCGCCGATCGGCGGATTAATATGTCACGCAGCCAATGAGATTTCTGCTAACGTAGAACCTTTTCTCCTCGCGGATCACACTCGCGCAGTGATACCTGAACGCTCGAGGTATTATAACGAGTGTACAGACCTCCGATTAGTCGGTCTGCATTAGTCTGTAGTCAAGATTCAGTCTGCGCCTAATAAGATTACCATATTCCTGTACATAGCCATGCAGATAAATGAATAGACACTTTGTCAAGTATCAGAGATATGTGAGAATAAGATTAACGTACCAAGACCAAAGGAACTTCAGATTGTCAATTGTAAACAGCATCCAGAATCAAGTTACGTAATCTCTATGATTTTTATTATTTTAATAAATGTGTGTGAAAATTAATCAAGTTCTGTTTAAAGCTGGTCACCGTCAATCTGCTACTCTAAGCGTGCAAGTGGCATTTCTATCGTCTGACCTAACGGCAGAAGATAAACACGCCACGATAAGGCAACGAGACATATTGCTGACACTCGCCTACTTCGTTAGAGCGACAAGTCAAATAATCTGGTGGTGTGTGCACCGATGGTCTTACAGTACGCACACCACAGCCTGGTTTGTCAGACTAGAGACGACGATGCCCACGATCTTACGCACGACCCCTCTGCGGAAGTATGGCCTCTAGTGACGAAGATGATTTTCTTCTTTCTTCGTGTAGGACAAGAAGTCATTAATCCTACGGTTGTTCTTTTTCAAGACAGAACTTAACTTCCCACGAGCCATGAAGGGTGCGTTGAAATGGATACGACCCCAAGCAGTGCATAATCTGTTTCGCGAGGGCCCGAAGAAGGTGCTGGACTTCTGGAGTCATTTGCATGAACGACATATGGCGATTGCGCACAACCCGAAATAAGTTTTTTCTAATTTCTTGGGGAGTGTGTTCGAGATCCTCCGCCCCGCTTGAACGTCCCGGGTATGTGAAGCTGGTGCTAAACTCGATGAAGAAACATACAGTCACCGTGACGAAACGATTATCTTCTCCAGTTCTACGTGGCGACGTGCCCGGAGGCAGAAGCGCCAGGGAGAACCGCACTTATACTCACTCAGCAGCGGAGATCTTTTTTATTCTCTCTTCTCTCTTTTCCTTGGTTAATGAAGAACACGTATTATCTCCTCAGTGAAGAGCGTCCGGTGGATGATATCGTTATGTATATGTATTAAATGCAAGGTGGATTTTATTTGTATTTTTTTTTCAAAGGTGTTTTGATTCCTCTCCTACATTTGAACTGTAAAAATAAAAAAGGTGGACTTTGTTTAAGTTGTTTACTTTTCAGAAGTGTTCGGATTTATCTCCTACTTTGAGATGTAAAAATATGGAGTTTGAGTTGTTTCCTCTTCAAAAGTGTTTTGATTCATAACTATCTTTCAAATAAAAAGGTAATGATCGTATGGCATTGTTGGCCGGGAGGCCCCATTCGGGGATTTCGGCCGCCATATTGCAAGTCCTTTTTAGGTGACGCCACACCGGCGACTTGCAAGTCAACGATGATAAAAATGATGATGGACACACAACATCCAGTCCCCCGCCGGGAATCGAACCCGGGCCCCCTGCGTGGTAGGCAGCAACGCTATCGCTACGCTACGGAGGCGGACAAAAAAAATGGTAAAAAAGAAAAAAAATTCGGTAACGCACTTATAAAAAAGTAGACCCCTGGGACATCAAACCCACATTAAAAAAAGGCATTGAAAAAAAGTGATCAGGAAATCTGCCTAGTAAGCAGGTGACCCGGATTCTTATCCTGTCCCAGCACTAATTTTCAACTTTCCCCACTGATGTAAATCAATGCCCACTACGCAGGTAAATGTCGTTCATTCGTTTGTGTCTTGGCTAGATCTTATCAGGGGATAGCCTTACAGCAATGGTCGGCAAACTAATCCGTGACAAGAGCCAAATATCAGCCGTAAGACGACTGAAATTTGTTTTGAGAGCCAATTTTTTTTTAAATTTAAACTATATAGGTAGGTTACAGTTATTAACTTAATTAGGGCACTCCTAAGTTTGCCTTTGCTAAGAACGTCCTCAATCTTACTGAGGTGCGTTGGTTAAGTATGACCCCTTCCAACGCTCCCTTCCACATTCGTCTTGTGTATTTGTTTCGTCTATATCAACATACCTTTCTGAATAGTCGACACTGCATATTTTTCCAATCCACACTGCTCCGTAAAATTAACTAGATAAACTTTACTTGCAATTTCAAGAGTCAGTTAAACTTGAGGTACGTTGAATAAAACGTTATACTGCACTTAATATTATTTATTGATTATATTTTAAGATATCCGTAATATTAAATCATGACAATGACTGACAAACACTAATTTGAAAAATGGCCTTGTATATCCTTGGAAAGCTTGTTCAGATGATTCAAATAGCTCTGAGAGCACTACGGGACTGAGGTCATCAGTCCCCTAGACTTAGAACTACTTAAACCTAACTAAGGACATCACACGCATCCATGCCCGAGGCAGGATTCGAACCTGCGATCGTAGCAGCAGCGCGGTTCCGGACTGAAGCGCCTAGAGCCGCTCGGCCACAACGGCCGGTGGAAAGCTTGTGTAACTCAACTTTATATGTTGTTGTTTATAATGTTAGGCGCCATTCTAGACGACTTATCAATTTACTCTTGATAGTGTTCGTGCTTGAACATGATTGTTCGCATGAATATGTAGACCTGAATAAGAAAAGGGCAAACGCAATTTTTTTCATCTGATTCTATGTCAGTAGTTCTATTACAGGTTTGAAAATCGACGTATCTTCCTCCTCCAGGTCTTTCTAAGCAGACCATTATGTTCTCATTTCTTTTCCTCCAATATTTCTATTTAAGCACGAAGACGTTAAAATTTCGATCTTCATAATGTTTTGTTTTTTAAATCCAGCAACTGCATTTCGAAGTTGCCAATGTTAATATTTAAGCGAGAAAAAATTAATACTGTTTTAGTAGCATTTTGAAGTTTTTAACGTTTTTTTACTCTTTCTGAATCTCTGAAGTCTGCTGAGAATATCTTTCTACATATACGTAAGAGTGCTGTTTTGAAACAGCAATTGCCAGCATCAGAATTATTTTCTTGGAGATGTTTCAACAGGCTTCGTAAGTGAATTCAAATATCTTTCAAAATCTACAACACAAAGAGATTTTATTTTCGGATAAAATAACTTTTTCTAAGATCATAAAAATTTTTTCCTTCCCCTGTAGTTAGCGATTAAGTTGATTTAAATGAGACGTAACGTCTACCGTGAAATAAAATTTTTAGATCCATTGATCGTTGCTTGGTTTTGAATACTGAACACATTCCTCAAGGAGAAATACTGTAATTTCTGTTAATAAGGAAGAGAAATGACAGAACGTTTCCCCTTGACAACCGATATCTTATGTTCGCAGCAGATATGTGTACTCACTCTATATTGTAACTGAAAATTCTTTGAGCTTTTAGGCTTATTTTCTTCCGAAGGGTTGTGCTACCGTGTTACTATATAATTTTTATGATTTTATTAATCGCTGGAACCAAAAAACTTGTACTATTTTGAGCGTGTTTTTTAACTATATGAAAATAACTTTTAAAGGAAGAAACTGCTAACATTTTTCACGAATTTAAAAAAGAAAAAAAATATCTTCCAGCTTCTGGAGTCGAGACAGCTTTTTTTTTTTTAATGTAGAGGACGCAGTTAACATTTTACAGCGATGCGCTTGTTGAAGATTAATTTTCAAGAAAAAAGTATTAGGATATGTTTCACTGAGTTTTAGTGTTAGTAATTGAGTAATAAATTTAAGCGTGCTAGAGCGAAGTGCGTCAGCTAGGGCGGGCAGCGAGTGGGGGGGGGGGGGGGGGGGGGGGGGGGGACCTATGTGCATCCCCACAGAAAACTGACTCCGAACGATCGAAGCACTCATAACAATTATTGGTGCTGATATCTCGTCTTCTGGACGATTTACGAAAATTATTTTGTACTCAGTCTCGGACAGCTTGAGGAGATAAACACGAATGTTATAGTCGGTTTCGCCATAGAAACAAGAGCCCCGGAGAAATTTAATTTTAATTTAATTCACATTTTGTTTGCGTTTTTCGTCATTTTAATAATTTTGTGTTGTTACTACAGTATTTTTATGCAATACCTTAAATGGTTAGCCGGCCGGAGTGGCCGTGCGGTTCTGGGCGCTAAGTCTGGAGCCGAGCGACCGCAACGGTCGCAGGTTCGAATCCTGCTTCGGGCATGGATGTGTGTGATGTCCTTAGGTTAGTTAGGTTTAATTAGTTCTAAGTTCTAGGCGACTGATGACCTTAGAAGTTAAGTCGCATAGTGCTCAGAGCCATTTGAACCTTAAATGGTTAGCTTCATTAGTGGTACTTTCCTTATAACTGTTGCTGGTTTCTTTAAAATTTACTCCAGTACTTTACTATTTTGATACAAAATCCGAATGCAATATATCGGATAAGTTTAAAGAGTTTTATTTACAAAATATTTAATAACACAAGTCTATAAGATATGTATAAAATCATTATAATGAAAACTGTTATACGTGTCTCCTATATTGATAAAATTGTTTATATAATGAAATCTTTCTTTTCCTTTTTGGATAGACTTCTGATCAATTTTCTCGTTCTTACTCTTCCACGTTTTCGTGAAGAAGTATGATGAAAGGATCAAAAGAATCTTGATCAATATATTCATACTGTGATTCAGTAACGTTTTTCTTTGAGTAGTTCGTCGCAAGGATCAGAGGAGCCTTCGTCTATTTCGAAGTCTTCACATGGCTAGAACAACTTTTTTGGAAGAAAATAGTCTAAACTGTTGCTGTAGGGTCATCCCTGAGAAGAAATAGCGAATTATCGAGAGCGCCATTTTTCAAAAATCGATATATCTCGAGAAATGGCTAAAATTTTTAAATTTTTCTAACAAGTGCTTTTTTGATTTACCGTGGGTGAGTCATGGTGAACCTTGTTTTCAACGGTTGTTTTTGATATATCTAAACGTAAGAAAGCAATCGATACTTACAGAAAAGCTGTTTATAAATAATTTTAAGGCCTGACAACTCTCTCCATTAACATTTTTCGATCGGAACTATAGTTTTACACTTGTTAAGAACAACAGGGTTGTTCAAAGTTAAGGATTTTATTGACATCGTACGCCGTCCTGGATCAAGTTTCATGAGAAAGAAACTCTATTCAAAATTTGTTTCCTATACGCTCATATTTTTTGTTTCTAGGCAACTAACTGTAGGTCATCACAGAATGCTTGGGCTATATGAAGCAATGGAAGACCGTTGGTTGGTCGGATTAGTATTTTGTCACATTGTTTCCAACTCCGGCCGAGTTAACGTACCAGGACTGAAATATGGGGGAGGGGCGGTTTGGTAATTATTTGGTATTCCATGGGCCCCATGGTTACTCTGCAAGGTCGAACTGGTGCCATGGGTAATGGGAACAGTTTGGGTGATCAGGAA
Organism: Schistocerca americana; assembly: GCF_021461395.2. Classification (NCBI taxonomy): domain Eukaryota; kingdom Metazoa; phylum Arthropoda; class Insecta; order Orthoptera; family Acrididae; genus Schistocerca; species Schistocerca americana. The sequence continues at coordinate 295,330,859 of NC_060125.1, forward strand.
CATCAGAGAGCACAATTTTTCCTCCCAAATGGTGACGCTGTATTCCAAAATGACAGGGCCCCTATTCACACAACTTGCATCATACAGCACTGATTTTGTGAGCACGAGGATGAAATGTCGCATCTTTCCTTGTCACCACAGTGACGTCCGCCCCCGGTAGCTGAGTGGTCAGAGCGACAGAATGTTCGATTCCCGGCTGGGTCAGAGATTTTCTCCTCTCAGGGACTGGGTGCTGTGTTGTCTTAATCATCATCATTTCATCCCCATCGACACGCAAGTCGCCGAAGTTGCGTCAAATCGAAAGACTTACACCAGGCGAACAGTCTACCCAGCGGGAGGCACGAGTCACACTGTAACGTCCCCTTAGAAAAATTAATGGATTACTGTGCGGATAAACCTCTTACATTATTTGATTTTCAAATAGCTGAGCAAAACTGAACGTACTCAGACATTACTCTCTTTACTTATTCTGATCAACATTAAACTGACACACAATATTTTTAGCGCAACGCAATCTGACTTTCAAAAATCCCTACAAAAGAATGGCCCTGACTAACATTAACATATACGTTTCACAAATCACTTACCTCACCAAAATCTTCGTTACTCGAACTACTGCAATACAGCGAGCGCCACTACTGCCAGCTAAATAAAAGATTCAAACTACTGAAGGCACTAACTACTGATTGGCATAGTTAGCAAATGAAAGATTTTGATAGAGAACAAACAATGTATTTACTTCAGTAGTGTTCAAAAGTGATAATATATATATCAGTCCATGATATCCAATATTACAAATTTACTCTTTCTGATGGACACACGTCCAGATCGTCCGATCTCAAAATTCCACCATCTCTCTCCTCACATCCACCACTGCTGGCGGCTCACCTCCAACTGTGCAACGCTACGCGCTGTTAACATTCAGCTGCCCAACACTACAATGGCGAGTATCACAACAATGCCAACCAGCCACAGACTGTACACAGCACAGCCAGTGATTTTCATACAGAGCATTACGTGGCGTTACCAATATAAAAACCTAAACAGCCTACTTACAATACGACATTTATTTTTTTATCACAGTGACCAGATTTCATTATTATTCTCTGTGATTTACTTAGGAGAGACGGGTATGTGATCTCTATCCAGGTCAATCATCGTTACCTGAACTTGCCACTATTTTGCAGGGAGAATAGCATAACATTCCCTTGAAAACCATTCGCCTGTAGGACCTGTATTATTAATTTCCGAGAAGGCTGAAAGCTGTTTTAAAGCCAGCGATTTCCCCACACTGTAATAGGCATGTAATGTGCTGTGCTGGTGTTGTTTCCATTTTCGTCCCCCCACCCCCCTGTATTTTAAATCAATATTTCTGTCACTTCTTGGACTAAGTGTGTTCTCTAAACCTCTAATGTCGTTTGAACGGATGGAGACAAAGTTGTTGACAAGTGATACAACATAAACTGTCATGCCGGCCGGTGTGGCCGAGCGGTTCTAGGCGCCTCAGTCTGGAACCGCGAGACCGCTACGGTCACAGGTTCGAATGCTGCCTCGGGCATGGATGTGTGTGATGTCCTTAGGTTAGTTAGGTTTAAGTACTTCTAAGTTCTAGGGGACTGATGATCTCAGATGTTAAGTCCCATAGTGCTCAGAGCCATTTGAACTATTTTGAAAGAGGATAAGAGATTTACGTCCAGAACATTCCAGCTCAACTTTTGTGAAATGTTTCACAATGCGCAATGCCACTTTTTAAGAAATCTGGAATCCCGTTATAAAGGTAACTTTCCACCTACATCCATATCTACATGAGTACTCGGTGACAACACTGAACTCTTTGGCAGAGGGTTCACAGAACCACTACCAGACTGTCTGTCGACCGTTCCACTCTCGAATAACACATGGGAAAAATGAAAAATATTTGCTGTGCGAGCTCTGATTTCTCTGATTTTATTACGACAATCATTTTTTCCTGTGCGGGTGGAACTCAACAAAATATTTTCTCAGTCGAAGAAGAAAGTTGATGATTGAAATTTCGTGAAAATTTATCGCCGCAACGAAAGACGCCCGTGTTTTAATGACTAACATCACAGCTCGCTTATCTTATGCCTGACATTCCTACCCCTATTTCGTCATAATACGAAACGAGCTGCCCCTCTTTCAACTTTTTTGATGTTCTCCATCAGTCCTATCTGGTAAGGATTCCATACAAACGAGCAATCATCCGGAAGTGGACGACAAGCTTAGTGTAAGCAATCTCTTTACTGGATGTGTTGGATTTCTAAGTGTTCTGCCACTAAAACACAGACTTTGGTTCGCCTTTCCATAACGCTATATCTGAAATTGTTCCAATTTAATTTGTTCGTAAATGTAATCCCTATGGATTAATTGAATAGCCAACAATTAAGTTTTTATGATGCATCGTGTAAACAAATGTAACGGAATTTGCTTTTAATACTCACAATTTTTATTGTTTAGGTTCATTTGTCATTTTTCGCACCATATTGATATCTTATCCGAATCATTTTACAATTCTCCTTTCTCTCATGACATGTCTAGACGATAAACGACAGCACGGTAAATGATGACTGCCAAAACAGTTGCAGATAAAGATTTATTAAAATTCTTCACCAAGGTTTCGGTATATATAAATATACCTTTATCAGAAGCAAAAATAACTAAAATTAAGACTGACGGCGCCTTTGGCACAATTGTTTTATTAATCTCCATTGCAGGATGTAATTTTAGATATTTTACTTCTGATAAAGGTATATTTATATATACCGAAACCTTGGTCAAGAATTTTAATAAATCTATATCCTGAAACTGTTTTGGCTATGATCATTTACCGTGAAAAATTTCAACAGTTGCTGTTTCAGCCACGTTTAAAATCTTGAGATAAACGATAGCATTATTGCAAAACAGGTAAAAGGGCTGCCCAGATTATCCCTTAAATCGGTTATGTAGCTACATTAAGAACGTAGAAGGCGTATAACACTTCTTTGAGAACCCTAAATGTCACATCTGTTCCAGTAGAAGACTTTCCCGCCAGTTACTATGAAGTGTTACCTTCCTGATAGAAAATCACTATTCCAGTAACCCTGAGATGATATTCCATAGACATGCCACTTAATTCCATTAATAATGTCTGTCTGACGCAATCGTTCCGATTTGGCGCCAAATAGGCGGCTTGTATGTAAAGTTTGCTAATTTTTTTTTTGTTTATGACTCTGCTGACTGGTTTGATGCGGCCCATTACGAATTCCTCTCCAGTGCTAACCTCTTCATCTCAGAGTAGCACTTGCAACCTACGTCCTCAATTATTTGATTGATGAATAATTATCTGTGTCTTCCTCTACAGTTTTCACCCTTTACAGCTCCCTCTAGTACCATGAAAGTCATTCCCTCATGTCTTAACAGATGCCCTGTCATCTTGTCCCTTCTCGTTATCAGTGTTTTCCACATATTCCTTTCCTCTCCGATTCTGCGCAGAACCTCCTCATTCTTTACCTTACCAGTCCACCCAATTTTCAACATTCGTCTGTAGCACCAGATCTCAAATGCTTCGAGTCTCTTCTGTTCGCACAGTTCATGTTTCACGACCGTAGAACGCTATGCTCAAAACGTACATTCTCAGAAATTTCTTCCTCAAATTAAGGTCTATGTTTGGTATTGATTTTGATTTCTTCCTTACTCCGTCCGTCATTGATTATTTTAATGCCTTGGCAGCAGAATTCCTTAACTTCATGTACTTCGTGACCATCAATCCTGATCTTAAGTTTATCACTGTTCTCATTTCTGCTACTTCTCATTATTTTCGTCTTTCTTCTATTCACTCGCAATCCATACTCTGTACTCAGACTGTTCATTCCATTCAGCATATCACGCAATTCTTCTTCCCTTTCACTCAGGATAGCAATGTCATCAGCGAATTGTATCATTGATATTCTTTCACTTTGAATTTTAATTCCACTCCTGAACCTTTCTTTTATTTCCGTCATTGCTTCCTCGAAGTACAGATTGAACAGTGGGGGCGAGAGGCTACATCCTTGTCTTACGCCCTTTTTAATACGAGCACTTCGTTCTTGGTCATCCACTCTTATTATTCCCGCTTGGCTGTTGTACATATTGTATATGACCCGTCTATCCCTATGGCTTACCCCTTCGAACATCTTGCACCATTTTACATTGTCGAACACTTTTTCCAGGTCGACAAATCCTATGAACGTGACTTCATTTTTCTTTAGTCTTGCTTCCATTATTAACCGCAAGGTCAGCATTGCCTCTCCCATGCCTTTACTTTTCCTAAAGCCAACCTGATCGTCACCTAGGGCATTCTCAATTTTCTTTTCCATTCTTCTGTATATTATTCTTGTAAGCAACTTGGATGCATGAGCTATTAAGCTGATTGTGCCATAATTCTCGCACTTGTCGGCTCTTGCCGTCTTCGGAACTGTGTGGATGATGCTTTTGCGAAAGTCAGATGGTACGTCGCCGGAATCATACATTGTATACACCAATGTGAATAATCGTTTTGTTGCTACTTCCCCCAATGATCTTAGAAATTTTGATGGAATGGTATCTATCCCTTCTGCCTTATTTGATCTTAAGTCCTCCAAAGCTCTTTTAAATTCTGATTCTAATACTGGCTCTCCTATCTGTTCTAAATCGACTCCTGTTTCTTCTTCTATTACAATCAGACAAATCATCCCCCTCTCAGAGGCTTTCTTTGCACCTATCCGCTCTCTCCTCTGCATTTATCAGTGGAATTCCCGTTGCATTCTTAATGTTATCAGCCTTGCTTTTAATGTCACCGAAGGTTGTTTTGACTTTCCTCTATGCTGAGTCTGTCCTTCCGACAATCATTTATTTTTCGATGTCTTCATATTTTTACTTCATCCATTTCGTCTTAGCTTCTCCCCACTTCCTATTTATTTCATTCCTCTATTCCTGAGTTTCTGTAACTCATCTCAATAAAACGAGGAGAGTTAAATTCGAGAAAATTTTGCTAATGTACCATTTTTGTGGCACTTGATTATTTGGAAGTCTGAATGAGTCACAGTGAACACTGCAGGAATCCAAAATGAGAATCAGAGTTGAATCAAGTAATGCTGATACATTATAATTTCTACTGCGAATGGTCTATTTTGTCGATTCGTTTACTGGATGTGCTGGTAATCAGGTGTCAAACTGTTGTGGGAAAGCCGATACGTTTGGTGACAGCGGACCGTTTTTGTATTAAACGTGATGCAACAAATATTTTTGCATTACGTCGAATAGTATAAATCGGAATCGTGAGGTAACTTTAGACTGCAAAATTCTGAGGTTCTGAGATACTTTAGTCTGCATGTAATCTCTTTGGCGCGCACATCGACAGGTTGCCTAACTGATCTTCTTCCAACTTAAATAAAACTGGAAAAGATGAAGTTTACTATCATTACTGATAGGGCTTAGCACAGCGCTTTAAAAGTGAAACGTGGAGAGAGGTATAGATTATAATTACTATTATTCGACTTCTTAAATGCTAGTACAAGAGTGTTTAGTGCCAAGCTGCTCCGAGCAAGAAGGCCGACCAAGAAGAAGTGATGGCAAAAGATAAGAGGCGATTTGTGCCTCACTTATTTACAAAAGAGCGATTGCTGTAGAGATGTATAGGAACATGTGTTTTTGACGTCGAAACAGTTACTTACAGGCCCTCAGAAAGCTACTGGGATGGCCATCATACCATTTTAAAAATTACTTGTGTCTTGAAAAAAGGTTCCCAGTATTACGCTTGTGGTGAAAGTACTCACTCCTTTAAGTAATACCATTTACCTTAGGGCACATTTCACTGTAGTGCTATGTGCTATTTTTGTAAGAGATCCACCGGCTTCTGTGTTATCGTTAATGTCCCTCTTCTTCGACGTAAACAGTCGTAGATGGTCTGGTAGAGAGCTAGCCGTACGCACGGAACTGAGACGGACCAAATTATCACCAGAAGCATTCATAATGGGAGCCGGCTTTGACGCACGTCTGTTTCAGAATCGGCCCAGATTACATTTACGTCTTTGCTTTGTATACTTCTAGGAAGCAAAGTACGTTAGTTCGTAGCACGCAAGAAGCGATAATGTATTGCCCAGTGCTCGTAGAAAAATTTTTCCACACAAGTGACATTCATTTGGAGCGCCTCCCCCCCCCCCCCCCCCCCCTTCCACGTTAGACATCAGTCGCCTTTCCTTGGGCTCTTGATACGGACTTTAAAGATATATCTAAATCTAGGGAGCGCAAACATTTTTTTCTTTTGAATTTCATTATGACCACCCGTTTTATTTTCTGTGGCCCTTACGTAATGAAATGCTTGCGGCCCGCAATGCTAGCGGTTCTGTACACCCCTGCTTTAGCTCGTAGTCATGTATTAATAAGATGATAGAATCATCAGCGCTGATTATTGTTCCCGTATGACAACGTAAACGAAAAAAAAAGAGTGCACTTCAGACCATTTCAGAGATGTAAAACAAATCACATCAGGAAGAGCCCGGGTACATCCCTGATAGACATGATCTTGCAGGTATCTCCACAGCCAGAAGCAACATGGGTTTAGGTCGGGGGATCTGAAAGGCAACACATCTTGAAATTTCCTACGGATGATACGTTCGTTGCCGAAGGTTTCTCGGAGCAAATCTTTCACCGAGCTACCGACGAAGGGTATCGCCCTATCTTGCATGAAAATAGTGGTGTGGACTATGAAAAATATTGCGGACACGTAGAACAAGAGAGCCAGTACTGTACCACTACACTGTTGATGATAAATTGCTGGAAACAGCATCTATCGCTAAATTTCTGTGAGCAACTATCCAGAGCGACCTTAAGTGGAATGACCACATAAAACAAAGAGAAGGAAAATCGGATGCCATACTGAGATTCATAGGAAGAATCTTAAGAAAATGTAGCTCATACACGAAGGAAGCAGCTTATAAGGCATTTGTTCGACTGATTCTTGACTAGTGATCATCAATCTGGGACACTTACTGGAGAAGAGATAAAGAAGATTTAACGAAGAGCGGTGCGTTTCGTCAGGGGAAAGTTTAGTTGGCACGAGAGCGTTACAGAGCTGCTCAGCAAACTCCATTGACAAACATTACAAGAGAGGCGTTGTGCCTCTCGGAAGAGTTTGCTTTTCAGATTTCGAGAGAGCACTTTACTGGAAGAGTCGGACAACGTATTACTTCTTCACACATACATCTCCCGTAATGACCAAAGCGAGAAAATTCGAGAAATTAAAGCCAATACAGAGGCGTACCGACAATCATTCTTCCCACGTGCCATTCACGAGTGGATCAGGTTGGGGGAGATCAGCTACTGGTACCAGAAGTAGCCTCCGCTGCAGAAAAACAGGTGGCTTGCGGAGTACGGTGTAGGTGTAGACGCAGTTACTTTCTCGCAAATTTGCAATCACGTGTTGTACAAGGAGGTTCTTATAATGTGCAGATATCACTGTATACGTGACAGGTCCGCGGGGTGTCATCTCCTGGAAGAAAACCGGACCGGGGATAAAGGGACTTATGCAACCACACCACATAGTTACATAAGCTGAGTGCAATAGATGTTCCTGCACAACGGTGGCGGAGTAGAACCGCACATGTGACAGTTGTGTGTATTCTCGGCACCGTGTAGAGTAAAATGAGAGCAAAATGTACCTCGTCCGCCGGTAGAATATTCCCCAGCCACATGCCATCCATTTCCATGTGTGCCAAAACACGAAGGCCAAAGTCACGGCATTGTAGCCTATGTTAAGGCTGCATTTGGTGCACATACTGAATCTTGAGAGAATTCCAATGCAAAATGTGTCCCAAAATCTCAGTTCGAGCGCTCGCTGTAGTATCCGAGGCATTTGCTGCACGGTCGGCTGTTACTTCAAATTTCTTGATCACATTCTGCAGCTCATTTACAGACGTGATGCCTCTTTACAGCTGTTCCTGTCAGTGATATTTCTGCAATACAGCGCTGCTATTGCTGCCATTCTGATAAGACAACTTTACCAGCAGTACCTGGTGTTTCTTCTCAATACCCCTTACATTTTGTTTGAAAATCGCCAACCTTCTTATCCCCTTTACAACAACAGTCATTTCACAAAAGAAATCAACATTGGTCGCCACGCCACGTCAGAACAGGAAATATGTCATTCTGACTGCTTACATAGCCATATTTTCACCTGGTGGTAGAGAGTGAAACTATTATTTTTTCAGCGTACTCAGAGAGCACATCAATTAATGAACATAACTACAATGTTTCAGTGTCCTGCGGTGTTTATAACCCGCAGTGCACACTGTAATTAAAACCAGCTGTTAGTTTACATCATTTGTTTCACAAATGGTTCAAATGGCTCTGAGCACTATGCGACTTAACTTCTGAGGTCATCAGTCGCCTAGAACTTAGAACTAATTAAACCTACCTAACCTAAGGATATCACACACATCCATGCCCGAGGCAGGATTCGAACCTGCGACCGTAGCGGTCACGCGGTTCCAGACTGAAGCGCCTTTAACCGCACGGCCACACCGGCCGGCTGTTTCACAAATATTCATTTTATTTAAGTTTTATACTCTTATTGTTACTCACGATTTTTGAAGTAAATACTTATAGGTTCACAGAAATTCGTAAAACTGTTGCTTACTTTCGTTATGATTCTCGTTGTCAGTTGTTATGATGACAGGTGACCAATGCTAAATAGAAACATACATTGCAGGTTTGGCAGTGTAGTCGGTAAGGAGCTGGCTGCATTGTCTGTATCTGAAACGACTGAAGTAATTAGTATTCGTGGGTAGAAAATAATATATATTGTACTTAACTTGTATTACAGGCCTCTTCATATGTTGCATACATATAATTGCAAACAGATATCTAGAGAGACATTACTTATGCCATATCTGACTAAGCACCTGGTTAGAGGTTGCTTCGTATCAGCTGAAGGCTATGCTACGTTCCTAGTTGACGTGCCGAACGAAAGTGGACGAGAGCTCGCTAGATACTTGTTACAAGCCGCGGAGCGGCGCTTGCGGCGTTAGTCGCGACTCGCGGGTCCAGCGATATCTATTACGGACCGCGGTCGAAATCTGCAACCCTTAACAAGTGTGGTATCGAACGTTGATACCACACCTTTCACAGTAATAAGTTCAACGTACTGATGAGTAAACTGATGAACTTGACTGTCGCGCTGCACAAAACACGTATCACCGATGACGAAGCAGTATCGTTCCCTGCAGGCCTGCGTACAGCTCTTGCGGCCGCGACTGCGTTCTTGCACGAGTTCAAAAATGACGTGCCGTGAGACAAGTTATTACGCCGAATTAAGATGTCCCTCGTCCACTGCCAGGTGAACTGGCGTGGCTTTTAAGAACTAAGTTCTACAAGGCCCATTTTCTCCTTTCCAGAAGGGAATGAAAGTTATATATACACTCCTGGAAATTGAAATAAGAACACCGTGAATTCATTGTCCCAGGAAGGGGAAACTTTATTGACACATTCCTGGGGTCAGATACATCACATGATCACACTGACAGAACCACAGGCACATAGTCACAGGAAACAGAGCATGCACAATGTCGGCACTAGTACAGTGTATATCCACCTTTCGCAGCAATGCAGGCTGCTATTCTCCCATGGAGACGATCGTAGAGATGCTGGATGTAGTCCTGTGGAACGGCTTGCCATGCCATTTCCACCTGGCGCCTCAGTTGGACCAGCGTTCGTGCTGGACGTGCAGACCGCGTGAGACGACGCTTCATCCAGTCCCAAACATGCTCAATGGGGGACAGATCCGAAGATCTTGCTGGCCAGGGTAGTTGACTTACACCTTCTAGAGCACGTTGGGTGGCACGGGATACATGCGGACGTGCATTGTCCTGTTGGAACAGCAAGTTCCCTTGCCGGTCTAGGAATGGTAGAACGATGGGTTCGATGACGGTTTGGATGTACCGTGCACTATTCAGTGTTGGCCCTGTGTGCCTCGGTCGTATGCAGTCCTGATTGTGGCGCTCACCTGCACGGCGCCAAACACGCATACGACCATCATTGGCACCAAGGCAGAAGCGACTCTCATCGCTGAAGACGACACGTCTCCATTCGTCCCTCCATTCACGCCTGTCGCGACACCACTGGAGGCGGGCTGCACGATGTTGGGGCGTGAGCGGTAGACGGCCTAACGGTGTGCGGGACCGTAGCCCAGCTTCATGGAGACGGTTGCGAATGGTCCTCGCCGATACCCCAGGAGCAACAGTGTCCCTAATTTGCTGGGAAGTGGCGGTGCGGTCCCCTACGGCACTGCGTAGGATCCTACGGTCTTGGCGTGCATTCGTGCGTCGCTGCGGTCCGGTCCCAGGTCGACGGGCACGTGCACCTTCCGCCGACCACTGGCGACAACATCGATGTACTGTGGAGACCTCACGCCCCACGTGTTGAGCAATTCGGCGGTACGTCCACCCGGCCTCCCGCATGCCCACTATACGCCCTCGCTCAAAGTCCGTCAACTGCACATACGGTTCACGTCCACGCTATCGCGGCATGCTACCTGTGTTAAAGACTGCGATGGAGCTCCGTATGCCACGGCAAACTGGCTGACACTGACGGCGGCGGTGCACAAATGCTGCGCAGTTAGCGCCATTCGACGGCCAACACCGCGGTTCCTGGTGTGTCCGCTGTGCCGTGCGTGTGATCATTGCTTGTACAGCCCTCTCGCAGTGTCCGGAGCAAGTATGGTGGGTCTGACACACCGGTGTCAATGTGTTCTTTTTTCCATTTCCAGAAGTATATATATATATATATATATATATATATATATATATATATATATATATATATATATATATATATATATGCGTTCTGTGCACCCCTGCTGTAGGTGTAACACTGATGTTCTACCTGCCACTGTGCAAAACTGAAGGTTACATTACGTTCTCGAAATTACGGGCAGTACCATTTGTTGAAAATAACTGAGTAATTGAAAATAAAGGTGTTATTCAATAGTTCCTCTGTTGACGTGAGGGTGTGAAACTGCGGTAAAAAATTAAGCGTGTGTCAACAAGCTGCAGACAAAATATCTCTGGCTAATGCAGCGCATGCCAGTCCCGTTAGTTACCTATCTTCCGTCCATTTGTAGGTTAGCTATGGCCTTTGAATGCTCTCTACTCGACTGTCGATTTACTGTTCGCTGTGACGGAAAAGTAAGGAGTTATTTATTCACAAATGCTATCAGTAATGTGCCCTAAGTTCGAGTGAAAATGCACCGCAAACTTCGGACAGTGCGCCATAGAAGGAATTTAAGTCGATGGCATTAGTTTATTAATTTTGCACAAGATGCGTGATACAATCTTGACTTGATACAGTTATTATTCAGGCTGCGATGTCCCAATTTGGCCTCTGGTTTCTACTTCCACAAACAAGTACGTACCATGCTCTGAGGCTACGTTGCACGCTGTCAAGATGTTCTGAATTTTTTTCCTACATATTTTCGCTTTTGAGTAAAAAGATCTGCAACGTTAGATTTTTACAAACGTAGGTAATGAACGAATGCTAAAAACGTGTCGTGCGTCAGCAAATAACGAAGATTAGTATAGGCGGTCGTTTGTTGTCTTTGAGTAAGATTACGTGTTTCTCAAAATGTCTGTAATTACTGAAACATCGTTAACTATTTTTTATACTCCTGTTTAACGAACCATTGCACATCTTTGAAACAGGATGTATTACGTGACTGTTGAATCTATTGACTGCCGCTCCTCAGGGACTGAATGGTATCCTCCTGTATTTGGCGTTTATCAGTTTGTGTAAATGTACATAAATGCTTGAATATGTTGAAAAATATGTTTATTTATTCCCTGAAATACAAGCTTTTGCAACTGTAATCGTATCATAAGCCAATCTACGAACTTTGTTGCATAAAGGTGTATTGTAGAATTCACCTTAATACTGTCGTCAGTTTCCACATACCACTTCATCTCACATGTTTCCTGGTGTTTTCTATGCATTTGCCGTGTCTTGTCGCAAATGACCTAGCTAATTATTTCTCTGTATTCCTACACAACATTTACTTATGTTAGTATCTTGAAACAAACTCTGTAACTGTCGCTTTGATATCCTCAACGCTTCTAGTTGGCATAAATTTGCCGCCTTTTCCCTTCTCATCCTTTCGAACTTACCGGTTCTCATTAACGTCCGCTGCATACTTGAGGTGATGTGACAGGGAATGAATACACTGCTGTCAACCGCTGTTGGTAATGGAATAATTATTATGTCCTGAAGGCCAGCTGCTATCGAGTGTGAATCTTTGTGTTAAGGATTTTTTTTTTCAGCAGTCATTTCCATTTCAACCAATAGAGGCTTTACCTCAGAAACTGCATCCTGGACTTAGCTTGTATCTATGAACATTCGCATATATCTTAACGTAATTTTGTTTCATTTCAGAACTGTTCCTTTAGCTTATGTATTTGTTTTTGTATTCTCTTTTCTCATAAATTTTAACGATGTCAGTTGTGCCCGGCTTAACTGGAGATTTGTAAAATAGGTAACACACGTAGACAGATTACGAGCAAAATTAACCCAATGAGCAGATCTGAAATTTACGAGAGTGTGTGACACAGTGTGTAAAGTGTTACATCTAAGAAATGGGACACTCATTTCAAGAAAGGTTTAAGAAGCTTACCAGGGAGACAGAGAATAACAATTCTACATTTAATAAGCATCTATGAGAGAATATCCACCAATTGAAGGAGATTAACTCTGCTCTACACATTATGCACATGCTACCTAAAAGCATACTAGACGATACGAAATATGTAACTGCGTGATCACCTCTTATAATGATCTACTGGATGATAAAGTAGAACTACATAATAAGAAGTTTCTAGATAATTTTTTGTCGACATTATTTAGGTAGAAACATTACTAAATCTTTGATTATATTGCCTGAATTCACCATAGCCATATACACTTAATCTATAACAATGTTCTCTGCCCTCCTCTCAATGTTACAGTTTCAGTCTAGGTTGAAGATTATTTCATTAAATACTATATCAGAATTTATATGGGGTACTGGCTTTAAAAATGTACACAGAATTTTTTAAATGTATGTTCATACATTGGTTCTAAGTAATTGTAACACTTTTGCATGTATATTTAGTTATTGTTATTTTGTAATTATATTCAGGTTTTAGTGTTACAGAATTGTGTGGTTATGCACAGACATTTTGTATGAGGTACACAGCTGCTTGTTAGGCACATATTTACAGTGCCTGAGCATATATATGAGTACAGAATTATAATGCACTATAATTGATGGAAATAAAAACATGATGGCAAATGTTCAAATCATTTGCCTCCTCCTTCCTCCCCTCACCCCTTCTGGAATATACACATTTAAAGCAGATCATATCTGTGTCTGGGATCTTCTCCCAAACCTCTGGATTGACTTGAGCCTAACTTCATGAACATCTTGCTCCACAAATATCAGCACTGTGGAGTTTATATGGTACAATAGGAATGCAGATTTGCGCAAATGGAGTTCAGTGTGCTGTATGGAAATATTAAGAGCATGATTTTTCGTTCTGCTTTTCAGGGCAACCTACATATCAGGGGCAAGAAATAGTTTTCCTGCCCCCCTGACATGTAGGCTGCCCTGCACAACAAGCATGTTGTTTTGGAGGAGTATCAGCCTGCCATATGGACCTGTTTGGTAGTGCAACCTACACATCAGGGATAAATAAATGGTTTCCCAGCCCCTGACATAGTCTGCCCTTCATGGAAGGTGCGATGGGGGAGTAGTATCACCAGCTTCAGCAATGTGCTTTGGGGGAGGGGGATCCTCTATGCAGATGAATGTGGTTGGGGGAAGATTGAGATGGATAGAGGAGGAGATAGACAGAGAGGAGGGCATGAGGGGAAAGGCAAGGAGAGAGGCAAGAGAAGGCAGCAAATTGGAAGAGATGAGCAGAGAGTGAAACAAGGATGAGATGGGCAGACAGCTAGTGGGGAAGGGGGCATGAACATAGGAAGGAGGATGGAGCGGGCAGAGATAGAGGGGGGAGAGGACGAAAAGAGAGATGGACAAAGAGAAGGGTTAAGGGTATTGACTGAAAGCGGGGGGGAGGGGGAGGATGAGGAGGAGGAGGAGGAGGAGGAGGAGGAGGAGGAGTTGGACAGGGAGAGCTGAACGGAGAAAATTGGTAAAAAGGGCGAGGAGGAGTGGTGTCAGATAAGGACAGGGGCAGACATGAGAGTAGGGCAGAGGAGATGGGGAGACAGGAAGATGAAGGCAGCCTGCATGACAGGCATATTGTTTTGGAGATGTATCGGCCTGTCTTATGGACCTGCTTTGTAGTGCAGCCAGCACATTAGGGGACAAACAACGGGCATGAAAAAAATGAATTGTGGGTAGGGGGAGTATAAGGTTCACAGGGAGAGAGAGCAGATGTAGGATGATATAGAGAGGAGGAGTGTGGAGGAGTCAGACTGAGAAAGAGAGAATGGGTAAGGAAGAGTTGGACAGAGAAAGAGCAGGAGATAGGGGTGTAGTTGGATTGTGGAAAATGGAGATTGGTATTCGGCAAGTGAAAAAGAAAGCAGATGGGAGAATGCAGCTGCAAGAGGAGAGGGTATGTGATGAGAGACCAAGAGTATGTGACGAGACAGGTGGAAAGGGGGCAAGTTATGAGGAGGTATATGCAAGTTGAAATATATAAATACACACGTGATATGTGGTATGTACTAAAATGAAGGAAAATGTAGAAGGGAGGACCCACCAATATAACCTTATTTTCATACAACCTGTTTATTTAACAATATATACAGGGTTATTACAAATGATTGAAGCGATTTCACAGCTCTACAAGAACTTTATTATTTGAGATATTTTCACAATGCTTTGCACACACATGCAAAAACTCAAAAAGTTTTTTTAGGCATTCACAAATATTCGATATGTGCCCCTTTAGTGATTCGGCAGACATCAAGACGATAATCAAGTTCCTCCCACACTCGGCGCAGCATGTCCCCATCAATGAGTTCGAAAGCATCGTTGATGCGAGCTCGCAGTTCTGGCACGTTTCTTGGTAGAGGAGGTTTAAACACTGAATCTTTCACAAAACCCCACAGAAAGAAATAGCATGGGGTTAAGTCGGGAGAGCGTGGAGGCCATGACATAAATTGCTGATCACGATCTCCACCACGACCGATCCATCGGTTTTCCAATCTCCTGTTTAAGAAATGCCGAACATCATGATGGAAGTCCGGTGGAGCACCATCCTGTTGAAAGATGAAGTCGGCGCTGTCGGTCTCCAGTTGTGGCATGAGCCAATTTTCCAGCATGTCCAGATACACGTGTCCTGTAACGTTTTTTTCGCAGAAGAAAAAGGAGCCGTAAACTTTAAACCGTGAGATTGCACAAAACACGTTATCTTTTGGTGAATTGCGAATATGCTGCACGAATGCGTGAGGATTCTGTACCGCCCAGATTCGCACATTGTGTCTGTTCACTTCACCATTAAGAAAAAATGTTGCTTCATCACTGAAGACAAGTTTCGCACTGAACGCATCCTCTTCCATGAGCTGTTGCAACCGCGCCAAAAATTCAAAGCGTTTGACTTTGTCATCGGGTGTCAGGGCTTGTAGCAATTGTAAACGGTAAGGCTTCTGCTTTAGCCTTTTCCGTAAGATTTCCCAAACCGTCGGCTGTGGTACGTTTACCTCCTTGCTTGCTTTATTCGTCGACTTCCGCGGGCTACGCGTGAAACTTGCCCCCACGCGTTCAACCATTTCTTCGCTCACTGCAGGCCGACCCGTTGATTTTCCCTTACAGAGGCATCCAGAGGCTTTAAACTGCGCATACCATCGCCGAATGGAGTTAGCAGTTGGTGGATCTTTGTTGAACTTCGTCCTGAAGTATCGTTGCACTGTTATGACTGACTGATGTGAGTGCATTTCAAGCACAACATACGCTTTCTCGGCTCCTGTCGCCATTTTGTCTCACTGCGCTCTCGAGCGCTCTGGCAGCAGAAACCTGAAGTGCGGCTTCAGCCGAACAAAACTTTTATGAGTTTTTCTACGTATCTGTAGTGTGTCGTGACCATATGTCAATGAATGGAGCTACAGTGAATTTATGAAATCGCTTCAATCATTTGTAATAGCCCTGTAAATTATGTTTTACAGATAATCGAAGCATTTAACCACAAATTTTCTTTAAGAAAATGAACAATTTGAAGAATTCTTTTTACGTTAAACCTTAAGCTGAATAAGCTTTTAATCATTGCAAAACAAATCTGAAGTGCTGTATTCAAATCAGAAAACAATATGACAATGATTACAAGATGACCAGACCTGCAGCCCACCCGTTATCAGGAGAAACAGCGGTGTTTACTACCACACTGGACACTGCTGTCTTATTAAATGTCCTTCTTCAACACATGTAAACTATATAAGTATCATTGATGACAAGAGCGATTCAGTTACTCAAAACAAATGGCTTAACTTTTAATTTGAAAGCTGTATGTCGAAAGGTTTGGGGTTAAGATGCGCACCTGTGCTTAACGGTTAAACAGACTAGCAAACAATGTGACAATGATAAGGCTTACTTCAAAGCAACCAACTTCTTAATTTCAATCAGCAACCAAAGTGTGATTGGATCCCAACCCGTCCCTTCCTACGCTTTTATTTTGACTAAAGCCCTGGTGACAGTTGGCTGTTAATACTTTCAAAGTTAAACTGATTGTTAGTTATTAAGACCACTCTGAAGGAACGTCTTAAAACATTACTTGTGAACAATTATTACAAGAGAATTCACGTGGCAGAACCACCTGATCCAGTTAAAGCACACCAATAATGACCCAGTCTTTCAAACACAGAAACGAACAGCTTAGTACAACAGGTTGTTTAGATGGTAACGAATGATGGAGACATATAATTACAATCAAAGAACTGAACCAGTTAACTGCTAGATCTAACCACAAGGTTCTTCTTTTCTTTAACGGCCTTCTGTGACTTAGTACAATTGTTCTGGCTGTATTTACGACCAAGAGCTGATTAATTAGAACATTAATGATCGGGTACAAACCGGAAAGGATAGGCAATATAATGGTGGGACAAATTTTCGAACGACAGCTAGTGTCTTAATACAATATTACTGCCTATGTTTACGACAAAGAGCCGACCGAGTAAAACTCGGGTACAAACCAAAAAATAATAAGGAGGGCAGGTAGACAATGAAACAAATGACCACGAGGATTATAGAATGTTACTCCTCTTTATCAGCAAGCAGTTCCATGGATCCACAGTCCGTTGAAGCAGTTACTGAGTGGTGCTGATAAAAGCCAGGTAGAAAATGGCAGCCAGGCCACGAGCGGTCGTCCGACATGAGTGTTGCCAACCAACTGACAGGATGTCGGCCTACTGCCTGTAGTTGACATTGACCCCAGTGGAGTACTTGGGTATCGTTGCTCTGCGCAGGCCCTCCTTACGCAGCTCGTGGCTTTGGCCACTGGAACCTCGTAACCACCTCTTGTCGCGACGCTACCACCAATCCCCATGCTTCATGTCTCCCTCTCAGGCCAGCGAACCCCTTATGTATATCGGCAAGCAAAGAGCTTCTAAGGACACAACCCACAGATAGGAACTCTTCCTCATAGATATTGGCAATGGGGCCGCAAGAGAGATAGTCGATACTACACCTGAGCCAGTGGTGCCTGACAGAACAGTCTACTAACTCAATGGTACAAAGGCTCAACCTCTACCTCTCAAACCTGAACAATGGCTCAACAGGCAAACCTGGGGAATTCAGTTAGTACATATATAAAGCAGATTTTAAGTATGTATGTAAACATACATGTGTATGTATGTATGTATGTCCGTTATCTCCTCCCAAATCTGACACCAAACATCAAAAGAGTATCACACTGTGGAGTTTACAAGTCCTTGGTCCAATAGGAGCAGAGAAACGAGCAGCGAGCAGTAACATATTTTTTCAACCCCAACCCCTGCCCAAGAAGCGTCTAGACTTGAAGTAATATCAGCCTGCATTTTCCATCTGCTTTGCAGGGCAGCTTGTATGTCAGGGGGGGGGGGGGCAAGAAGCATTTTTCCAGTCCCAGAAATGTAGATTGCCCAGTATGACAGGAGTGTTGTGTTGGAGTAGTATTGCCCTGCCTTATTGGCTTGATTTTCAGGGCAGCCTACATGTCAGGAGCAAAAAACTCTTTCCTAGCATCTGATTTGTGGGCTGCCCTGGACAAAAGCCCTGCTTCATTGACCTGTTGTGCAATGGCTACATTTGAGGGCAGACATGGGTGGGGGCAGACTGAGATGGATAGAGGATTGTGGCAAAAGAAGATAGACAGAGGGAGCAGGAATGGGAGAGAGAGAGTGGGAGAAAAGGAGATGGATAGCGTGAGAAGAGAGGAGGAGAGGGAGATGGAGGGGGGATTATTGAGAAGTAGATAGAGCAGAGCAGGAGGAGATCATCACTGTGAGGGGGGGAGGAGGGGGGAGGAGGAGGAGTTGTACAGAGAGGTGAGCAAGAGGTGATGAATAGGGAAAGGGGAGCAGGAGGAGATGCAAAGAAAAACTGAAGCAGCATCAGATGGACAATGGGGGACAGAGGGAGGAGGAAATGTACAAGGAAAGAGGGAATGAAGAGACTGACAGAGAGAGATGGGGGGGGGGCGGGAGAGGAGACATAGATGGATAGAGAGGAGAGGGAAGTCGAGATGGACAGAGAGAGAGAGAGAGAGAGAGAGAGCTGTGCATGAGGTGGATGGGAGGGGGGAGGGAGGATGAGGTGGACCAAGAGAATTTGAAGGAGAAGTCGTGTGCAATATACATGATAGTCATAAATAGTTGGAAAAGTTTGTACTGAGAAATAAAATTCTTTACGTTGTGTCAATTCTGAGCTAATCAGTATTGAAGTTAGCCAACCAGGCCATTGTGTGCTGAAATTCAAGCGGCCTGCCAGAGACAGTTTCCTAAAACCGAACAAGAAAGTGACACAGAAACTGGACATGGGACAATAATAAGCATCGAACTTGAACCAAAGGCTAAGCAGTCTTGTGTGTTATCATCGACACTATGAGAACAACTGACACTAATTGTATCTGATGGGCCGCTTGAATCTGCATGTGCAACGCTCTGACTGGCTAACGTTAATACTAATTAACTCGGAAACGGCAAAACGTATCGAATTTTTTTAACAATTATTTCTCAGCAAAAACTACCCTACAACACCCTTACAAGCTCTTCAGGCTGTTTCGGACCACCCTGTATGTGTGTCAGACTTGTGCATGGGGGAAGCTTTGGGAAAAGGGCTAGTTTATAATCTGTATTAACATCGACATTGATGCTTTGTAGCAGTGCTTGTAACACCACGGTGTAATTTTGTTGTTAATAATGTGTTACTGCCGGCATTGATGCTTTGTGATATTATTGTTTTTGGTCATGTCTATGTGTCATCTCTTTTCTGTATGTTAACTGGAGCAGAATGCATCTGGAATGAATATCATATCACGTATGCGTACTGTTTGAGACTACGATTTGTTTATTTCAGAAAGATTATGTTTAAACACTAAGGAGAGCTCTTATAGATGGAGTTTCTGTGAGATACTGGTATGATTATGAGCTTATAATTGCATGTCGAACATCAGGTGGAAAAAATAATCTGTTAACCTTCCTTAACATTGCACTGGCCCACCAAAGATTATGTAGCTGATACAGCGGTTGTCATCTGATTAATAATATCTGGTGTGGTACAGACGGATATCAATGTTAGTTCATGTTTGGACATGGTTCGTGCTTACCACAGTACTATGTTGGCCAGCATTATCACAGCATAGTACGTTAAAGGGTGTCTGCCATGCACAGAGTTAGCTGTAA
The DNA here is from genome assembly GCF_021461395.2 of Schistocerca americana. Classification (NCBI taxonomy): domain Eukaryota; kingdom Metazoa; phylum Arthropoda; class Insecta; order Orthoptera; family Acrididae; genus Schistocerca; species Schistocerca americana. The sequence goes on from NC_060125.1 coordinate 295,350,737, forward strand.
GTCCTATTTTCAAATTTGCACTCATATCTTATGATGTACGATTCGTACATATGTCCACGTGTGTTTTGTAATATTTGGGCTAAGATATTGGAAAATAAAAACCTCCGCAACCAAGAGTATTTTTAACTAAGACGATATGTCATTTAGACAAGTATGATCCAGACTGTTTAAATAATACTTCTTAAACTGTATTTATCAAATGTTATCACATAATGCTTAGCACTTTGTTATCCATACGTTTTATTGGTTTCAGCTATCACTCTGCACGTGAAAATGCCCCTGGAGCTGAGATCATGAGCAAAAATTTTCAGTCAAAAAGTGGCAATGACTTCATTTACAAAGTATACTACGATTTCAGTCCCCAAACAAAGAAAAGGTCAGTGAACGTAATTTGTATATCTGTACTGTGGCTGTGTTATTATAAGACTAATAGGGGATATTGAAGTATACAAAGAAGGGCACCGCGAATGGTCGCAGGTTTATTTCACCTGTGGGAGAGAGTCACAGAGATGCTAAACAAATGAAGTGGCAAACTCTTGAGAAAGTCTACTTACAAAATTTCAGGCACCGGGTTTAAACGGTGACTCTAGAAATATACTACAACCACCTACGTATCGCTCTCGTTAGGATAGTGAGGACAGGATTGGATTTATTACAGCGTGCACTGAGGCCTGTAGACAATTATTCTTCCTATGCTCCATATGTGAGTGGAACAGGATGAAACTATAGCAACTGGTACAATGGGATAAACCCTCTGCCATGCACTTCGCAGTGTTTTGCAGAGTGTAGATGTAAATGTACTCAAAGATGTAAAAGCAATATACATCATGATCTGGTAGTTTATTTACAATTTGCTATTGTCTGATAGTGTACGAGGTGTCATTCGCCCCTACTCCTTATTTCACACATGGGGAAAGGTACATACCAAGCTTTCGATATTTTTTTAAAATTTGAAAGCATTATAGTCTGGACCTGTGAGTGTGCAATTATCACTGCCAGCTGCCCATATCGTTCCGTGCTCCCTCTGGTAGCACGAGTTTGCTTGTTGACAGCAGATGTTGTGGTAATAAACTAATGAATGTGAGACGTACTGGAGATCAGACATGATAGGTCCATGACCTACCAGAAAAGATAAAATCGCTTCAAAACGGTCCCATTCACGCAAATGACATCGTATTGAAATACTGGATGCATGTGCTCTCCCTGGACTGGTTATGTAAACCATGGATGGTTACAGCGTCTGAGTTTGTACAAGAAGGACCAGACACTGTCCTGACGATTACAGTTGTGGTAAATATTCCGTGAATGCTGACTGACGTCAGCTGTTTGCAACATATGAATATCTGTGCTGGACTGGGACTCGAACCTGGATTCCCTGCTTGTGGTGGGCGGTCACCTTTTCAATTACGGCTATCCGGGCACTCTTCCAACCGATACAAACATATACAGCAAATAACATATATGTCACGGAGTCCAAAGCTCCTTCACTCGCACATTTCGTAATTCCTGAATAGAAAGAGACTAGGCACATCGGTGAGGAGCTGCGCTGCTGTTGCGGTCGCAGGTTCGAACCCTACCTCGGGCATGGATGTGTGTGATGTCCTTACGCTAGTGAGGTTTAAGTCGTTCTAAGTCTAGGGGACTGATGGCTCTCGTAGTGCTCAGAGCCATTTGAAGTCCATGGAGGCATGTGTACATCATGGATGGTTACAATGCCTGTGTTTACGTAGAACCTTTATCTTCACATTACAATGATCTTCAGTATATCAAAACACACAGCCAAAGTGCTACAGTGGTCTATGGTGTAGTTGCTTTAAGCTATGAACCGCTCTGATTCTGATTAACAGGTAATGATGATACTGTACTTTTCCTTTGGAGAATTAGCATGTTTGTACTTAGAAGAGGAAATGAGAACACTAATGTATTTGTATGGGTTAACTGTTCACAATGTGAACAGTCTACTGTGATGTTTGCAGCACTAGGTAATAAAATTTCGTGTTTTATTACTAAATATACTCTTCCAGCACTTCTGGAGCTGGTAAAACGACTTGGCACAACAAGAAAGTGCTATTAAATTGCAAACCATTCGTAAATGTTAATCCGTCTCATTACTATTAAGTAGCTTTGAGAAAAGGACATGATTTATAATAAATCTCCAAAACCACGTAAATATTAGCTTAGTGAAGCAAGCCGGTTTGGAATGAGTACAGCTTTCTAGGCACCTCACGTGTTGTAAGTCTGCTCAGCTTTCAGCATAAGTTTTCTATTGGTTTCACTTTGTTTTTCGCTGTTAACATTTGTTGATTTGATCTAAAACTCTATGCAGAGGTTGACTTTTGTCGTATGAATAAACAATGTTGTCCTTACCGGAACATTACGTAATTCTTACATACTCCAAGAATGCCGGCCACGGTGGCCGAGCGGCTATAGGCGCTTCAGTCCGGAACCGCGCTGCTGCTACGGTCGCAGGTTCGAATCCTGCCTCGGGCATGGATGTGTGTGATTTCCTTAGGTTAGTTAGGTTTCAGTAGTTCTAAGTTTTAGGGGAATGATGACCTCAGATGTTAAGTCCCATAGTGCTCAGAGCCATTTGAACCACCTTTTTTTTTTTTTTTTTTTTTTTTTACTCCAAGAATGCATAAACTGACGACAGTGTCGTACATGAAAGGTGTTTAACGATTATAAGCCCACTTTTGTCGTAAAATTTGATTATGACTCCTACAAGAAGATGAACACATTTGTTCTAAAACATGTTACTTTACTACGACTTACTACTATGAATAGCTGAGATCCGTTGGTTGAGCAGAATAGTATGCACTGTTAGTGATAGACTAATGAACTCCGATACTGTGAACTTGGATTCTAAAAACAAGGTTCCTGCGTTAGCGAGTCTGTGATTAGAATATGGGACAGTCAAGCGACATACCGAGAACTGTTAGGTGTCGCAGTGGTTAGCACACAGGACTCGCATTCGGGAGGACGACGGTTCAAACCCATGTCCGACCACCCAGATTTAGGTTTTACGTGATTTCCCTAAATCGTTCCACAAAAATGCCGGGATGGTTCCTTTGAGAGGGCACGGCCGATTTTCTTCCCCATTCTTCAGACACTCCGAGCTTATGCTCTCTAATGACCTAATGATGTCGGTGGGACGTTAAACCTAACCTTCCTGCCTTTCTTACTTCTCCGTCGGGAACAGTTATGGCATAATCAATCTAACACTTTGTTATGGCATATTGATGTGGATTACAACACTAAACTACTAGCGCATGCTTTACGACGAAGTTTACACTTACCGGGGATTCAGCAAAAGGCCACCTGTTCCTGGTGGACATCAGAATGATAGTGATGTTACCAAAGTGTGAGATGTGACGTCCCATCGCTTACTTTACCGACACTCACACTACAAACTAAACAGTTTTGATGCGCAAGAGTTGGCGAGCCGCTGGCGTGCTCAAACTGTGTTGTGGAACGCCAGTCTTGACTGTAGCTGAATATGCTCGACGCCCTGTCATTATTGAATTGAACTATATGTTGGAAACAAAGTTTGCCCCGTAGACACACTAAAAATGCGATTTTGACACTATGGGCTCCTTCATAACAAACTTTAAATGCTTAAAACCTCTTATCTTTGACAATGAATGACGCCTTATGAATGAAAGCTCTCCCTCCATGCTAGACGTGGATCCAGCTGATATGTTATAGATATGTTTTGTTCTTTATGTTCTTGTAAAAAGAAAATACTTGTATCTAGCAAGCATCTCTTTCCGTGTAGCCTGTGTAGGTCATCCTCTATGCGGTAGTAATTACTGTTTCGTGTAATCTGGTGATGTTGAACGGTCCCAGGCAACCTTTTGATGCAGGGAGAACTGAGCGGATACTCTAGCCTACCATTCCGGTTTGTGGCTTTCCTATAGAGAAACCGAACATTGAGATGGCTCCTGCCACAGCCAACGACGTCGCCTGAACCACATCCCTGGGCCCACCACGCTTGATCATCGTCTACCGCAACACCGAACCAATCCCGCCTGATAAACTGTACCGTAAATTGTTCGTGAAATAGAAACAAAACTTTTCTTTTATTATGACCTTTTTCTAGATAATACATGTTGTCTATGGAAATAGTTAAGCTGATAAAAACTGTTTACATGACAAATCACATAAAACATTCGGAATAAGAAACGTGAATCGTAAGAACTCTAGAACTACTACAGCCAAATACATTGTGTTGCCAGTTGTGAATTACGTACAATGAATCTTTCTCTTTTTTAAAAAAAACTGTAATTATTGAGCTGTTACTCTTTAAGGTATATCATGCTTACTACTGCAATGCTAACCAGTATGTAACATTTATATCACTGGTCACTCCCCATTTTTCTCACAAAGAATGTGAGTGGTGTTCTTAGCTAACTAGGGGACCCCACGGACTGCCATTTACCCAATTGCTTCATATTGATAGCCTCTGTAGGGCATGCCTAAAATTTCAACATATGTAAATAGCAAAACACAACTCTCAATAGTTTTCGAGATAATAGAGTTTGAACGTTTTACGCATGCTTACATACTTCGTATGGTCGCTAGTATCCAAGGATTACACATGCAAACGAGTATGCTGAGTTTCATAAGCGCGAGTTCTGTGGATTGAATCTCGCTTCCCGCGCGACCGCTACGGTCGCAGGTTCGAATCCTGCCTCGGGCATGGATGTGTGTGGTGTCCTTAGGTTAGTTAGGTTTAAGTAGTTTTTAGTTATAGGGGACAGATGACCTCAGATGTTAAGTATCATAGTGCCAAGAGCCATTTTTGAATCTCGCTTCCGGTACCGTTTATTTCATTCCCACGCCGCGACATTGTACAACAACCGAGAACCGCTTATGAATGTAGCGCAGGTTTGTTTTGTAATAGACTCGCTGAAAAAAAACAACCATATGCAAAGATTTAGAGTTCATTACAAGTGCTGTATCTCGCAATAATTATTGTTCCCATGTTTCTGTGATCATACAATCCTGATTGGTACAGTGCTCCATAGGTTACACATTATACTTGCCACACATGTAGACAAAATAGTATAAATAAAATGAGCGTACTGATTTGATTGAAAGTTCTTTTGTATACATTTGTTTTTCAATCCCGTTACGAAAATTTTTTCTCCTTTTTCTTAAGGATAAAAATTACGAAAATAATAAACGAATAAAACGCAAATATATAAATACGCGTGAAATTTTCAAACTCGATTTTTTCGAAAAGGTAGAGAGTTGTATCTTCCTGTTTACATGTGTTGAAGTCGTAGTCGCCGGCCGGTGTGGCCGTGCGGTTAAAGGCGCTTCAGTCTGGAACCGCGAGACCGCTACGGTCGCAGGTTCGAATCCTGCCTCGGGCATGGATGTGTGTGATGTCCTTAGGTTAGTTAGGTTTAATTAGTTCTAAGTTCTAGGCGACTGATTACCTCAGAAGTGAAGTCGCATAGTGCTCAGAGCCATTTGAACCATTTGAAGTCGTAGTCCCACACAGCCTGTCACTATGAGTGAAATCGCTCAGGAAAGTTCGTACGGCTCCCTTGTTAGTCGTGGCTACTGAATTAGAAAATGAAATCAGTTTTTGTATAACGGGCCCAGTTTTTGTGGTACTGCGCCCTCTTTTTATAAAATAAATTGGAAATGCTTCATATTGATTAATTTGTTTTTATATATTTGAGTATGTAATTGTTGGTACACAATCTAAATATTTACAAGGAATTCCATACATGACCCTCCAGTCACCGCCAGGATCTGAAGGAAGCCGATGAGTCTTGCTCACGTTGTATCGCACTGCATTTTGTTTGTTGTACCAGTCTCAGTAGTGAGAGAGATCTGACGTCATAAAGTGAGTTGCTGTGGGTTCGTGAAGGTTGGCGTTTTGTGTGAATTCAGAAGAAGACATGCTTCTCTCCTGCGTAAATAACCCAGATTCTTGTTGTTATATCTGTGGTGACGTAACTCTAAAATCACAAAAACCAAAAAGTAATCCTCTTTCAAAAAAAAGAAAGAAAAAAAGCTGCTATGAACTTTATTTCGGATGCAAGGTTGGCGGTCAAGACAAATAAAGGGCTCCTCACATTCGTTGTTCGACATATATTGCACTCCTGACAGGTTTCTTAAAAGGGATCCGTCAGATTACATAACAGACTATTATTTCTGTGTTACGATCGAGTCGCCTATAAAACAAAGAAAACTGAGCAGTATCCTGATTTACCATCGCAGTGAAGAACTGCCGGTATTAGTGCTTCCTGAGGACATGACAGAGAGCAGGTAATTTGCGGAGAGACGTTCCTGAGACAAAGCATCGCACGGAATCAGAGGAAACTATCATTAAGTATGTTTACTCATTTTTCTTTACTCTTACTTTCCTTATTTCTTTGATTAATTTGTGTGCTGACGCACATATTTTTTGTTCTTGTGTTAACAGACACATCTAATATTATAATACATAGGTTGACTTAAGCGTTTGCAAAAACCAGTATCACATGGAGACTGAGTCTGATACATAATTTCTGAAAGTAGATCTTGATTCATGATTCAGGGACGAATTTCTGGGCGAGGTGGCACAGTAGTTAGCACATTGGACTCGCTTTCGGGAGGACGACGATTCAGACCCGCGTCCGACCGTCCTGATTTAGGTTTTCCGTGATTTCCTTAAATCGCTCCAGGCAAATGCCGGGACTGTTCCTTTGAAATGGCACGGCTGACTTCCTTTCCCGTCCTTGACACAATCCGAGCTTTTTCTCCATCTCTAATAACCTAGATGTCGACGGGACGTTAAACGCCGCCGACCCTGGTTGGCCGAGCGGTTCTAGGCGCTACAGTCTGGAGCCGCGCGACCGCTACGGTCGCAGGTTCGAATCCTACCTCGGGCACGGATGTGTGTGATGTCCTTAGGTTGGTTAGGTTTAAGTAGTTCTAAGTTCTAGGGGACTGATGACCTCAGAAGTTACGTTCCATAGTGCTCAGAGCCATTTGAACCATTTTTGAACGTTAAACGCCATCTTCCTCCTTTCCTTCAGGGAGGAATTATCTCCCAAGAACACTGTCTTTTTTTATGACTGAAAAAGAATTATATACCAGTGAATTATCTGTCTAACCAAATGTCATGGTAAGGAGATTGCATCATCTGGATTACTTGTTTATCCCAAATACTTGTTGGTTAATTTCACATGTGGTTGAATGAAACTACGTAATTACTACTATGTACCAATATTGTGTCAAGAAAATCGACCTGAGAAAACCCCTCCTGAGCAGTGAAGTTGAGTGGCTTTTTCGACATTATTAATAAAATTGTCTTAGCCTTTCAAGGGGGCTTTGTAATAATTTAATATGTGTAGTAAGGTCAGCGACCTGATAATTTTGAGACTCTACCTTACTTATATCGTTGTACTGAATGGATCTGTGATTGATTTTCTGTTACCACCTGTACTAAAGCAGAGTACGGAGTGTAGCCTCTTTGTCACTCTCTTGTCTCTCATTTCGCAGAATGTAAGCACACCATTTTCTTGCTCTATGTAATTCAGTTATTATTTACAGAAATAGCTAACCAGAGCTAAGTTTTTATTTATTAGAAAATGCACCACTGTGCTTCACTAATAATACGTGAAGCCTCTTTTCATGTATCAGTTTTTAAAATGATGGAAAAAGATTCTTTTGATATGTCAGTTGCACACAATTTCTGGCCCACTGCATGCCAATTTGCATTTTTCATAAATCGAACCTTGCACTCTAAATTTCTTGTCACGAAGTCCGATTTCTATTTTTCTTTGTGTAATGCACATTATTCCGTTGCATTATACATCATGTTGTCACGGTCCACCGTTTGCTCCCGTATAAGAATTCTGCACCTGAATGTAAAGGGAAAAAATGATACCAGCAGGTAACAAAGCCATTTTGACCCAGTAGAATGCTTCAAAATTACTGAACCTTGCTGTGGTTACTGTGACGTATTCCACTTTCGAACAGTAATATTAGGTATCGAAAGAAATAATTACAAGAATTTAATTTCATCCATTGTTTTTATAGGCATAGTTTACAATAGGGCCAATACGTATGCAGTGTACAACGTATGGAAATTTGGGTTGGACGGGAAGTGTGCTCAGACAGCCAATGTGTTTAAGGCGACCGCTTGCTAGAGGCAGGAAAACCAGGTTCTAGTCCTGGTGCAGCACAAATTTTCACTTGTCGCCATTGGATGTATTTCAATGTCCGATTGCAGCTTATGTCGAGATTTCTCTTTCGCAAAATGTTTTATCATCATTTTAGTCCGCCAAGGCATGGTTACATCATGGATGGTTACAGTGTCTGTGTTTGTAAATGCCTTGAAGGGCTACAGTGACGATGGTTACATGCGCCCTTGTGAAAAGGACCTATGTTGCACATAACAATTGTGGACTGTGTATATCAGAACAGAGATAACATTCGCTTAAAACTGTATCTGGGAACAGTTTAAACCAGAATAGCTATAGACTGAGATCAGTACAGGCCACATTTTAAGTCCCTATTTTTATCATTCCCTAAGTTTTCACAATTCCAAAGCTTTTTGCTGGGCAGGTGTGATGTTTTGATGACACATAAGTTTTTTCTTTCCAGTATTGACCATTTATTTCCCAATTTTTCAAACAATTGTTTCACAATACCTACCTGGAGTTATCCATGTACGAGTAAGTCATTCTGGTTCTAGAAAATACTTGTAACTATTCTGATAGATGAAATAGGCTTCGACATATGTTGTTGCAGGATCACAGACATACATACGTTGCTTTGGCTGTTGATCCGTTTCTGTAATGAAATGGTAGCCCACGTCTAATCTACAATAACGAGTTAGTGCAGAAAATCAACTAACGTCTTTTGTAAAACACTGTTCAGACCTGGGTAATTACTTTTTGCATTCACTTTTGGTTGGCATCCAACTAATACGACACCTATCACGTACAAAATTTTCTCATAATTATTTCACGTAAAATTCATCATACGCTTTTATTTGGTATATGACATTGTTGCCTTTAACTGTCGGGCGCTCAATAACTTACTGTGAAACTTCTTTGCTGTTTTCGTCTCTAGTGGCAGCTCTGAGACATCCTTCACGTAGATCATCTTCATGAGTATTCCAGTTTATATCTTGACTTTCCATAGTAGTAGAAAATTGCAGATACTCCATTTTGATTCCGAACTCTAGACTCCTGTTGACGAAACCGATAAATGTCTGCCTATGTATTCTGTAGTATTAAAAAGTAATTATATTTATTCATAACCTTGTAAAGAGCAGAACAATATGTTGAAAATAGTACGTGAGCCTTCAGAACTGAGAAAATAAAAAATGCGGAATTCGAAACGGAAAAAAGCAAGGTTTCATCACAACAAGGTATCTGCCCGGAATCATGCTGTCGAAATGGGAAACCTATAGGATTTGAAGCAAGAAATTTTGGAACATTCACGCTTTCGTTTCTGGAGCATCACCTGCGACCAGCTTTGCAAAAGAAGCGGCGACACTTTCTACACAACCCAACCATCATTTTGCACGACAATGCGCGGGTGCATACAGCGCAAGCTGTGGCTGTTCTGTTCGGTCGATGGGGCTGGGAAGTACTGTACTATCCACCATACTCCCCGGACTTAAGTCAGTGTGACGTTGATTTGATTCCAAAGATGAAGGAACCACTTCGTGGCATTCTCTTCAGAACTGTTCCAGAGATTCGACAGGCAGTAGACTGCTCCATTCGCACCATCAAAAGAACAGATTCTGCTAACGGTATACTACGCCTTCCACATCGCTGGCAGCGGGTTCTACACAACGCTGGTGACTACTTTGAAGGACAGTAGCAGGTGCCAACATGTAACTCTTTTGTATCGGTTGTGAATAAATAGTTGACACTAAGTTCCAACCCTCGTAGTACCATTGTAGCATCTTTTATGCGAAAATGCTATAAAATTTGTATGGGAGAGTAAGTTTGTTTACACGGATTAGCCAGTTATAGAAGCGATTGTTAGATCAACAGTTTTATATAGCTATGTACCCTCGTCCCTCTCATGCAGTTGTAACTTCAGACAGAATACACTGGAGTACACTTCCTGGAATATACTTCTCTGTAAATCTTATCAAAAGGATTTGAGACATCAAATGATAATTTTTCCACCAGTAGCCATAGGAAAACTGTTAAGAACTCGAAACAGAAATTGCCATCACAAGGACATAGTGCAGACAACAAGCAGAAGATATAAACGTTAACAGTGCAAAAAGCGCAGACGGGAGACGATAAAAGGAAAGAGTACATGAAGGACATCTACGAGGGGAGGACCAAGGATCTGCTGCTGATGTAGCAGAGGAAATGGATGGTGATGTCAGGACATTAGAAATTCGTTACTACAGTCAGAGTCTGGAAGAGCTTTGGAAGATTCGCTGTCAAGAAAAAAAAGGTAGCAATAGTGTTATTCGTTCAGAATTATTGCAATATATAAAAATACATGAAAATTGCGAATGATTCCTACTGTGACGTCTTCGGCCTTAAATCTCATTGACTGGAGTAGAATTGTGTTAAGTGATGAGATTGATCCCCGATAACCTGAGAAGACCTGTCTGGAGGCGCCCCGGACAGCGGCGGGATGCCAACATGACTGTCTTCCTATATACGACCCGACAACCACGACTTAGTCTGGGGTGCCATTTCTTTTCACCGCAGGGTCTGGGGTGCCATTTCTTTTCACAGCAGGACTCCTTTGGTTGTCATCCGCAGCATCCTTACAGCACAGCTGTACGTCGAAGATATTCTAGGCCCTGTTTTGTTGCCTTCCATGGCAAGTCAATCTAAGTTTATATTTCAGCAAGATAACGCGGTTTGCACACGCTGACAGTTTCTACTGCGTGTCTTCGTGCTTATCACATGCTGCCCTGGCCAGCAAGTTCGCTGGATCTCTCCCCATCTGAGAACGTTTCGATCATTATGAGCAAGCTCTCCAACACGCTCGCAATTTTGACGGCGTTACGGGGCAATTCGACAGGATTTGGTTCGATATCCCTCAGGAGGACATCCAACAACTTCAGAAATCAATTCCAAGCAGACTAACTGGTTGCGTAAGAGCCAGTGGTGGACCACCGCGTTACTGACTTGCTCAGTTTGAGCTTTTTCTATGAAATTGTAATCGTTTGTTTGTCTGTACACGCACGTCACATCCACAGATTTTCGTTTGACTCAGATAATTCCCTCGTGGTGAGTCTTTTTTTTTTTTGTCTTAGGGCGTACGTTACCGAAATCGGAGAATGTCAAGATTCACATAGTGATCTGATTTAATGATAGGAGGAACTCATTAAATTACTTCTGGGTGTTGGACCAAACGACTGTTATAAACTTTTGTGTAATGGGACAGTAAAAATGAAATATACGTATGTAAATTGTGAAATTATTCACAGATGCATTGAACAGGCTGTAATTCTATCGTCTTCATTAAAATGTCTGTGACTATAAGTATAACGCTGCTGAATGTCATACAACTCCACTGTCATAAATTTCTTTGTAAACCATAATAAAAATAAAATATAATTACGTAAATTGTGAAGTTCTTTACAGGTACAACTAAAAAAGTAATGGATGAAATAAATTTTCCAAACTGACACAGAATTATATAAAAAACATCATATGAGGTTTGGAACTTAGATGGTGGCAACTTATACAAAATGGATACATGTGTCAAAGTTTTAGTGGCTTCAGAGCAGTAAGCAGCATTGTGTACAGTCAGTTCCACAAGAAAGTGTACGCCGTTATCTGTATGAAATGAAAGACACTATTATAAATATATGTTTACATGAATATATATGTCATTACTAACTGCACAATTACCTAAAAGTTAATCCAATCGCCGGCATTATCGATTATAGCTTGGCACCTTTTGGCATGCTTTCACGAGGTTTTCTGCATATTGTCTCGGTAACGATCTCCATATCGTCCTGATTTTGCATGACAGCGGCTTCAAAGTATATACTGACTTTCCTTTAAGTTTCGTCTTAATATACGACCAAACATTTCCGAACGGATTTGCATCCACAGACATTGCAGGCCAGCCCATCGTGGACACCCCATTGTCTTGTTTCCACGCTGTACAGAGTCGACTGCGATGTCTTGAAGCATCCAGTTTGCCTCGTTCGAACCAAATAGTTCCTTAACGGACCTCAGAAGGCAGTTTTGATTAATACTGCACATTTTTAGCTTTTAAATTGGCTGTAATTAAGTGTAAATAGCCAAAAGAGCAGTCTACAAAAGAAAACATTCAGCTCTCACATTGTTTATCTGTATACTGTGCAAAAGCGCATTGAGTACAAATTCGATACCACTACCAGAGATGTCGCTGCGGACGTTTATGTAACATTATAGCGTTCTCTTTCTTGTGGAACCGACTGAACAATCCGTTGCTAGCCACGTGGAAGTAATAAGATATCCTCAACAGCACCATTACGTTGATAGTCTTTGTGGAGCGGTCTAATGCCCGATGAATATCTGTAAAATTTCTTAAGTGAGTGCCATGATGTGCTTCTTTCAGTGTAAGAATCAAGTTGATGTCACAAGTGCTTAAGTCCAGGGAGTGTTTTTGCAGGCTGTGTTCCAAAAATGAACAACTTGGAGAAAGAAGCGACATCATTTTCTGCAGGACCCTCCCATTACTTTGCAGGGCAATGCTTGGACGCATAAGGCGTAAGTTGCGACTGACTTGTTCGATCGACGGGTCTGGCAAGTGCTGTAACACCCAACACACTCTCCAGACTTAAGCCATTGTGACTTAAGCGTGATTCCGAAACTGAAGGAAGCACTTAATGGCGTTCCCTTCAGAACTATTACAGAGATTCATTGGGCAGTAAACTGTCCCACTCGAATTATCAACACAACTGACGTTGCTAAGAGTATCCTACGACTTCACGTAGGTGTTAATGGGTTATACACGTTGCTGGTGACTAGTTGGAAGGACAGGAAAACTTTGAAATCTGTATCTATTTTGTAAAAGTTGTAAATAAATAGTTGCCACTTGCCACTATTAAAGTCCCTGCTCCAGTAATTGACAGTCACAGCCCTCAAAAGCTTAATCCCCAATTGGTGCAACTGATATTTCTAAAATATTTGGAGTAAGTGGCAACCAGACGATTATTAGGATGTATAATCAATGACACAGGAGACATATTATTGGACTTTATTAAGAATATCGCCCAGAAAATGTGGAATACAGGAGAGGCAGAAAAATACGAGATCTTTCACACGATCAACGTAACTGCTTATGCATCCAAGTTTTGATAAGAATAAGAAAATTCAATACACTTTCACAGGAGTTGACAGATGAATGTTCGGCTACGCAAAATCGTTCACCATGTTAGAGACTCCCAAAAAATACAATGAAGAGCCAAAGAAACTGGTACACCTGCCTAATATCGTGTAGGGCTCCGGCGAGCACGCAGAAGTACTGCATCACGACGTGGCATGGACTCGACTAATGTCTGAAATAGTGCTGGAGAAAACTGACACCATGAATCCTGCAGGGCTGTCCATAAATCCTAGGGGTACGAGGGGGTGGAGATCTATTTTGAGCAGCATGTTCAAGGCATCCCAGATATGTTCAATAATGTGCATGTATTGGGAGTTTGGTGACCAGCGGAAGTGCTTAAACTCAGAAGAGTGTTCCTGGAGCCACTCTGTAGCAATTCTGGACGTATGGGGTGTGCCATTGCCCTGCTGGAAATGCCTAAGTCCGTCGAAATGCACAATGGACATGAACGGATGCAGGGGATCAGACAGGATGCTCACTTATGTGTCACTAGTCAGAGTCTTATCTCTTTCAATTGTTAACAGTAGCGCAATTGAAATCTACTAATACGGATAAATGGATATGAGGCTAAAGTCTAGGGCCCATGTACCATCATGTGTCATTTCCTTTTACTTCCTTATTGACACAAATACTTCTGAAACAGGTAGGTCTTTGGCAGTCAGAATTTAAGTAAATTACAACGCAGATTGAGTAAGATATCAGATCACAAAAATAGGTCAATAAGACAGGTAGGCCCTGATTATCAAGTGTTTCAGCTAAGTCAAGTTACAAAATAGGTCTTAATTTAATTAAAAGGTAACAGGCAGGCCTTCAATAATAACAGCTTCAGTGAAGTAAAATTACCAAGTAGTAAACAGGCAGGCCTTCAATGATACCGACCGGCCGCCGTGTCATGCTCAGATCACAGGCGTCACTGGATGCGCATATGGAGGGACATGTGGTCACCACACTGCTCTCCCGACCATATGTCAGATTACGAGACCGGAGCCGCTGCTTCTCAATCAAGTAGCTCCTCAGTTTGCCTCACAAGGGCTGAGTGCACCCCGCTTGCCAACAACGCTTGGCAGACTGGATGGTCACTTATCCAAGTGCTATTCGAGCCCGACAGCGCTTAACGTCGGTGATCTCACAGGTACCGGTGCTGCCACTGCGCCAAGGCCGTTGGCCATGTAAGTGATATTTACAAATAGAAAACAAGTAGACCTTCTTTAATGACAGCTTCAGTAAGGTAGCCTTCTTGAATAGCTGCTTGGGTTAAGTAACAGAGAATTTGAATTGCCTCCTCTCAAGGGGTGCACCAGAAGGCTTACACGCAAGGTAGCACAAGACTAAACCAAATAGGAAGGCCAAGAAAGGTTACAACGGGAGGATCGGCCTTCCAAGAGCCTTTCCGTTGGGCACAGAGCGGCAAAGAAATATTAACAAAGCAAGCTTAATTGCATGAAAGAAACAATAACTAGCCAAACGGTATACCCGCGTCACCTAACGCTGGCAAAACACCCGAAAGAAAACTAGGCTGACAAACGCAATTACGTAGCCTCAGCAATAGCAAATTTTGAGACCCATACAGCTTCGAAGTCAATATATAAGGAGTGTTCAAAAACAAACGAGTCGGAGTCTGGAATGCGCAAACCGGTGATGGGAGGGTAAGAGCGTGGCGCGTGTAACAAGATGTGGTTCCGACCAGAGCGTGGAAGTTCACAGCCCATCGCTAGAGGCCGCTCGTGCACGTCACGTGACTATACAGAGCTAGCAGCAGCATGCATCAATCGTCCAACGCTGCCAGTCGCCTTGCAAACAGTGACATGGAGGCGTCAACAGAAGAGCAAGTGGTGCTGTTCGCTTTCTGACAGCGGAAGGAGTAGGAGAAACGGACATTCATCGACGAATGTCACAAGTGTACGGCGAGCACTGCATATCCCTTGCAAGGGTCAAGGCGTGGCACACGCGCTTCAGGGAAGGACGGGTGTTGTTAGCCGATGGCGCACGATCTGGAGCACCACACTGCATTACCGCTGACATCGTCCAGGCTGGTTGATGCACTCATTACCCAGGATCGCCGAGTTACAATGAAATCCATAGCCGCCGTGATCGGATGGATCATCGGGTGTTCACACCACCATCAAGGAACGACTGCACATGCGCAAAGTGTGTGCCCAATGGGTGCCCCACAGTCTTCAACAACACCAGGAGGCATGTTGAATGGTTCACTGTCTTGCTCATCTGCAGCGCTATGCTCGGGAAGGGAATGCGATCCTCGCACGAGTGTTGGCTGGAGATGAGTCATGGTGTCATCACTTCGAACCAGAATTATAACGACAAAGTCTCGAGTGGAAGCATCAAGGGTCACCACCACCAAAAAAAGCCACGCCCATCCACACGAGTGCAGGACAGGTTATGCTGACGTTATTCTTTGACCAAGATGGCCCGCTTCTGATTCACTTTCTGCAGCACGGGACAACAGTGAATGCCCAGCGCTACTCGAAAACCTTGACCACCCTTCGCCAAGAGATTGAAATCAAAACGACCAGGCAATCTCACCTGTGGGGTCATTCCGCTCTACAACAATGCAAAGCCTCATACGGTCAACACAGTCGCGACCTCTCCTGCAGAAATTCAAATGGGAGATTCTCTGCCATCCCCCATACAGTCCAGACCTCTCTCCCTGTGAATACGCCAGTTTTGGTCCCCTTAAAATGGCTGTGAGGGCAAACGATTCACCTCGGACGACGAAATCCAGCTGTACGTGCGGAACTGGTTAACATTGCAGCCCCGGGAACGTTATGAGACAGCCATTCACCGTCTTGTGTTACAGTGGGACAAGTTTCTCAACAGCCAGGGTCAATACTTCTAACATACAGGTACTGGTTTCTGTAATTATGCCTCCGGCTTGTTTCTTTTCGAACCCCCCGTATAATTAACAGAGCGATGACGTCTGTAATGCCCGAAGGTATCTCGAAACCGGCACCCGGCCGTATTACAAGAGAAAGGTATATATCTGGTATTCGAAGACGTTCAGCAGGGAGGTCGGCTGAAACCCACACGTCTAGGTACTGCGTGACGACGGTGGAAGAAACACGTTATCGCTCAGGCTCAGGAAATAACATCGGCTCACACAGATTAAGATATACCGTTAACAAACAACCAAGGCCGTTATCGACCCAGGAAAAGCAAACAACAACCACAATTCAAGGAACCAACTGATGTTGAAATAGATCAACTAAGAAATCGCAATGATCGCAACAGACCTATAGGTATCAATAAGAAAGTAACAATTAAGACCTCAAAATCCAAAACTTATGTGAAGCTCACGAATCGAAGCTGAAGCTTGTCGGTTCCAAAGGGGGCTCAGAATTCAGCACTGCGAAACTGGCTTCAACTCTGTTCGGTGTGCCACGTACCAGAGCTGGCTGCCCAGGCTACGTACGATGACGCACTCGCAGTCAGACATCGATTCAAACCGGTCCACAAAAATACCCAGCAACCACTCATCGCACTCAGTGCGCACGACGCTTCTACAAGTGCTCGCCGTAATCGCCGGGCGGACCTCTCACACCGTCCGTCTCACAGTGATGCCACTCCCCAACTCGCACGTCACAACACTCCGCGTCCCCATCAACAACCGCGAGCTAAGATCTTAGTAGCCTCAAAGCAGAGGGACATCAGACGACAGATCAAGCTAATGGCGTTAGGAATTCGGAATGCGACGCAAGCAACCCCGCCACGGCTCACATGTGTTTTATTTTTAGCGTGTTGCTGTTGACCATAGTGAACTAGACGCTTGCTGAATTCTCCTACATGATGTCATTCGGCGGCGAACCTCCGTGCAATGGGAGAGCTGCTCGTCAGTTGTACACGGAAAGTTTTCGTCACCGCCAGCCACTTTCGCACTCCCTCTTTGCTACGGTGTACCATTGGGCCTCGAAGATGAGTACATTGTCAACCAGCAGGCACGGCTGTGATACTCTACGGCGGCGGCGCGCATCCGAGTGTGAAGAGGCCGTCCTCCATGCAAGGTAAGAAGACGCGGCGACGAGTAACAGAAACATAGCAGGTAGACCGAATGTTCATTACCAAACTGTCTGGCGTGTTCCACACTTGGAGCAGAAAGTACAGACAACGCAGCCATAGGATTTTGCGCCACGAGCCCACTTCTGCAGGTGGTTCCTGCACTGTTGTGTGGACGAGGTCGACTTCCCCACGTAGATCCTTTCCACCGATGAAGCCAAGATCAGCAGGGAAAGTATACTCAGTTCTCACAACAATCATGTGTGGGATGATACAAACCCACGTGCTGCGTGCCCCCTTGCATTTCAGGAGTGATACGGTCTGAACATTTGGGCAGGGTTCGTGGATTGGCGTGTCACTAGACCATACCTTCTTCTGCCACACCTCACGGATACCACGTACTTATGATTCCTTGATGGCGTGCTGCATGGCATCTTGGAAGATGTGTGTGAAGATATGCGTCGAAACATATGGTGGCCCTGTTTCTTAACCTGCACGTTCTCCCGACTTGAACCTGCCACTCTGCTAATTGTGGCGTCACAGAAATGAGATACCTGTGACGCGTGTTACAGCTGCGGCTGATAGTAGGAGGATCAAGGATTGGCGATTATGTGTACCGGAACATGGTACGGAGGTACCGTTTCTGTGTTGACATAGGTGGTCATCATATCGAACCCTACTTGACAGCAAGCGGCAGGAGTCAGTTTTGGTATTTTACATGTGGCGGGAAAACTGTAAATTTCCGGACATGGGTTCCTGTACTTATCTTAACGGCCTTGGTCCCACTACAACACAAAGTCTGTAAAGAGAATTTAGTTAAACCCTGTAAAGAATATTAGGGATGTGTACCTGAAGTGTAAATCTCCATCTTGAATTCCGCGTGAACTGTTTGGCTGATACAAACAACACACATCTTCACGTTTTCGGCGATAATGACGAGTGAAGACGTTACAACACTATCTTCCGCAATAGTTCTCCCCCACAACACGGATCTCTAAACTGTTACACGTATCACGGATAAGATTCAGCGTTGACGTTGGGAGCTTTTCGATCATAGACCCTGCAGTCTCGATCTCGCACCAAGCAACATCAGCTATTGCAGTTCTCAGACAGTAAAGTCTATCCGGAGCAGTTGAACAAGATAGTGAAATGCTACGAAAGGTACTTGAGTTGAGCGACGATAACTTGAAAAAAAAAAAAAAAGTACCATATTCGTGGTAAACTAAATCTGCCAAAAGCTTATTCTAACGCGTATACATACTGTGTGGAGGCTGTAACAGTCGGTTTGCCTTTCGCAAATGTTGATGAAACGGCACTGACGGGTTTGTACATTGACCAGAGCCTCTCCACCGAAAGAAATATATATTTTATTTTGACCGAAGGGCCCTTAGTTCTCGAATGCGTCCTGTACTTAAAGCTTTGTGCAGTAGAACGCATTCTGAAACGCTGCGAAAAGAAAGGGAAGTCGGCTGCTAAAAAAGGCAAGGATGACACGGAAAGATGTGGTCGACACGCTTCCTGTTGTCAGCGTTACCGCATCTGATGTTACACAGACTGCTTCCGACTGTGGCGAGAAGAGAAGAAGAACTTCCGGCGGAGAGCGTCTGAAATGGCGAACGGCAGCGTCTGAATTGACGAACGGTGCGGAAACTGCGTCAGCCCGGAACTAAAGCCACAACCACTCTTGAGCATTGTCGGCACTTCCACATCTCCGCTCCCGTTTCACCAGTGACTGTAAACAGCGATTTACGCCTCTACTGGCGTCGGCCTGTCCCACATTCGTAGAGAGAGTTAACGAAGAAGAGAATACGGTGCATTTAGCTTAATCATACAGACATATATATACTGATCAGCTAGAACATTATAACCACCTATCTAGTAGCCGGTATGTCCACTTTTGGCAAAGGTAACAGTGGCGACGTGACCTGGCGTGCATTCAATGAGGCCTTGATAGCTCGCTGAAGGTAGTTGGCACCACATCGGGACAAGCAAGTCACCTAATTCCCGTAAATTCCGGGGAGGGGGGCGATGAGCTCTGATGTTCAGTCACACCCCAAGTGTGTTCGATCGGGTTCAGATCTGGCAAGTTGGGTGGCCAGCACATCAATTGGAACTCGCCACTGTGTTCCTCGAACCACACCGTCACATTCCTGGCCTTGTCACATGGCGCAGTTTCTAGATGAAAAATGCCACTGCCGTTGGGAAACATGATCGTCATGAAGGGGTATACGTGGTCTGCAACCAGTGTACAATACTTGCTGGCCCTCGTGGTGTTTTCCACATGCTCCACTGGACCCATGAATCCCCACTTGAATGTTCCACAGAGCATAATGGAGCGGCCGCCAGCTTGTCTCAATCCCGCAGCGTGGATGTCAAGGAGCTGTTCCCTGGAAGACGACCGATTCGCGCCCTTCCATTGGCATGATCAAGAAGGTATCGGGATTCATCAGACCATGTAATGCTCTGCCACTGCGCCAACCTCCAGTGCCGATGGTCAAGTGCCCATTTAAGTAGTAGTTGCCGATTTCCTGGTGTTAACATTGGCACATGCGTGGGTCGTCGGCTGCGGAGGCTGATCGTTAGAATGTTCGGGTCACTGTGTGTTCAGACACACTTGTTCTCCGCCCCGCATCAAAGCGCCACAATTCGCCGCCTGCCCTGTTTTACCAGCCTGCCCAGCCCACGACGACCGACATCTGTATTGATGGGTGTCCGCCCTGTTCCCACGTTTGGACGTGGTTTCACCTTGGTTTCGCCACGTGTTGAAGACACTCACTACAGCACTCCTCAGACACGGGACAAGTCAAGCAGTTTCCGAGATGCTCGTACCGGGCCTCTGGCCTATCATAATCTCTCTTCAGTCAAAGTCAGAGAGGTAGCGCTTCTTACCCATTCTACACACGGACAGCATGCTCAGTGATACTACATGCACCGTGCGGCTGTCTGACTAGCAGTCATTCTTCGCCAGGTGACGCTGCTATCGCCTGGATGGGTTTATATCGATAGTAGGTCGGTGGTCATAATGTTCAATGTAATATCAAGGTTTATAATCTGAACTCTGACGAACGTACTACACGGGAATCACTGCATGTGAAGTGCTTACTCCAGAGAGTGTGACTTCTGATTTTTACTATGAGGTTTCCTTTAATATAATGCGACTTAAAAAGTTTCGTAAATAAAGCGGAACAAATATCTTCATATATAGTTATAGTCGTTTTTGTAAACACCAGTCAGAAACGAAGACTGTTTCATATAAAGTTCTCGGATGTTGTTGTGGTCTTCAGTCCAGAGACTGGTTTGAAGTAGCTCTCCATGCTACTCTATCCTGTGCAAGCTTCTTCATCTCCCAGTACCTACTGCAACCTACGACGGTCACTCCAAAAGAAATGCACACTATTTTTTTTAAATCCATCTTTTATTCTACTTGTTTGAAAGTTTTACAGTGTGTAGATACATCCTTTAGGAACAATATTTTCATTTCTCCACATAATTTCCATCCTTCTCAACTGTCTTACGCCATCTTGGAACCAGCGCCCGTATACCCGCACGGTAAAATTCTGGACCAACCGGCTGGAGCCACTGTTTGGCACCGTGCACAAGGGAGTCATCATCTTCAAACCTTGTTCCACGAAGAGAGTCTTTCAGTTTCCCAAAGAGATAATAGTCACATGGAACCAGGTCAGGACTGTTAGGCGGGTGTTTCAGTGTTGTCCATCCGAGTTTTGTGATGGCTTCCACGGTTTTTTGACTGACATGTGGCCGTGCATTGTCGTGCAACAGCAAAACATCCTGCTTTTGCCGATGTGGTCGAACACGACTCAGTCGAGCTTGAAGTTTCTTCAGTGTCGTCACGTATGCATCAGAATTTATGGTGGTTCCACTTGGCATGACGTCCACAAGCAAGAGTCCTTCGGAATCGAAAAACACCGTAGCCATAACTTTTCGACAGAAGGTGTGGTTTTGAATTTTTTCCTGGGTGAATTTGCATGATGCCACTCCATTGATTGCCTCTTCGTCTCTGGTGAAAAGCGATGGAGCCATGTTTCATCACCTGTCACAACTCTTCCAAGAAATTCATCTCCACCATTCTCGTATTGTTCCAAAAGTTCGCTGCACACCGTTTTTCTTGTTTCTTTGTGAGCCACTTTCTACATCCTGGGAACCCACCTGGCACAAACATTTTTTAACACCAACATTTTCAGTATTCTGCAAACACTTCCTTCCCCTAACCCAACGTAGCATGACAATTCGTTCACTGTGATGCGTCTGTCAGCAGTCACCAATTCGTTAACTGTCTGCACATTGTCTGGAGTACGTGCAGTACGAGGCCTTCCGCTGCGAGGACAATCCTCAATATTGCCGTGCCCGCTTTCATCACGTAACCTGCTCGCCCGCCGACTAACTGTACTGCGATCGGCAGCAGAATCTCCATACACTTTTTTCAACCTCTTGTGCATGTTTCCCACTATCTCGTTTTCACAGCACAGGGATTCTACGACAGCACGTTGCTTCTGCCGAACGTCAAGTGTAACAGCCATATTGAAGACATGCTGCGACAGCACCACTCATGGGAACAGGTTGAACTAAGTTTGAAAACAAGCGGAAAGGATGTAGCTACACACTGTAAAACTTTCACACATGCAGAATAAAGACTATAATTTTACAAAAATAGTGTGCATTTCTTTTGGAGTGACCATCGTACATCCTTATGAATCTGTTTAGTGTATTTACCTCTTGGTCTCCCTCTACGATTTTTACCCTGCACTGTGTCCTCCAGTACTAAATTGGTGATCCCTTGATGCCTCAGAATATGCCTTACCAACCGATCCCTTCTTCTAGTCAAGTTGTACCACAAGTTTCTCTTCTCTCCAATTCTATTCTATACCTCCTCATTAGTTATGTGATCTACCCATCTAATCTTCAGCATTCTTCTGTAGCACCACATTTCGAAAGCTTCTATTCTCTTCTTGTCGAAACTATTTATCGTCCACGTTTCACTTCCATGTTCATTCTACTCTCCATACAAATACTTTCAGAAACGGCATCTTGACCCTTAAATCTATACTCGATGTTAACAAATTTCTCTTCTTCAGAAACGCTTTCCTTGCTATAGCCAGTCTACATTTTATATCCTCTCTACTTCGACCATCATCAGTTATTTTGCTCCCCAAATAGCATAGCTCATTTACTACTTTAAGCGTCTCATTTCCGAAACTAATTCCCGCAGCATCACCCGATTTAATTCGACTACATTCCATTATCCTCGTTTTGCTTTTGTTGATGTTCATCTTATATTCTCCTTTCAAGACACTGTCCATTCCGTTCAGCTGCTCTTCCAGGTCCTTTGCTGTCTCTGACAGAATTACAATGTCATCGGCGAACCTCAAAGTTTTTATTTCTTCTCCATGGATTTTAATTCCTATTGCGAATTCTTGGATAACTTTTCAAATTTGCATAAAATCCCAAGCTTTCGATGACTGCCTTCATCGTAAAGCTGGTGACGCACAGTCTTCTGTTCCCAGAGGACGACACTTGATTTGCAGCTGATATGTAGAAGAGAGATGACTTTCTTGGACGTGTTGACCTAAAGGAAGATAGACGACTCGGCCATTCTGTGTATCGAAAGCAGCCGCTTAAGGACCTACGGGGGGACTTCGAAAGCTGAGACACACATTATTAAGGCAAGCCAAGTAACTTTTATTGAATGCTGCACGGCACTTCAGACTGACAGAGATACATGACACCATCTTTCAACGTCGTCGCCGAGTCTCTGTCAAAAATTATCAGTACATTCGACCAATCATTCAGTTCGTCGACGATAGAAATTCGCTCTTTTGTCACAGAGTTTCATGAACGTTGTCATCGTTGGCCTGCTGCGAATCAGTTCTTCTTTGGCTGGACATTGTCATCTGTGGTCAATGTCGATGGCTTCTTCCCGATCAGCATCATCAGCATCTGTGCTGCCTTGATCAAACTGTTAGAATCATTTCACTACGTCTAGACGCGACAGTGCCTTTGGTACATAAAACGCCAGACTTTCACCGTGGATCTGCTGTGGAATTTAGACATTTTGCTCACAAGAATCATAGTTTCACGAGCACTTGAGCTTCGGAATACTTTTCCAGTTAGCAGGCCATTTGACTCTCACATTGTAATGCGCTCGTTATTGGTACCGCAGTAGAATTTTGTCTGCAGGTAACTCAGAACATGTTCTCTTTCCTGTGCACCACTGTTGTGGTGCAATAGCAATGGGCGTAGGTTTTATCATCCAGCTCAGAAGAGGACTACGCTGAACAGCCTAAGACAAAGAGCCAGGACTATTTTGGCAACCTTTTCTTATCTGCAAGAATAATCATCTGCCGACTGTGTCCAGAAGGAACGGATATTCAGTCGTGACATTAAATCAGCTCTGCCGAGGAATCCACGGCGCGTTGCCATTCAACCAAGGCAGGAGCACCAACACATAGCGCGGCTTCCGTTCCACGGCGCAATAACGAGTAAGACAGGTAGAATTATGAAAAGGCAAGGAATCAAAACAGTCTTCCGGGCGCCCAGGAAGGTAAAAGAAATATTGCGACATGTCAAAGACAATATCTACCTGGAAGTACTAAGCATTCCTAACATTTCTTGCGATTGTGGCAGCAGTTATATGGACTATTGTCGATCGCTGTGCTGAACTTGAGCGTCACATTAAGCACGGAAATTTCGAAAAATCTGTGGTGGATGAGGACAGTCTACCCCGTCAGTCCAAAAAGTTTCGAGCTTGGATGAATAAAAAATAAACTTTAAGAAGGTGGTTTCAGTGCTTGAGGTGTTCTACAGAATTTCCCCTCACTTCAGCATAACTCAAAGAACGTTCGTACAACCACGTGAAACTGGTCTTCTTTGGACTGTTTTGTCAGCGTCGCATAGACTTAAATGTTGGTTATGTGGTGAAAACTTGAGCGTTTCATTTGAATTTGTGCACTTCGTCGCAGTAGGCATCCAAGCGTCGTTTTTCTCTCTCTCTCTTTTTCTGGCAGTCAAGCTGCGCGGAACAAACTTTGTGCACACTTTTCTCTTCTTCAAAAGATAGTGAAGAATGTCTTGAATACTTGATTTAGAGATGTTGCTCCTTTGAGATTTCTGGCACAACAACGTTGACACTCTACAGTCACACGTCCATTATTTAACAGGTCCTGCTCACAGCTGACGTAGAATTCACTCCCGTTGTTTACAGTTGTTAGTTCGCGCCAGAACCGTAGTTGCTGCACTGGTATCATTTATATGCCAAGCATAAAAGCAGTATTGGGACGGATGTCGTATAAACAGACAAAGATTGTGGCCCATGATTCGAGCTATGATTAGGGAAGCAATGTAAATTATATAGTGTGTTAACAGACTTCTCTAGAGACACCGACTATGCAGTTAACATTTCATGGAAGCCTGCGCTCGAGAATGAAAGATTTCATACAGCTGAAACGTGCGGTTACTCTTCAACGGAGCGTAAATGAACTCTATAGAAGGAGTGGGCGCCACCTCCGTGGACACCTTATCACTTATTGTAGTCAATGAGATGGCATCCTCTGTGCATATACACTGAGGTGACAAAGGTCACGGCATACCATCGTGTCAGACCTCCATTTCACACAAGTAGTGCCGCAACACGACGTGGCATGGACACAACAAGTCATTGGGTGTCTCTTGCAGAAATTTTGAGCCATACCACCCCTATAGCCGTCCATAACTGCAGAAGTGTTGCCGATGCAAGATTTTGCTCACAAACTGGCCGCTCGATTACGCCCCATAAATGTTGAGTTGGGATTTGATGCCTGGCTAAATCATTCTCTCGAATTGTCCAGAATGTTCTTCAAACCAATCACGAACAATTGTGGCCCGGTGGCGTGCCGCATTGTCATCCATAAGGCTTCCATCGTTGTTTGGAGACGTGAAGTACATTAATGGCTGAAAATGGTCTCCAATTAGCCATTTTCAGTCACTGATCTGGTCGGTTGGGCCAGAGGACTCAGTCCGTTCCATGTAAACAAAGCCTACACCATTATGGAGCTACTATCAGCTTGCACAGTGACTTGCTAACAATTTGGGCCCTAGGCACCGTGGTATCTGCACCATTCTCGAACCATACCGTCATGTCTTACCAACTGAAATCGATTTTCCAGTCGTCTAGTGTCCAATCGATAAGTTCACGAGCTCAGGAGAAGCGCTGGAATCGATGTCGTGCTGTTAGCAAAGGTACTCGCGTCGGTCGTCTACTGCCATAGCCCATTAACGCCAGATTTCACCGCACTGTCCTAACGGATACGTTCGTCATAAGTCCCACATTGGTTTCTGCAGCTATTTCACGCTATGTTGCCTGTCTGTTAGCGCTGACAACCCTACACAAACGCCGCTGCTCCTGGTCGTTCAGTGAAGGTCGTCAGCCACGTGTCGTGGTGACACGTAAAGCCTGAAATTTGATGTTCTCGGCACGCTCTTGATACTGAGGATCTCGTAATATTGAATTCCCTAACGATTTTCCAGCCTCTTTCAAAGTCTATTAATCTCCGTCGCGCGGCCATAATCACACCGAAAACCTTTTCACGTGAGTCATCTGAGCAGAAATGACAGCACTGACAAAGCACAGTCGTTTTATACTTTGCTTACTCGATACTACCGCCATCTGCATGTGTCCATCGTGCTATCCTATGATTTTTGTCACCCCATACTAAGTCAGAGTCTCGCCAGTTGTACGTCAAACTTAAGACCGTGACGGCGGTGGAGGCACTCATGGAAAGCTGAAGATTTTATCAGAAATTGACACTGCGGGATTACCGAGAACTTTTTATTCACTAGGTGGCATAGCTCAATCTTATTACACAAGCTGACCGCGAGTGCACCGCCAGTTCCTTGATTTTAACTGTTCTCCCGTGATTTGTACTGTGACAGGAATGGTTTCGCAGTGCAAAGTGTAATAGAATTGGGTATTGTAGCGTTTGAATAAATGCTTCTTCTTCATATGTGAGAATCACTGTAGGCCGGCGTAGAATACTAACAGAAATCACCGATTTGAGGTATCATTATAAGCAAACAGTTCGACAGAAATTTCAAATTCGGAGTTCGTCTGGTGGCGACGTAAAAATTCAAGTAAATGCAACTTAGTATGCTCCATTAAGGAAAAGTAAAGAGCACGAGGTTACCAGCTACTGGTAGTTTCACTACAACAATTTTCGTTACAATAATGTTCATCATTGTTCCGTCCACTTCACAGTTCGTTGAACTGGAATCATATGATACCATCTCCTGGCATTTGCTACAGGGGCATTATGTTGAGGTTTGCCTATAGTTTATTTCAAATGGCAGCCCCTACTAATAAAGTAGAATCCCAAAACCACATTTCTTATGGACACCCTTATCTTGCGGTTGTAGGTAGTCTTCGACTACTGGTCAACGTATCCATTTTTTGTTAGCTCGAGATGGTTTGTAACTCTATAAATAACAAACAAAAATAATAAATGAAAAGCACCAGTTTGCTTTTGTTCTACAATATTGTTCTACAATATTGGAGAACAAAAGCAAACTGGTGCTTTTCATTTATTATTATAACGTTGTTCTACCAAGAACCGACGGAAGATTCTGTTAATATAACAAACAAAAACTTTGAGTATTGTTTGTTTATTATCGTTTGGTAGAAAGCCGGAGACATTTTGCACCACTTACATCTAACAAAGAAAGTGCTGCCGCATATTATTTAATAAAATCGAGAAATCAGAATCACTGGCCTAACTAATACCCCATTCTCCAGAACTGTCCACACAGCTGTCAGCTGGGACAGCTTCTTTGATTCTGAGCCTAAGGCGTCAAACAAGCCCTACATCAAAATTACGATGTGTCCATGGTGATGGCCAGTTATAACGAAAGTTCAATGCATCTAAGTGACATTTGGAGTTCCTCACAAATTTCTGTTCACATGCAAATCGTGTTTAACATATTAATGAATCGGGTTGAAAGGGATGATGGTGGGAGGAAGGTGTGGAAAGTATGAAGACAAAAATCAGTAGACAAATGCAAAAATAAAAAACAAACAGAAATGATTCCATTTGGTCAGAGGATTACAAAACTGAAATTAGGTTTTGTTCAGGCAAAGTACACTGTACAGACGAACAGATGATTACAATTTCAGAAAAACTGGACGAATTATTCAAGAGAAATAGTTTCACAAGTTGAATCAGTCAACAAAGCGTTGGTCCCGCTCTAGCCCTCACGTAACCATTCGGTTTGGCATTGACAGAGTTCTTGGATGTCCTCCTCAGAGATATTGTGCTAAATTCTGTAAAATTGGGACATTAGATCGTCAAAATCCATAGCTGTATGGAGGACATTGCCAATAATTCCCCAAACGTTCTCAGTTGGGGACAGATTCGGCGACCTTTGTGGCCAAAGTAGGGTTTGGCAAGCACAACAATGAGCTGTAGAAAATCTCTCCGTGTACAGGAGAGCATTATCTTGCTGGAGTGTAATCCCAGGATGGCTTGCCATGAAGGGCAACAAAATGGGGCGTAGAATATCGTTAACATACCGCTGTGCTGTAAGAATGCCTTGGTTGACGACTAAAGAGGTCCTTCTATGAAAAGGAATACCCCCAGACCATCACTCCTGGTTGTCTGGCTGTAAGGCGGAAGACATTCAGGTTGATATCCCACCGCTGTCCGGCGTATTTCTAGACACGTTTCATAGGTAATCGTGGCTCAATCCGAGGTGGGACTCCAGTTAATGAGATTCCAGGCCAAAGATTTATTTGGAGACGCCCCAGACAGCGATGGGATACCTATCTGACTGCCTCCCGCAATACGCCCGACAACGAGGAGTGTTGGTCTGGGTGCCATTTCTTTTTATCCATGAGGACATCCAACAACTTTATCAATTAGTTCCAAGCCGAATAACTGCTTGCAGGAGGGCCAGACGTGGATCAGCGTGTCATAGAGTCGCTCAATTTGTGAAGCTTTTTCTCTTGAATAAATGATCCAATTTTTCTGAAATTGTAGTCATTTATTTGCCTGTACATGTACATCGCATCTACCGATTTCCGCCCCGTTGGGATAATTCCTTCGCAGTGCGTAGTTTTCTTTTCCTTTTCTTTTGTCTTGGTGTGGATTACAAGAAGTATTGATGTATCTTCTTCGATATCTAATTTAGCTAAAGCATTGCATTTTAAGTAAGAATTGTTACCAGAATGGTGGCATACTAACCTAGAGCTTCGACTGAAATACCTTAATTGCTTCATAAGGATATTCTAAGAAAAGTGTCAGTATTAACACGAACTGTGCTCTCATATCAAGTTCGGTAACATTAGTTCTTGGGAGCCATCCCCCACAAAACCTATCATGTCACTGCGGCCGGGAGGTGGTTCTGACTTGCAATACATGTTAGAAAAAGTGGTTATAATTTCTCAAGGAGAAAAGAATGCAAAAAATTGAACCACACGAGGAAAACAATGTACAAGACGTAAAATGACTGGTATGAACAGAGATCTAGAATTAACAAAAGCTGTCTGTTAGGTTACATCAGATCTTACTTTCATTACTTAAAATTTCTCGTTGTAAATACAAAAGCCGCGCGGGGTAGCCGCGCGGTCTAGTTCGCCTTGTCACGGTCCGTGCGGCTGTTCCCGTCGGAGGTTCGAGTCCTCCCTCGGGCATGTGTGTGTGTGTGTGTGTGTGTGTGTGTGTGTGTGTGTGTGTGTGTGTGTGTGTATTGTCCACAGCGCAAGTCAGTTTACGTTAGATTAGAGTTTTTATTTGAAGTAACTGATCTGGGGTAGATCGAGTGGTCGCAATCCATCTCGAATTTATGAAAAGACCGGCGAGTTCAGTAGAAATGTATCACAGTGTCAGCAAGTTGATAACACCATGCATCTGTAACAGTTGCCAGAAGATGAAGTCTATGACCCTGAAACCGCTGTTAAGAACAGAAAAATAAAAGATAAAGATTTAAGGAAAATTGTACATACAACGAAACCAAGAAGATGCTTTCTTAATAATTTTATCTCCACAGCACGCACAAGACGCTACATTCACAGCAGTTGTCCAAGGTGGCTTCCTTTTAGCTGTCACGCGGGAATGACCGTAATTCCACGTTACGTCTCAACTTTTAGAAAACCTCGTATCTTGTACAAATAATGTTACGGGAAAAGAAAATTCTTGGCCGGACTCCTTCGGTCTCTAGAGGTGTATCGTATGTAGCATGACTCACAGGGAGACGAAATAAATCAAGTGTGTTCCAGTCACAGAACAGAGAGGACCTCTCAGCAACAGCAGTACTTAGATGTTATACATAATTCAGTTTAACGGTTTTCTTACGTTCGTCTGAGGAGCAAACTGCAACTCTTCTTTATATGTTTTTAGCGGTTTATTAATTGTGTTTAAAGAGTTTGCTTATTTTTCGACCGTTAGTATAGCATCAGCCGACTTCGTAGTGTAGCGTCACGCTAGAATAAGCGCTAGTGCCGCCCGATTCACATGAATTTTGCGACCGTTGCAAACAGAAAAAGTTGGCAACGCTTCAGTCACAGAGCAACACAGCAATATCTAGTTTTGTAAACAATGTTTAGTCTAGTTGTTTTCTTACGTATTTCTGAGAAGTGAACTGTCGTTTTTTAGGAATGTTATTAATTTTGTTTTAAGAGCGAGTTTACTTTGCAGTGTAGATTTCAGTGCACGTTTTTATTTTTCTTATTTGTATTTGTATTTTTCTTATTTATATTTTGTGCAACATAGTTCTAGTAGTGTAGTTGGATAATTTGGTCCTTCGCTGCGGTCTACTTGTATTTTTTCAATTGGTCTCTCACAGCTTTGGTTAACGTAGTACTTTTTTTACGTCATTTTTATATAGGTTTAATAGTAAAAGGACGGGGCTGTGCTTTTTGTGAGCGGACGCAAGGTAAACTGGCCGCTGCACAGAAACACCTGTGGGTTGGAAACGACTGCGACGAAAACTATGACACGTATTGTGCCACTGAAATCCTCTGGAAACATGCTTTGTCCGTGCGTCCTCCGATGCATGACATCCGACCGGTTTGTCCTCACTCGACTGTAACAGGCAACAGTGAGTTTGCCTGTTTTCCCATGGAAGCTGAATGTGGGAATTTATATCACAGCTTTCGCCTTAACATCTCAACAACAATGTAAAGTGCTTCCCTTTGATGATAAGATGAACCAGCAAGGGATGCATAGTATGTTGGACTAGTGGTAGATTTTCCTGCCAAGTTCACGCAAGTAAGTATCCTGGCATTAAGGAGTTCTAACATTTGCCAGTGCTGACAAAACTCTACCATCTGGTGAGCAAGATGTATGAGATAGACTTCAAGAAGAATATAATAATTCCAATCCCAAAGAAAGCAGGTGTTGACAGATGTGAAAATTACCGAACTATCAGTTTAATAAGTCACAGCTGCAGAATACTAACGTGAATTCTTTACAGACGAATGGAAAAACTGCTAGAAGCCGACCTCGGCGAAGATCAGTTGAGATTCCGTAGAAATGTTGGAACACGTGAGGCAATACTGACCGTACGACTTAGCTTAGAAGAAAGATTAAGGAAAGGCAAACCTACGTTTCTAGCATTTGTAGACCTAGAGAAAGCTTTTGTCAATGTTGACAGGAATACTCTCTTTCAAATTCTAAAGGTTCCAGGGGTAAAATACAGGGAGCGAAAGGCTATTTACAATTTGTACAGAAACCAGATGGCAGTTATAAGAGTCGAGGGGCATGAAAGGGAAGCAACGGTTGGGAAAGCAGTGAGACAGGGTTGTAGCCTCTCCCCGACGTTATTCAATCTGTATATTGAGCAAGCAGTAAAGGAAACAAAAGAAAAAATCGGAGTAGGTATTAAAATCCATGGAGAAGAAATAAAACCTTTGAGGTTCGCCGATAACATTGTAATTCTGTCAGAGACAGCAAAGGACTTGAAAGAGCAGTTGAACGGAATGGACAGTGTCTTGAAAGGAAGATATAAGATGAACATCAACAAAAGCGAAACGAGGATAATGGAATGTAGTAGAATTAAGTTGGGTGATGCTAAGGGAATTAGATTAGGAAATGAGACACTTAATGTAGTAAAGGAGTTTTGCTATTTGGGGAGCAAAATAACTGATGATGGTCGAAGTAGAGAGGATATAAAATGTAGACTGGCTATAGAAAAGAAAGCGTTTCTGAAGAAGAGAAATTTGTTAACATCGAGTGTAGATTTAAGGGTCAGGAAGTCGTTTCTGAAAGTATTTGTATGGAGTGTAGCCATGGATGGAAGTGAAACATGGACGATAAATAGTTTGGACAAGAAGAGAATAGAAGCTTTCGGAATGTGGCGCCACAGAAGAACGCTGAAGATTAGATGGATAGATCACATAACTAATGGGACTGAAGACCACAACAACAACTACATTGGGTGAGTAGATAGCAGGCAGGCCAGTAAAGAAGACCCGTGCTGAAAACTCTTGTCCGAGATGTGGAGGACTCTGCTGGCGGCTATCCGAACACAGTGGGGGCAATCGATTGTAAATCGTAGTTCACGACCCGAACGATACTTGCCGCCTGGGTTCTGAGGCTGTCTTTGGTTCCTGGATGGACTGGTCAGGGTAACTGGTCTTCGATGCAGAGTAGGAGCATGACTCGACATTTGCATCGTCTCACCCAGAATCGATTGCACTACTCTGATAAGCAGTCATAGTTGACTGTTTTGTTGTCACCCAAATACAGCAGGAGGGCACCCCAGGTCGTTAGGACGTTGAGTATGGGTGACCTCAGGGGTAGGTAATGCCGGGACTGTTACGATGGTGAAGCTAGAGAATAGTCTCACAGCTTCTATTGCAACTTATTCTGTATAGCCAAGTCGACAAGTGGCCATAGTTTGGAACGGCTAATGTGACGTAATGTAGTGTCTACAATGCTAGCAGCCACCAGCTGAGCTGTCTTGTTGAGGTATGTAGTGTCAGCATATATTATAGAATGTACAGTTTTAAACTAATAAGCAAGTATCAGAATCCATTAGAAAAGTCAGAGCTACCTCAAAAGGTATTCGGATTCAGTGAGATGCGAACCAGCAACACATCACATGCTATCTTATAATTAAGCGTCTCTATATACGATCATAATTTTCATTTTATCATCTCTGAAAGCTTTAATCGCAGATATTTTATTAATTGATGTTCAATTATAATAAATTGTACCAACAACAATGCGTTTCTGATGGATCCTCAATATGCTATTGCCTCGAATCGACGTACTATCATAATACGCTAGTTACAATAATTATTTAACTACTAATGTGACGTTTACCATCATTTTATTACGAAAAATTGTACAATTAAAGACGAGTTTTGGAGGAATCCTCAATCTGCTGGTGCTTAGAAACGGCATATATACATATGGGCTTCAGCTGAAAGCCAATACGACGTCTCGCGCCTCCGTAGTGAAGAGAGATGGCGTCATGTGATGTAGGTGGCCTCCTTCCATTTCATTGGCCTACGTTCAAACTCAAGTTCTGATTATCTGACTTACTAGATTTGCTATGCACGTTCGGGAAGGGCCCCATCGTACTCTTTCCACGCTATGTCGTCAAAAACTAGGTAAGATCAACGTCGACGTTCGAATGCATCGTCCATGTGTTGACGGCTGTAAGGAAGTCTTTTGATACAGTTACAGACTGTCGTTTAGAGAACAAAACAAGAGATTACCGAGTACTGAACTAGGTTTGTGTTTGAATTCTGGACTTCCTACCAGATAGAACTCAACACTGTGTTCTCATCGTTAAAAACTACAGATTTAAAAATAAAAGGAGCGTTCACGAGCAGATTCTGCAAAATGAGTTGGGTTTTCCTCATGCTGTGTCCACATATGTGCACGAAGATCACGTAGGATATCTTCCAGCAATGAGAGGAGTGTATCTCCTAGAGATATAGTGTGCGTTGACGGAGGTAAGAAAGATGAAAGGGGTAAGATGTGCGACGCCAGTGTTCAATTCAGATGCACAATAACTTGTAAAAGAAAATAATAATAAAAAAGGAACTGAAACTGTCTCTTAAAAGTTTATATCCGTAAAATAACTGAATTACGTCGTAGCCTCCAGCACTACTGTGCAGATTATGAGCGAGTTAATGTTCCAGTTAGTAGCACTCTGGATTTTTTGTATATTCTTTGGCTGCGTTTAAGTCTAGCGGCCGAAAAATCAATCATCGCATTGCTTCAGAATTGTTAACTAAAGAAAAGGAACTTACAGTTAAATGCAGACAGGAGTTCACTATAGTCAGGGATTAAAGGCTGTCAGAAAAATTGGATTTATTTCCTGCTTTTCTCACAGCAACAAGCTAATGAACTGCCAATACTCAATGTTATTACGCCAATGCAAGAACTTACATAAGCCCATGCAGTATCTCGACTACACCAAAATCTCATAACAATTGTGCGTCCTATTCGCTTAAAATTTAAGTTAAAGTTCCGCAATGGCGAACTGAAAAAATTGCAAGTTCCAAAAACCGCTCGGGTCGGCAGTGAAATTTCAAAGTTCTGAATCGTTCCCTGACGAAAGATCTTCAATGTTCATAGTTCAAAAATATTTTCAGGTGTTTGCTGGCAATACACTAGTAAATTTTATAAGTCCACTTAAAAATTCCACACTTTCACTAAGCCGTGCATACAAAATTCACCACAAATACTGCCTGCGATTACTGCCAGAATCAGACTATTCATCTCCTAGCGCCGCCAAAATCAGACTGTTCGCGCTGAGATGGCTGTCGGTATTTATAGCTTTACATTGTAACATGAGTCAAAACATGTACTTTTTTCCTTGTGGAACATATAAAAATCATAAGTATATCGCCATTCATATGTGTGATACATGAATTTGTATGTACATTTTCTCGGCTTTTCGTTGCTGCCTTCAGTTTTTTATTACATCGACTAGTTTTCTCGCAAATTATATTTCTATAATTAAAAACGTTATTAGTTGTTATATTGTCGTTAACATACACAAACAATTAACAGTAAGCATACAGGTACTTCACTAACTATGTCTATTATACAATACTGTCGCCACTTTCAACATACTTATTAATATATCATTAACATTCACTATTTTCCTGCGTGGAAAACACGCGGCAGCCTTTTTTTTTTTGAAAACTGGTAATGTTTTTAACAGTTCTGTTTTGATTGTCTGATAGATCTCTACGAGACCTTTCCATGAACACTTCATTAATAAAAATCGGTAAAAGTGTCGTCAAGTTATTATTTTTAAACTTTATACTGTTCACAAAATATTTAACGTAAAATAACTTAGAAACTATACATCGTACCGAGAACACGTCTAAACCCTCACACTCGTCATAATTTTCTCCTTTTATTTGTGGTACTGGCTTTCAGTATCTTAATGGATTCACTTTTTAATTGAGAAATCTTAAATTCAGCATTTTAGCTGGTCCCTCTGGCCAGTCACGCCGGCATTTTCCTCCGTTCTTTGCCGCCAACGACCAGCGATCGCGGGAAATTCCGACCACGTGTTTTCAGAATATTCTGAACTTCTGCTAGTCACTAGGATTTTTCATACTTCTAGAACGACCCAATGGCAGAGGCTCAAAGAACGCCGACATTTAGCAGTGGAACTTCAAAGCTGGTACCACTGTGTACAGCTAAGTGCGACCCCCACGTGGCCCCATTTCCACCCCTCTTTTACTGTCAAATTCGCGCTCGCGCGCCTGCGCGAGTCATTCAGCCCACGACAAACCGTGCGGGCACAGTATGGCCCTCTGATCGTCTCCTTTCTTTCCCACCGTCCTTCCTATGTCACCATCCATAACACGGATTCCTACACCTTCTACCCCGCCGCCGGTGTGTCCCAAGGTTCTGCCCTCTCTCCTCTTCTCTACCTTCTTTACACGGCAGACATGCCATCTCTACATCTACATCCATACTCCGCAAGCCACCCGACGGTGTGTGACGGAGGGTACCTTGAGTACTCTACCGGTTCTCCCTTCTATTCCAGTCTCGTATTGTTCGTGGAAAGAAGGATTGTCGGTATGCTTCTGTGTGGGCTCTAATCTCTCTGATTTTATCCTCATGGTCTCTTCGCGAGATATACGTAGGAGGGAGCAATATACTGCTTGACTCCTCGGTGAAGGTATGTTCTCGAAACTTCAACAAAAGCCCGTACCGAGCTACTGAGCGACTCTCCTGCAGAGTCTTCCACTGGAGTTTATCTATCATCTCCGTAACGCTTTCGCGATTACTAAATGGACCTGTAACGAAGCGCGCTGCTCTCCGTTGTATCTTCTCTATCTCTTCTATCAACCCTATCTGGCACGGATCCCACACCGGTGAGCAGTATTCAAGTAGTGGGCGAACAAGTGTACTGTAACCTGCTTCCTTTGTTTTCGGATTGCATTTCCTTAGGATTCTTCCAATGAATCTCAGTCTGGCATCTGCTTTACCGACGATCAACTTTATATGATCATTCCATTTTAAATCACTCCTAATGCCTACGCCCAGATTATTTATGGAATTAACTGCTTCCATTTGCTGACCTGCTATATTGTAGGTAAATGATAAGGGATCTTTCTTTCTATGTATTCGCAGCACATTACACTTGTCTACATTGAGATTCAATTGCCATTCCCTGCACCATGCGTCAATTCGCTGCAGATCATCCTGCCTTTCAGTGCAATTTTCCATTGCTATAACCTATCGATATACCACAGCATCATCCGCAAAAAGCTTCAGTGAACTTCCGATGTCATCCACAAGGTCATTTATGTATATTGTGAATGGCAACGGTCCTACGACACTCCCCTGCGGCACACCTGAAATCACTCTTACTTCGGAAGACTTCTCTCCATTGAGAATGACATGCTGCGTTCTGTTATCTAGGAACTCCTCAATCGAATCACAGAATTGGTCTGATAGTCCATATGCTCTTAATTTGTTCATTAAACGACTGTGGGTAACTGTATCGAACGCCTTGCGGAAGTCAAGAAACACGGCATCTACCTGTGAACCCGTGTCTATGGCCCTCTGAGTCTCGTGGACGAATAGCGCGAGCTGGGTTTCACACGACCGTTTTTT
This sequence comes from Schistocerca americana, assembly GCF_021461395.2. Classification (NCBI taxonomy): domain Eukaryota; kingdom Metazoa; phylum Arthropoda; class Insecta; order Orthoptera; family Acrididae; genus Schistocerca; species Schistocerca americana. The sequence continues at coordinate 295,387,147 of NC_060125.1, forward strand.
TCGAAACCCATGCTGATTCCTACAGAGTAGATTTCTAGTCTCCAGAAAAGTCATTATACTCGAACATAATACGTATTCCAAAATGATCTGCGCCCTTTTCCAATCCTTTTTCAACGCTACGCTCTTCTAGAGACCTACGGTACACCGCTGCAAGAAGGGGGGCAAGTTCCTTCGCGTACTCAGTGTAAAATCGAACTGGTATCCCATCAGGTCCAGAGGCCTTTCCTCGTTTGAGCGATTTTAATTGTTTCTCTATCCCTCTGTCGTCTATTTCGATATCTACCATTTTGTCATCTGTGCGACAATCTAGAGAGGGAACTACAGTGCAGTCTTCCTCTGTGAAACACTTTGGAAAAAAACGTTTAGTATTTCGGCCTTTAGTCTGTCATCCTCTGTTTCAGTACCATTTTGGTCACAGAGTGTCTGGACATTTTGTTTCACCTCCCTTACACCATCTCCAGTACGCCAATGACACCGCCTTCCTTGCCCTCGCCCCCACCCTGCAACGCTCCCAGCACCTTCTCCAATCCCATCTTGACCGGTTCACCACTTGGTGTAACCAGTGGTTGCTCAAGGCCAGCCGGCCGAAGTGGCCGTGCGGTTAAAGGCGCTGCAGTCTGGAACCGCCAGACCGCTACGGTCGCAGGTTCGAATCCTGCCTCGGGCATGGATGTTTGTGATGTCCTTAGGTTAGTTAGGTTTAACTAGTTCTAAGTTCTAGGGGACTAATGACCTCAGCAGTTGAGTCCCATAGTGCTCAGAGCCATTTGAACCATTTGCTCAAGGCCAATCCTTCCAAAACCCAGGCGATCATTGTAGGCAAAACCACCCCTTCCTTCCATCTCCTTGATTTCTATATCACTATCTACAGCCGTCCTATCAACCTCACCCCCACCCTCAAGTACCTTGGCATCACCCTTGACCATCGCCTCTCTTGGACCCCCCATCTCTGGACGATCCAAGCCGAGGCACACTCCCAACTCCGCCTCCTTATGCTCCTTTCTGGCCACACATGGGGTCTGGACCCCTCCATCATCCTCCACACCTATAAATCCCTCATCTGCCCTGTCCTCTGTTACGCCCATCCCGCCTGGTTCGCCGTCCCTCCTATCTTCTACAAATCCCTTCAAATCCTGGAATGTCATGTGCTCCGCCTCGCCTGTCGTATCCGCCTCCCCTCCCCCACGCGGATCCTCTACAACCGACTTCCGTTTCCACACCTCCATCTTTTCCTAGAACGGATACAGATCCTTTACACCTCCCGCAATCTTGATCCACCTTACTCGCTTGTCTCTCCTATCCTTTCCCACTTGCGTCCACTGCCGCGCCTGTACTCCCACATCCCACCTGCGCTCCATCTCTCCACACTCCATACCCTTGCCCAGGGTGGCTTCTGGCTACTCCCCCTCCATGATGATTCCCTCATCCCCTCCATCTACCCCTCCTACTAACTTTGATCCTCCCCTTTCTCCCCCTGTGTTTTTCCTCCAGGGCACCCTCTTTCCCTTCTCTCTCTTCTTCCCTCCCTCCCCTCCCCCTGGGCTTCCAAAATCCCCCTACCCTCGCACCCTCCATTCTCCTCTCCCACTGGCATCAACCCCCTTCCCCTCTCCCTCCTACCCGCACCTCTTCCCTTTGGGAAGTCCTGAGCTTAGTGCAGAACAGTGCATCTTTGTGCGCTGGAGATCGTCGCCAGTGTTCGTGTGTGTCCCCGCGTCAATGCTTCAGTGTCTCTCCGTTTGTGGTCCTTCATTCACGTGTGTAAACTCTGTCTTCCCCGTTTGTGTACAGTGACGAACGTCTTTATCCAAGCAGTGCGCCCGTGAACAATTTCATTTATTTTACTATGTCTGTCTCCCGTTTTTAATCACCATGTTTGTTTGTTTTTCTGTCTTCATGTTTTCTGTATGTATTCTCTGTGGCCGAAGAGCGGCGTAGATAGCCCGCTGCCGGCCTACCTTTCTTGTAAAGGTTTCAAAATAACAATAAAGAAAAAAAAGACTGTGATAAGGCTATCCTCAAGACTTGTAGACGACTGTTCAGCATACTGTCTCTGGTGAAGTCTCTGATGGCTGTGCGTATGCATTGAAGTGAGTATCGACCACACAACACTCCAAAAGTACTGAATCACCATGAAGTCAACAGGAGGTAGAGCGTGCACTTTCCGTGAAGTGTAGACCCATAGCTGCTGTTGCTAAACCGATTTCCTCGCAGTACTGAGTGTGATAAGCATTTCAACTGACACTCGTCGAGTGCTAACGGAAAGCTCATCATCGAAGCGAGCAAACACTGCCTTGTTGGTATTGGGCAACGCATACGAAGATCAAGATATTGTGCACAGAATGAGGATAATTTCTCTTAGACACATAGCGTATATGTGTTGCCGTGATAAATAAATTTACATAGAACTTGAAATTAACTTCTCATACACTGGTATACTGATATTTCACGTAGGTACCCTAGTCATATAATCATAGTTTGTGGTGACTTCAATGCACCCTCGATGTTTTGGCGAAAGAACACGTTTAAAGTCAGTGGTAAGGTAAAACTTCGTCCGAAACCGTACAGAACGCTTTCTCCGAAAAATATTTTGAACAATTAATTCAGAAGCCCGCACGAACTGTAAATCGTTGCGAAAACTGTGGTGTCACCGCCAGACAGCACACTTGCTATGTGGTAGCCTTTAAATCGGCCGCGGTCCGTTAGTATACGTCGGACCCGCGTGTCGCCACTATCAGTGATTGCAGACCGAGCGCCGCCACACGGCAGGTCTAGAGAGACTTCCTAGCACTCGCCCCAGTTGTACAACCGACTTTGCTAGCGATGGTTCACTGACAAAATACGCTCTCATTTGCCGAGACGATAGTTAGCATAGCCTTCAGCTACGTCATTTGCTACGACCTAGCAAGGCGCCATTATCAGTTGCTATTGATCTTGTAATTCATGTACCGTCAAACCGACGTTCACCATTAATGGATTAAAGTTAAGTATTCCACCAGCTACGTCCGTTTTTCTACATTCTAATTTCCCGGTCCTGTTCCAGACCTCACGCCAGCCTGCGTGAGCTAAAATGCCTTTCGGCTTCCTCTAATATTCCTGGGTTGGTTCTCCTGCCAACCCACAACAAAAACATACTTGCCACGCGTGATTAGCAGAGCGGTCTCAGGCGCTGCAGTCATGGACTGTGCGGCTGATCCCGGTGGAGGTTCGAGTCCTCCCTCGGGCATGGGTGTGTTTTTCTCCTTAGGGTAATTTAGGTTAAGTAGTGTGTAAGCTTGGGGAATGATGACCTTAGCAGTTAAGTCCCATAAGATTTCACACAAAACATGCTTGACCTCTTATCAACAAACGTCCCGATCAGCATCATTTCAGATACAGGGGTTAGTGGCCACAAGGTTGTTGTAGCAAAACTGAATACCGTAAAAAACAAATCCACCAAAAGTAAAATCAGAATCCATCTGTTTCAAAAAGCAGATAAAAATTGGCTTGTCACAGTCCAGAGAGACAGTCTTGACTCCTTCCAAACTAAGCGTGTAAGCGTAGCGCAGATGTGACTTAAATACAAAGAAATTGACCGGTTAGATCTACAATATCCCGATGTTGTTGGGGGCCCTGCCAATATTGCCTACAACATTCTCAACTGGCGAGAGATCCGGCGATCTTGCTTGCCAAGGTACGGTTTGGAAAGCACGAAGACAAGTAGTAGAAACTCTCGCTGTGTGTGGACAGGCGTTGTCTTGCTGAAGTGTTAAGCTCTAGGTGGCTCACCATGAAGGGTAACAAAACGGAGCGTATAATATAGTCGACGTATCGCTGTGTTGTAAGGGTGCCGCAGATGACGACCAAAGAGGTCCTGATTAAAAAAAAAAAAAATGGCGTTCCAGACCATCACTCCTGGTTGTCGGGCGGGAGACAGTCAGATTGGTATCCTAACGATTTCCAGCGCGCCTCCAGACACGTCTTCGGCCTGGAATCACATTCACTGGAGTACAACTACAGTGAGGAGTCCCGCTTCGAACTAAGCCCCAATGTGTAGCGAGGTGTTGCACACCTGTGTAGGTCAGTTAACAGGTGCCAACAAAGTGATCATAGCTGACACTGTATTTCGCTGTATATGCGTTTTTCAGATTACGGAAGGATCACAATCGAAAGGTGTTACCATTGACAAGAATCTGCTGACTACCAATGCCGACTGATATCACCCAGAGTAAACATACATCCAGTTTCTGAGTAATCTTCGACTTCGTTCACTACTTCAAATTCTATTTCGAGGTGGTGTGCAATAAAGCCCCGATAGCGAAATAATTAATTACTACATGCATACAGTCAGGGTCACCGACATACATTCGCAATTAGTGAAAACTATGCAGTAGTAGCTTCTCAAATTTAGTTTCCTCCGAATGCAAAAAAGAGGACTATACTTCAGGTTTCAATTTTTCCGGTTGCATCGCTATAACTAAAAAACGGAAGGGAAAAATCTCAGTACTATATGTCACTTTAACAGACGTAATAAAGTATAGGTTATCGTAAAGGAAACATCGACTCTCATTAGTCTTAGCAACCAATTTCGTCTGTCATTGCATCAGCGATAAAGTGTCAAATGATATCAGAAGTTCGAAGGGTAAAGTGATTCGTCCTGTTATTTTTGGAAAAGCATGATTCACCTTTTTATATCTGAAAGAATATTGTATTTAAAACTCCACATGCAGTACCAAGCATGTACCCAGGATCTATGGGGAGAGGTTGGGGAGTTGCAGTTCCCTTTAGTTTCTTATAAGAATGAGTGATGGAGGAAATTAAGCTCATTTTCTTATTAAATAACAGGCAATACTATTGAACAACTATGTTTATTAATCACCTAATGCTCGAACGCTAGCACCAGAGGTGATGACGGAGCGTTTTTTTTTTTTTTTTTCGGAGGTGAAAGTTTCGCACCATTTCCACACGAGTTTCCGATGACATTGAGCGAGGGGAGTTTCAAACAGCCTGCCGCTACGATCTCGGGGAAGGATCGCTTGCTCGATCCGACGATAAGGTCTAGGTAGGTGTCTTTTCACTTTAGATCCTATTTTTACGCAAAAGATATGATGTACAAAAATTCATTGTTTAGCTGCGGTTTACCACTAATGCAAATATTTCAATATTTCTTCAGAGTTGACAAGGAACACGAACCTTTATTCCAAGAAACTGGGAAAAATGCTGTTATATTCAAACGTGACTTATCTTCTCTTGGACCAGTCAGAGTACTGATCGCCCTAAAACTACATCGGGGGAAATAAATGATGAGAAATTTTGCAACATGGTCTCGTACAGCCGGCAATTAAAGATATCTTGTATATGCAGTATAAAAGGAAATGTCCTGACTGATAGACTCATCATCCGTCAGCCGTTACCGCTAAGGATAGGAACTTGAAATGTTGAGAGCACGTTGGCCTCACTCTGTAGGCATCGTTTAAGAAGGAATTTTGCGAAAGTCCACCCCTAAAGGAGGGTGAAAGGTTTTTTTTGAAAAGATGTCACTATTAAGGCAATTTTGAAGCTAGAAACTGCGAAAAATGGTATTTTGTTTCTTGGTGAGAAACAAAAATATACGTGTTGCAGCGTTTTTGGAAATTCAATGACTTTGGGGGTTAAACAGTCGGTGAAAGTTTTTTTGGAAATAAATCATTATTAATGACCTTTAAAGTTACATCTACGAAAACTGGTATTTGACTTCTCGGTTAAAATTACTTGTTTCACTGTTTTTGGAAATTCAACTCCTAAGGGGATGAAGTAGGGGATGAGAAGTTTTATGAAAATATTTCATTATGAAATTATTTTTAAAGCTAATTCTATGAAAATTTGAAGTTGACTTCTCGGTTGGAAATAAAAAAGTTACATGTGTCAGTGTTTTTGGAAATGAAAACCTAAAAACTTGAAATTTGGTGAGAATGTTGATCTTACACTGCTGGGATATTTTAGCTTTTGATGGTTCGAAACTACATCCCTAAGGGCGTGAAGTAGGGGATGAACGGTTTTTGAAAATATGTTGCTATTTAGGAAATTTTGAAGACTGGTATTTAGTTTCCTGGGCAGAAGTAAAAAAAAATGGTGTTTCAGAAATTTTGGAAAGTCAACCACTAAGGGGGTTAGACAGCTGAAGGTTGTTGTGGAAATATTTCATTATGAAAGCATTTTTTAAGCTAAGGGTGTGAAATAGGGAATGAAAATTTTTGTGGAAATATTTCATCACGTTAAAACATTTTTAAGCTAAACCTATGAAAATTTGGTATTTCACTTCTCGGTTAGAAATAAAGAAATATGTCTTGGGGGCTGAAAGTTTATTGGCACAAGAACTCAAAAGGCAGGATTAACAAAGATTCTCAGAATCGCTTTTCGGTTAGAAGTACATTCGGAAAAGACATGCTACTATGGTCTTAATTAGCGTGAAAAGTTTAGAAGATGTTGTAATTTGTGAACTAAATCAGAGGAAGCTCTTTATCAGTCACCACGACAGATCGGTATTGTCAGAATTGTATAGAAAAAGTAACGCCTTTTTAATAAATTACTTTTTCAGTAGGTCTATTATATTCGTATGTTCATAAAATTAATTTTGCTGTAGTTAACACGTAAAGTGAGCGAAGCAGCGATCAATAAGCTCGTATAAAATAAGACTTAGCGGAGATATTAGAAGAAAGTCTATCGTCAATTCTACACTACCATACTGCACTGAACGCTTAAAAGAAAGCGAGAAAACTAATTTCACAATTATGTCAGGACCGGTTTAAAAATAATTCAATTGATTTCATGCGGCAGTTTGTCAATGTGGATCCACCAATACACGTCAGAAACGATGCCGCTGGCAACCTTGCATCAAAATGGCATATTATTTTTAACTGACGAAAACGTAGCGGCTAGTGTTTTCTGAAAAGCAAACGAAGTTTCTAGTAAATCCAAAATGAATCCTTCGCTGTGCAGAGGAGCTTGCGCAATTTGAAACTTTCTTGTAGTTTATAACTGTGTTCTGGACAAAGACAGTAACTAGAAAACTCTCCTCCTGCGGGCCTGCTACCCAGGCACTACTAACGCCTCACGGTCGCTGCAAATTTCTTGTAATAGCTCTTTTTAGGGTTCCGTACCTCAGTCGGAGAAAACAGAACCCTTATAGGAGCATTTCGTTTTTCATCTGTTAGTCCTACTGTTAAGTCTCCTTTTTCTCAAGAATGTGTAGAGATATCAAGTTGAAATTTATGTTACATAGTAGGGTTCAAATGGCTCTGAGCACTATGGGACTTAAATTTTAAGGTCATCAGTCCCCTAGAACTTAGAACTACTTAAACCTAACTAACCTAAGGACATTACACACATCCATGCCCGAGGAAGGATTCGAACCTGCGACCGTAGCGGTCGCGCGGTTCCAGACTGTAGCGCCTAGAACCGCTCGGCCACCCAAGCCGGCTTACATATTAAGGTCTACGATTATTTGGCTGTGTAAGAAGTTTAAGCTTCTAAGTCAATGCAGTCAAAAGGTACGCCTATTTTTGTCACATGTTTAGATACTCGCAAATTTACTCATCAAAACCGATGGGATACTTCCTACTTACTTAGACCACACAATTTGACAAGAAGCAACGTCTCACAGTACAAATAGCTGAAAAAATACCAAAATTGTTAATTTGTAACTTTATCACACAAAAGATAATTTTTGTCCTTCGTTATCCATCCCTCTGTTACGCATCCTTTTTTCAAAAACAGGTCTAGGTATCATATTGAAATTAATGTCAGGTATTAAGGTCTACTGTCGGTTGGCGGTGTAAATAATTGAAGCTTCTAAGCCAACGAAAAGATACAGCCATTTATGTGACATGTTTTGATACTCGCACTGTCGCTATCAATACCTGTTACATGAATCACTTACCGCAGAAACGAAAGTAGTTGATGGTTCTGAGTGGATCAATGAATTGTTTACCGCAAAAAGGAAACCTATATGCCTAATAACACCGGACATGTTGCCTCTGTGCAACAAGCAATGAGAGTGGTCATCCCCGAAGATCTGGTGCATAAGCGCAGACTCAAACAGTTGTACACCCTCCCCCCCTCCCCTTCGCCCCATCCTACGAAAATCACCGCCAAATATGTGAAGGTAATGTTGGAATCTGTATTGAATTCATTGCCAACGTCTCTCCATTTTTCATTCCCATTCAGGACACCTATTACTTGAGGCAACTGTTTTGTGTGTGCATAACATGGCTTCACGGAAAATGAAGTTTTCATCTACCATGAAGGTGAGGGAGGAAAGGGCTCAAATGAAGTGTGTACGATGTTGAACCAGTACATCGAACATAAGACCGACAAGGACGAGAAAATTTTGTATGTGTAAGGGGCCAGAACAAAAACAATGCTCTGGTTAGGATGACGATGACGCTGCATAAAATGTTAACATTCGGTGGCATGAAAGTTATCTTTCCCATTAGTGGTAAGTCGTCAGTGTCCAACCTTGGGAACTTGGGATAGTTATGGGTGTTGTGTACTACCTCGTATACAACGGTAAGTAGACGTGGACTACAGAGTGGTGCAGCAACTGTTGTCATAGGGTAACTGGACAGGAGCAGAAATGATCAGCGAATACGTAAGTACAGTAAACAGAAGTTTTACTTAACTTGCACCTTCCTCCAGCTGTCACAGTTCGTAGTGACAGACGGTAAATCATCGAGTAGAACAGAAGTGATATCTGGCATTCCGCAAGGTAGTGTCATAAGCCCTCTGCTGTTCCTGATTTATAAAATGATCTAGGTGATAATCTGAGCAGCCTTATTAGATTGTTTGAAGATGACGCTGTAATTTACCGTCTAGTAAAATCATCAGATGATCAATTCCAATTACAAAATGATCTAGAGAGAATATCTGTATGGTGCCAAAAGTGGAAATTAGCAGTAAACAAAGAAAAGTGCGAGGTCATCCACATGGGTACTAAAAGAAATCCGATAAATTTTGGGTATACGATAAATCGCACAAACCTAAGGGCTGTCAATTGGACTAAATACCTAGGAATTACAATTACGAGCAACGTAAATTCGAAAGACCACATAGATAATATTGTGGGGAAGGCGAAACAAGGACTACGCTTTGTTGGCAGAACACTCAGAAGATTCAACAAATCCACTAAAGGGACAGCCTACATTACGCTTGTCCGTCCTCTGCTTGAATATTGCTGCGCGGTATGGGATCCTTAACAGGTAGGATTGACGGAAGACATAGAAAAAGTGCAAAGAAGGGCAGCTCGTTTCGTGTTATCGCGCAATAGGGATGAGTGTGTCACTGATATGATACGCGAGTTGGGGTGGCAGTCACTGAAACGAAGGCGGTTTCTTTGCGGCGAGATCTATTAACGAAATTTCAATCACCAACTTTCTCTTCCGAATGCGTAAATATTTTGTTGACACCCACCTACGTAGGGAGAAATGGTCATCATAATAAAATAAGAGAACTCAGAGCTCGAACGGAAGGATTGAGGTGTTCCTTTTTCCCACGCACTCTTCATGAGTGGAATGGTAGAGAAGTGCTATGAAAATGGTTCGATGAACCTTCTGCCAGGCACTTAAGTGTGAATTGCAGAGTAACCGTGTAGGTGTAGATGTAGAAACTTAAGAAAAGAACGGAGATTAGTAGAGTCCAGCTATCACAAGAAGCAATTAAAAAGCGTCGTGCGCCCACTACTAGTGCACGAGCGAACTGTCGAAGACTCCGACTGAGATTAGGCCATGTGGCTGGTGCAGGTCATTCTATATCGCGGCGACTGAGGGCGCTCATAGTCGAAACCTCCGAATGCATGCCTCAGCAGGCGCGCATCAATGGATCCACCGGGTCCCAACGCGATCGCTATTGGCGTCTGCAGGAAACGTGCGTTTCTGTTGACAACTATGAGACGCTGGTGAGGGTAGTATCGATCTATAATATCACAAGGAGAAAGCTGAAGAAGGAGGAAAATACCATCCAGTGGATGATCATGTTGGACTCACAAAATATTCCCAAAAAAACAGTAACAATGTTCTCATTGTTCAAATTAAGTACTATTCTTTTATCGACTACTGTTCCTGCTTTCTACGAAATAACCCGCCTGAGCGATGATTAGTAAGGTAAAGCCGATCCTAGACACCTGAAAAGGATTCTCACTATTTCAAAATACCATTAGATGACCTTCTCAGCTGAAACTCCGCTTTGTGTTACGAACGAAAGAAATTTTATTGGTTTGAAGTTGGACGCTTTTAGGATGAGAAAAGCTGTACAACCTTTGCAACTACTTTCAAAGAAAGCCTACATATCTGTAGTGCCTATAAGTGACAACAAAATGGATGACATCAAGAAATATTTGATCTACATCCCTCAAGACAAATACAGTTTTGGAATTCATTCACTTCATGGCCGGTAACAACGGCATCTCATGATGTAGATGAAGACATCTTAGTGATGCACTCGAACAACGTCAAATATCGTTCAAAAATATGTAACAAACAATGTTTATTGCAATAAATGACGCTGATATGTACACTTCTATGCTAAGTAACTTAAAAATGTTTATTGCAATAAATGACCTTTAAATGTACAGTTATATGCTAAGTAACTTAAACCTAAAATTAATTTGAAATTCCAGTGTACTACAGAAAGGAAACATGTCCAAAACCACCAAATTCGTCCCCTCTTCCCACTTATGTCCTGCTTGACTTTTAAATGTATGTAATACGCCAGTATACGTACATAAAAAATCGGAAATAAATGTCACGAGATAAACTGCATTAAACCAGTTTTATTTAGTTTTTTGTCTCTACTGTAAAAGTAAGAAACGTAGAGACATCGCCTTGCTGCTGTACACCTATCTGGTCTGGTGGTCTAACCAGCACGGCAGCTCAGCGTGCCCTGTGTAGTAAAAAAAAATGAGTGAAGTTTGCATCGTTATGTCATTCGACACCCGCTCAGAACTGCTCCTGAAAAATGACGATGAACTATATAAATTGTATAGAAATAGTGGTAAAGCGCATGCCTGGAAACCGAGAGTTAGCGACATGGCATCTGGCTCGGACCACGAACTTTTTCAGTCTTCGTTTTTAACTAAACTTCACCTCTCAAGGGAGTGAGAAGTCGCCAGAAACAACAAGTGGTTCGGTTCCACGTTAAACAGTATGTCCCCCTTCCTCGGTTGGGTCACTGGGGTGGGATGGCGACATGCAAATCGCTGAAGTCCAATAGAAAGGCTTGCACCAGACTACGGAGTCACACGTAATTATAATTATTTTCTATATACATGCCAACGACCCTGCCGCAGTGGTAACACCCGCTCCCGTCAGACCGCCGAAGTTAAGCTCTGTCGGGCTGCACTAGCACTTGGATGGGTGACCATCCGGTCTGCCGAGCGCTGTTGGCAAGCGGGGTGCACTCAGCCCTTCTGAGGCAAACTGAGGAGCTACTGGATTGAGAAGTAGCGGCTCCCGTCTCGTAACTGACATACGGTCGATAGAGCGATGTGCTGACCACATCTCCCTCCATATCCGCATCCGGTGACGCCTGTGGGCTGAGGATGACAAGGCGGCCGGTCGGTACCGCTGGGCCTCTCTGGGCCTGTTCGGACGGAGTTTAGTTTAGTTTTTTTCTATATACAGAATTATGTTTCTACGAAACCCTCGAACGCGAGTTATACTCGCAATTGCCTGTTTTTCTTTACTATTACTTTTCTAAGCGCAATACAATGCGTGGTACACATTAGTAACTACTGTGTACCATCTTCACAAAAAAAAAATTGAGAAAATACCTGGATAGCAAGGGGAAGAAATCATATTCGATTGGGAAGACATACCTGCCCACAAAGAAGTTTTGGCAGTGGGAAAACTGAGGCGTTTCAAATAATTGGAACACTCCGACTTTCAAATATGTTACTGATCAAAAGTATCCGAAGAGCCCTATGCAATGCAGGACTGGCCACTGGGTATTACGAGAGACGTATCTGCCAGTATAAAAGGAGGCGGAGAGCATCGTGAAAGTAGAGAAGTGGTACCAGCAGAATGGGTCTGTTAGGAGAGCTCAGTGACTTCGATATGGCCGGCCACTGTGGCCGAGCGGTTCTAGGCGCTTCAGTCTGGAACCGCGCTGCTGCAACGGTCGCAGGTTCGAATCCTGTCTCGGGCATGGATGTGTGTAATGTCCTTAGGTTAGTTAGGTTTAAGTAGTTCTAAGTCTAGGGGACTGATGACCTCAGATGTTAAGTCTGATAGTGCTCAGAGCCGTTTGAACCATTTGAACTTCGATATGGATTAGTCACTGGATGTCACCTGAGTAACAAACCCACAGGGAACACTTCAACCCTCCGAATCCTGTCCAAATTGTCTCTCTGAGATGTGACTGTAGAATGGAAAAGCAGAGGAAGAACTGTAGCTAAACCAAGACCAAGCAAACTTGACGTACCGGCGATAATGGGCCGGCAAACATTGTGGAGGGTGGATGTAATGGTAAATTTGTGATAAGATCTTATGGGATCAAACTGCTGTGGTCATCGGTCCCTAAGCTTACGCACTACTTAATCTAACTTAAACTAACTTACGCTAAAGACAACACGCTCACCCATGCCCGAGGGAGGACACGAACCTTCAACGGAGGGAGAAGGGGGGGGGGGGGGGAGTAAGCCGCCCTGGACCGTGACGAGACCACGTGGCGAGGGTGGATGTAACATATCACATGTACTGAGAGGAAGCAGTCATTGGCGAGTCCCAAAGTGCTGCCAGCAATCCAGCTACCACTATCACTACGTAAGAATTAAAAACAATGGGGTACAACGGTCGAGCAGCTCCTCATAAGCCACACATTACTGTAGTCAATGCAAAGCGACGCTTGAAGAGGTGTGAAGAGTAATGCTACGGGACAGTCGATCATTAGAAGCGATTGTTTTGGAGTGATGAATCACGTTATACCCTGTGGCAATTTAGAAGAGGAACAGCCCGGAGGCATTGTTTGTTTGTATCAGCATGATAAAGCATGCTATCATAAAGTAGCATCTGTGAGACAATGGTTTGTGGACAGTAACGTGCTTGAAATGGAGTGGCGCGCCTGGAGGCTGGCAATAAATCCAATGGAACATCTTTGGGAAGAGTTAGAACGTCGACTTCTCTCCAGACCATAGCGTCCAGCATCACTATCCTCTCTGTGCTTCGGCTCTTGAGGAATGATGGGCCGCAGAAGACTACTGCGACCCCAACTCTTAATGCACCAGGTGCTAAGAGAATAGATATAGCAATTTGTGGCAGCCAGAAACGTCGGACCGAGTACACATCTGCCATGAATGTGTACGTACGTCAGGAGGTAATAGAGACTGTTGAAGAAGAGGAGCATCAATCTACACCACCAGTCCAAAGACTCGGTCAACTTAACGCCGCAAAACCACCAAACGACAACGCAGCATCCGATAAAAGCAGTCACAACCAACTCCTCCGCCAAGTACGAGGGTTGGAAACTTAAAAGTGGCAACTATTTATTCACAGCTCGTACAAAATAGGTACGTTTTTCAACTTTTTACTGACCTTCAAAGTAGCCGTCAGCATTGTGTATAACCTGTTGCCAGTGATGTGGAAGTCGTAGAATACTCTCATCAATGCCAGTTATGTTGACGGTTCGAGCGGCGCGGTCTATTGCCCGTCTATACGAATTTGTAGCAGTTTTGAAACGAATGCCGTTAAGTTTTTTTTAAGTTTAGAAATCGAGTTGAACTCACGAGGGCTTAAGTCAGGGGAGTGCAGCAGGTGGTATAGCACTTGGCAGCCCCATCAGTCAAACAAGTCGGTAACAGCTTGCACTGTACTTGCTTGAGAATTGTGCTGCAAATTGATGGTCAGGCCTTGCAGAAAGTGTCATCACTTCTGTCTCTGTGCTGTTCATTTTTGGAACACAACATACGACCAGCTTCGAGAGAAGTGATGACGCTTTTTGCAGGACCTGACCATCATTTTGCAGCACAATGCTCAAGCACGTACAATGCAAACTGTTACTGACTTGTTTGACTGACGGGGCTGCCAAGTGCTGTACCACCTACTGCACTCCCGTGACTTAAGCCCTCGTGAGTTCAACTCGATTTCTAAACTGAAGGAAACATTTCACGGCATTTGCTTCAGAACTGCCACAAATTCGTCGGGCAATAGACCGCGTCGATCGAACTGTCAACATAACTGGCACTGCTAAGAGTATCCTACAACTTCCACATCGCTGGCAACGGGTTACACAATGCTGGCGACTATATTGAAGGTCAGTAAAACTTTGAAACAAGTATCTATTTTGTACGAGCTCTAAATAAATAGTTGCCACTACTAAAGTTCCAACCCTCATATAACCTCCTGCAGAAGAATAGATGTTCGGAAGGCGGAGTATAACACGCCGGTATGTTTCCACTGTGGGCGCCCTGGAAGCAGAGAAAGAAGACGAATGTTGACAACTCTTGCGCCGCAAGACGTCACCCGTCACAACACTACTATTCACGTCACTCAAGTGCAGATGACTATAGTCGGCCTGTGGGAATAAGAACATCGCCGCACTCTCAACAATGTCGCTCCCCAATACGTCGTAGTTGTTTACCGCCGTCGTACAGAGGCTCTAACTGCTCCCCTAGCCCCGGAAAGATAAGCAAGGCGTGAGGCCGCCACAGGTAAAAATCCTGCATGGACGCCAGTTACCAAGATGTCAGTAAACGTTACCGACGTCTTCATCGACGCCCAACCTGTCTGTGCGCTAGTCGACTCAGGGGTTCCTTCTTCTGCGAAATCGAAGACTGAGGTGACAAAAGACATAGGAGACCTTTCTTTTTCACGGCGTAGTGCAGCAACTAGATGTGGCGTGGACTCAAACAATCGATGGAGCTCCCCTGCGGAAATAGTGAGCCGACAGTAAATGTGAAAGTATTGCCGATGCAGGATTTTATCGACGAACTGACCTCTCGATTATGTGCCACGAATGTTCGATGAGATTCATATCGGGCGATCTGAGTAGCCAAACGATGCGCTCGAATTGTCCAGAATGTTCTTCAAACCAATCGCGTGCAACTGTGGGCCGACGATGTGGCGCATTTTCATCTATATAAAATGTCTACACATGGTCTCCAAGTTCATTTAGACCAGAGGACCCAGTTCATTCATTGTAAACACAGCTCACTCTGTTATGGAGCCACCAACAGCTTGAACAGTGCCTTGCTGACAACTCGAGTCCATGGCTTCGAAGGGTCTGCGCCGCACTTGAAACCTACCGTCAGCTCTTCCCAACTGAAACAGAGGCTCACCTGACCAGGCCACGGTTTTCCAGTCGTCTAGGGTCCAACCGATATGACCAGGAGAGGCCCTGCATGTCGTGACGTACTATTAGCAAAGGTACTTGCTTTGGTTTGGCTGCTGCCATAGGCCACTAACCCCAAATTTCCATGTATTGTCCTAACGGGTACTTTCGTAGTACGTTCCACTTTGATTTCTGCTATTATTTCACGCACTGTTGATTGACTGTTAGTACTGACAACATTACACAAACTCCGCTGCTCTTGGTCATTAAATGAAGGCAGCAGGCCACTGCGTTGTCAACTGTGAGACGTAAGGCCTGAAATCTGTGTTTTTGGCTCTCTTTTTACACTGTAGATCTCAGAATATTGAATTCCTAACGATTTACAAAATGGAATGTCCCATTCGTCTGATTCCATCTACCATTTCGCGTTCAAAGTCTGTTAATTCCTGTGGTGCGCCTGCAATCACGTCGGAAACTTTTTCATGTGGATCACCTAAGTACTAATGACAGCTCCACCGTGCTCTGCCATTTTATACCTTGTGCACATGTTACCACCGCCATCTGCTTCTCGCGAGCCATCTAACCTCGCTCCCCACGCACCACGTGCCTTCCTTGTACGTCGGGCGACCACGACTCAAGCATGCAGACTGGCTATCGGTAAATCGAAGTTGGCGAGGTTCTTCAGGGAAAGGCCACCGTCATAGTCGTTATGAAGCTAAGGTGTTTGGTCTATTTAACGTTCCATTTTCGAGCGTATGACGGACGACATTCTTCTACACCTGAAATGGAAGGCGTGTCTTTGCTATGAGGATGACAAAGTCGTTTTTTCAAAGATGTTTGAAGTACATCTAAGGCATCCGATGACAATACTGTATTGTGTTCGAATCCGAAAAAGTGCCTCTTCGTCACCCAAGAAATAAAATCTTTGGGCACCTAGTTAACGTCGATACAGTTATGTCGCGGTGCAGTGAAAGTAAGAGCAGTTGATTCGTGATATGAAAATTTTCCTCAGAATATGCTCATACTGCTGATATTTGCTAAAGGACTTGCGTACGAAGGAACATCTCTTTTAACAACTACACTACTGGCCATTATAATTGCTACACCACGAAGATGACATGCTACAGACGCGAAATTTAACCGACAGGAAGAAGATGCTGTGATAAGTAAATGATTAGCTTTTCAGAACATTCACACATGGTTGGCACCGGTGGTGACACCTACAATGTGCTGACATGAGGAAAGTTTCCAACCGATTTCTCATACACAAACAGCAGTTGACTGGCGTTGCCTGGTGAAACGTTGTTGTGATGCCTCGTGTAAGGAGGAGAAATGGGTACCAGCACGTTTCCGACTTTGATAAAGGTCGGATTGTAGCCTATCGCGATTGCGGTTTGTCGTATCGCGAAATTGCTGCACGCTTTGGTCGAGATCCAATGACTGTTAGCAGAATGTGGAATCGGTGGGTTCAGCCGGGTAATGAGGAACGCCGTGCTGGATCGCAACGGCCGCGTATCACTAGCAGTCGAGATGACAGGCATCTTATCTGCATGGCTGTAACGGATCGTGCAGCCACGTCTCGATCCCTGAGTCAACAGATGAGGACGTTTGCAAGACAACAACCATCTGCACGAACAGTTCGACGACGTTTGCAGCAGCATGGACTATCAGCTCGGAGACCATGGCTGCGGTTATCCTTGACGCTGCAACACAGACGGGAGCGCCTGCGATGGTGTACTCGACGACGAACCAGGGAGCACGAATGGCACAAGTCATTTTTTCGGATGAATCCAGGTTCTGTTTGCAGCATCATGATGGTTGCGTCGGTGTTTGGCGACATCGCCGTGAACGCACATCGGAAGCTTGTAATCGTCATCGCCATACTTGCATATCACCCGGCATGATGGGTGACATTGGTTACAAGTCTCGGTCCCCTCTTGTTCGCATTGACGGCACTTTGAACAGTGAACGTTACATTTCAGATGTGTTACGACCCGTGGCTCTACCCTTCATTCGATCCCTGGGAGACCCTACATTTCAGCAGGATAATGCACGACCGCATGTTGCAGGTCCTGTACGGGCCTTTCTGGATACAGAAAATGTTCGACTGCTGCCCTGGCCAGCGCATTCTTCAGATCTCTCACCAATTGAAATCGTCTGGTCAATGGTGCCCGAGCAATTGGCTCGTCACAATAAGCCATTCACTACTCTTGATGAACTGTGCTATCGTGTTGAAGCTGCATGGGCAGCTGTACCTATACACGCCATCCAAGCTCTGTTTGACTCAATGCCCATGCGTATCAAGGCCGTTATTACGGCGAGAGGTGGTTGTTTTGGGTACTGATTTCTTAGGATCTATGCACCCAAATTGCGTGAAAATGTAATCACATGTCAGTTCCAGTATAATATATTTGTCCAATGAATACACGTTTATCATCTGCATTTCTTCTTGGTGTAGCAATTTTAATGGCCAGTAGTGTACTTCAGGGAGATTCAAAATTTTCCTGGAATGAGCTGCAAGAAAAAACGTTCATTGTCTTTAATAATGGGATAAGTGCAGTTCTAGCACAAACTGGAAGAGTGTGATAGCTTATCCTCACAGGGCACTCTCCAAGTCCGAGATGAACAACTCTACAACGGAGAAATAGTGTCTTGCAGATATTTGGGCCATCAAGTTCCGCCCATATTTATTTGGCAAACCATTTATCGTTTTGCCAGATCGCCATTCTATATGCTGGCTGACTAGTCGGACGGATTCGTTGGATCAACTAACGAGGTGTGCTCTAGGATTTAGGAGTACGACATCATAGCGGTATACAAAAGCGGGTACAAACATGACATCAACTGACTTTTAGGGAGTCATTTGGCGGTTCACAGCAGTGAGAAAGAAAACTCAGTAATCGGTGCGTGATGTTAGTGTGATACAGCGGTACTGAGAACCACAGAAATCGGGAAGAAGCATGTGACATGTTTTAGAGCACTAAACGGCAAGATAATCGGCACCATTTAAAGAAGAAGGAACCGACCAAAGAAGAATTCCAGTTAATAAACGGAACATTGTGTAAGAGAAACTTTGATTCAATGGTGTGTAAATGGTTGCTAGGCATCCCAGCTCATCTACTACCAGTGTTAGTTATCCAGTTTTTCCTGAAACTGTCACCAAACATATTTCAGGATATTGTTATGCTCTTTTGCCTTGGTCAAGTAGTCGAGAACGAACGCCACGTGATAACTGCAATCAATATTCAGTACCTCCAGTGACTGTTACTTTTATTGTTTTCTGTTCATTTATATTTTTAATACGATGAAGGGACTGCATAGCTGGGAGCCTAAAAACGTACCAGCAAGAGATAAGCCATTTTAAGAGGAGCTGGCTATCATAAAAATATTTTGAGTCTGAGACAAAATCACGGCCTCAGGCAAACAGACCAGCATTCAGTTCCCTCACGATATGCTTTTCAGGCGGGACATGGGACGACCCTTTCTGTTGAAAAAACACCGCATTGTTCGTAGAAGCCTTTTAGCAAGATACGGTATCTCTAGCCTGGTGTCGCTTTCCAGAAGTTAGCATGTGAATCTTCGTTACCGTAGAAGTGGCGCCATGAAATAACGCTTAGTTTGAAGTTTCAGACTCCAGCGCTCCGGTTGTTTCTTATTGTTATTTTCCGTAGAGCACACAGTTTGCGAACTGTGCCTACCAGTCAGCTATCTCGTAGGTCTGTTTCAAAACTGTTGTAAGTAGTGAGAGAGATTTTCTGCCTTCTTTCCCACTCCAGAGCACTATTGGTTGGAAACACCAAAGATCCACAAGAGTAGGAGATTCCTTTACACGTCTGTACTTGAGTTTTACAGGACAGAACTCGCAATGTCTGCCGCGGTTAACTGGCGAGTTCCTGCTCTGGCGAAAAACAGCAAAGTTACAGAGCGTCCGGAAAGAGGACACTTTTTGCTAGGCTTTTGGAGAGTAATGAGTTCTTGCCAGGCGACGGAAGGGTAATGATTTCATGTTAGGAGTTTGAAGGGTAATGGTAGAGAGTGTTGGAAGATAGATGAGGCGAGGCTTCTGGTAACAGTGAAGGGTGTATTCACTCGAGCACCAAGTACAGAATGGGAGTTGAACTCGGAGCATCCTGTCGCTACTGCGGCTGTCTTCCGCATTACACTACGTGGTAAGATGGGCCATCGTTGTAATCAGCGGTTCCATAAGGACGTCATATTAGTTCACTCCATTCAGCAGCTAGTTATTCCCTTTTAATGCTTCACAGTCCGCCCCGGTAGCTGAATGGTCAGCGTGACGGACTGCCGTCCTAAGGCGCCCGGACTTTCTCCGTTTAGGGACTGGGTGTTGTGTTGTCCTCATCATATTTAAGCCCCATCCGGCGCACAGGTCGCCCATTGTGGGGTCGAATGTAATAAGACCTGCACCAAGGCGGCCGGACCTGCCCCGCATGGGCTTTCCGGCCAATGACGCCAAACGCTCAATACTTCACAGCCAGACTGTCAGCTTTCAATATGTGCTTTGGTGATCTCGCTGGTGTTCGGAACTACGATACTATTTTTCCGTGTTTTTCCCGTAATTTACTAACTGTGCTCACCACACAGCATTCGCGTATTATCTGCATAACTTTGCGCTTATCGTGTTCATCCATTTGAACCAAGGCTTGATTCCACCATTAGAAAAACTTCGTCTAAGAATTTAATGTTCAGTTGTTTTTCTCAGTGGGTAACTCATGTGTTTTACTTTTCCACAGTAAACATGACTGTTGTTGTGACCGTTTCTTTCTATTATAGATTGGATAATCCTTCCTCTTATTAATATTTCCATGTACATGGTGTGGTACCCATATTGTCGTGTTTGATTGGGCTCGTCCTATTAATTACCACATCGTAAGATGTTTCCTTTGTGTGAGTTTATTATTTACTTTAATTAACTTGCATGATTATTTAGGATGCTTCCCTTTTCTGTAGGTCACGAGAGATTGATCTTCATCACAGGGAAATACAAAACAGCACAACCAACACCCCACACCTCGTGTTCTGAAGTACTTCCAAAAAATTTGGTCAGCTGAACTCGAAAAAATTTCGAAGGCTGGCTGATGGATACGAACTGTTTCAAAAAAATGGTTCAAATGGCTCTGAGCACTATGCGACTTAACTTCTGAGGTCATCAGTCGCCTAGAACTTAGAACTAATTAAACCTAACTAACCTAAGGACATCACACACATCCATGCCCGAGGCAGGATTCGAACCTGTGACCGTAGCGGTCGCTCGGTTCCAGACTGTAGCGCCTAGAACCGCACGGCCACTACGGCCGGCCGAACTGTTTCATAAGCAAATATACTGGCTAGTTTGCATCAACAGACATCCCTTGTTTCCGAATAGGAAGAAGAGCGCAAAGTGCCCCAAAAGTTAGAGGAAAAGTAAGGCATGATAAAGTTACGAATTGTACTAAGAGAAAAGCAAGCTTCTGACACATATTTTGCAACTTTGTCACATGGAACCCTCAACTGAAGGTATTCTAATATCAGAAACATTAACAATTGTTGTTAATGTCATTGTCGCTGTAGTTGGGCAGCAATGGAGAGGATGCGTCGGTGTTCACAACACGGCTGAAATCTGAAGAGATCGGACGTGTTGCAAGAGAAAGCCCCACAGTTATCGTAAAAACACTTTGTCTTTGTAAATATTGCATAAATCATGTACCTGCAAGTCAATTCGCGTAGGAAGCGAATACTTTTGGTTTACAGGAAGGTATCGTCGTTGGTTGACTGCAGGAGGATAAAAGATGGCTTAAATAAAATTTCTAGGTGGTGTGGTTAGTGGCAGCTAGCTCTAAATGTAGACAAATGTAACTTAATGCAGATGAGTAGGCTGTGAGTAGCATTAGTAGTGTGCTGTTTGACGCAATCAAGTCGATTAAAAATGTAGGCATAACGTTGCAAAGCGATATGAAATGGAGCGAGCATTTAAGGAAGGAAGTAGGGAAGGTGAATGGTTGACTTCCATTTATTGGGAGAATTTTGAGAGGGTGTGGTGCGTCTGTAATGGAGACCGCTTATAGGACACCAATGCGACCTATGCTTGAGTACTGCTAGTAATGCTCCAGTGTTTTTGGATCCCCAGCAGGTCAGATTAAAGGAAAGCATTAAAGCAATTCAGAGGCAGGCTGCTAGATTAGTTACTGGTAGGTTCGAACAACGAGCAAGTATTATGGAGATGCATCGGGAACTCAAATTGGATGGTCTTTTCGAGGAATAATACTGAGAAAATTTAGAGAACTGGCATTTGAAGCTGACTGCAAGATGATTTCTCTGCCGCCAACGCAGTTTTCTCGTAAGGACCACGAACATAAGAGAAATTAGGGCTCATATGGAGGCATATAAATGGTCCTTTTTCCTTCACTCTATTTGCGATTGGAACAGGAAAGAAAATTACTGGCAGTCGTACAGTGTACCCTCCGCCACGCACTGCACAGTGGCTTGAGGAGTATGTGTGTAGATGAAGATTATAAGCATTTTTGATTTGCGACAAAGTCGCCGGCTTAGACGATGTCGTGCTACGTGCAAAGCATCTGTTAGTCGCGGTGCCATTACTGCAATTCTTATAGGTAAGTGAAATGTTTCCGCTATCCCAATGTTTGCTGCCTCAGAGTTGTTACTTTATCGCCGCTGCTGATCATTTGGTTATGACAGATAGAAAATTCAGTTATTTTGTATATATTCAGAAAGTTCCAGCATGTTCTGACCTAACTGTACAGGCGGTGAGGAAGCAAGGTCTTCTTGGCGGGTATAGGTTTCAAAGCAAATTAGAATTGTGACGGGTTAGTGTTGGGCTTTCGAGGACAAGTAACTTTCGCTTGCGTGTCGGGGCGAGAGTCAAAAGATATTAGGTCTACAAATTTTTCCTCCAGCGTTTTTCACTAGATGGCAGCGGCGCCAAGAGGTGGTGTTAACGGTAAGTCGTAACTGAAAACAAGAAGCTTAAGTATTTGGTAACATAAAACCGTCAAAATGTTACTACGTCTACAACTTTGCTTGCGCCGTTTTGCGCTAGATGGCAGTAGCGACAAGAGATGGTACAGGCGGTAGGTCGTAATTGTCATACAATAAGCTTAGGCATTTGTAAACATAAACCCATCGAAATACTAGTTAATTTGTGATTGCATCATGAAGTTATTGTCGACTGAAAATGTCAACTTACGACCCCCATTCTCGTCATTTACAGGAAGTTAAAATTTTTTGCTTTAAAGTGAAGAAATCTGGGGTTGTGATACATAAAATGATGGGTAAGACCTGTGACGAGGAAACCTCCCCCTGTGGTGTCACCGCCTGACACCACACTTGCTAGGTGGTAGTTTTAAATCGGCCGCGGTCCATTAGTACATGTCGGACCCGCGTGTCGCCACTGTTAGTGATCGCAGACCGAGCGCCACCACACGGCAGGTCTCGAGAGACGGACTAGCACTCGCCCCAGTTGTACGGACGACTTTGCTAGCGACTACACTGACGAAGCCTCGCTCCTTTGCCGAGCAGATAGTTAGAACAGCCTTCAGCTAAGTCCATGGCTACGACCTAGCAAGGCGCCATTAGCCTTACATAGCAATTGATACTTATCGTATAAAGCATGTCTCGTCAAGAACGATGTATACAACAAGGATGGATTAAAGTTAAGTATTCCAAAAGCTACGTACTTTTCTTTATAGCATTCATTACGTATCCTGTTTCAGACCTCACACCATCCTTCGTGTGTTTATAGCGTGCATTGCGGTCCCCTCAAATCACACTGTGTCGGCACTTCTGTCGACACATCACCCCCTCCTGTTCATCTTCTCCAGTTCGCTGATGACACCGCCTTCCTAGCCCTTTATCCTACCCTTCAACGGTCCCACCTTGACCAATTCACCGCTTGGTGCAACCAGTGGTTCCTCTGTGTTAATCCCTCCAAGACCCAGGCGATCATCATAGGCCGCACCACCCGTTCCTTCCACCTCCATGATTTCTACCTCATCATTTATGGCCATCCTATCCACCTCACTCCTACCCTCAAATACCTTGGATTCACACTCGACCGCCACCTCACCTGGACTCCCCATCTCCTTGCCATCCAAAACAAAGCTCACAACCACCTCCTGAAACTCCTGTCCAGCTGGACGTGGGGTCTGCATCCTTCCACCATCCTTCACACCTACAAATCCTTGATCTG
Organism: Schistocerca americana; assembly: GCF_021461395.2. Taxonomy (NCBI): domain Eukaryota; kingdom Metazoa; phylum Arthropoda; class Insecta; order Orthoptera; family Acrididae; genus Schistocerca; species Schistocerca americana. The sequence continues at coordinate 295,410,626 of NC_060125.1, forward strand.
CCCCATCCTCTGTTATGCCAGCGTAGCTTGGATTTCCATCCCTCCCCGGTTCTATAAAGCCCTCCAAATCCTCGAACGCCATGCACTCCACCTCGCCTTCCGCATCCACCTTCCATCCCCTACATGTATCCTCTACGACCTCATCCCCATCCCCCACCTTCTCCTTTTCCTTGAACACATCGCACACTATATATTGCCCGCCGCCCTGATCCCCCTCACCCCCTGGTGTCTCCCTTCCTCTCCACCCCCACCCAGTTGCCGCGCCTTTACTGTTGTGTCCCACCCTCTCTCCATCTCCACTCCCTCCATCTCGTTTCCCAATGCAACTTCCACCATCTACCCCTCCCGGATGATGAGCTTCACCCTGACATCTACCCTTCCTACCAACTCTAACCCCATCTTCCTGCCTCCTCCTCATGGCTCCCTCTCCTCCCCCTCACTCCTCCTGAGTGGCTTCCCCCTCCTACTCCCCCTCCATCTCTTGTGCCTCCTTTCAGTGTCTCTGCACTCCCTCCCGCCCTGTCTTCCCTCTTCATCTCCCACCCACGTGTCTCCTGCCTCTTCATGTACCCACTGATGCCCCTCTTCTCTTCATCCCGCTGCTTCTCCTGCTGCCTCTTGCTCTCCCCTCCTTTTCCATCCTCTCTGCCCTTTCCCTCGGCAGGTCCCGCCTTGCAGTTTTATTCTTCGTCGTTTGTGCTCCAAGTGGGTTTTAAGTGTGTTGTTCTGGAGTGTTTTTACTACTGTGGCCGACTTTTAACGTGTGCATGTCCATTCAGCGTCTTCTCTGAGTTTTGAAGAATCGCCAACTGTGTTTTTTAACTTCCGGTGACTTTTTTTTAACTGTCCTCCATGAACGTCTCCATGTTAGTCTATTTTTGACATCCATTTTCTCCCATTATTCTGTTTTAAGTTCCCCTTTATCGCCTTACGTATGTAACATTTTATTCTTATTTTAAGTTGTCATATCACTCGGCTGAAGAGCGGCGGATTGTGCCACTGACAGCCCTCCCCTGCCCATATGGAGCAGAGGAATGAAATCACAATAAAGAAGGAAAAAAACTGTGGCGAGGCGCCTATTAGTGCAAGAACGTGCAAATAATGGTTTCAACGCTTCATGGACGGTGATGAAGTCGAGAACCGACTTGGTGGTGGAAGAGAGGTTTTCGAAAGTGCTAAAACCGACGGAAACAATCAAAGGAGATCGTTATAGACGCCGACACCAGTAAATGTATGTATCAACAGAGTGATTTCGTAATTATGTTTCAGACTTTCATGGATAATGGAGACGGATAAATGTATCTCTCTCTCAGTTATGGGTCCCATGTTCGGAAACGAACGATTCGAAAGCGAAAATCATTGTGATGCCTCTGAAAATGGAATACAGGTACCGGTACGGTTGTCACTAAGAATGGATGGTGTGCAAGTTTCAGTGGTGGTAATATAGACCACGATAAAAAAGCCGAGTAAACATGGGTTCTAAAATGCATACCTGAGGACCTATGAGCACTTATTCATCTTCACTAGTGTGAATGTCATCTCATCTATCGAGTAAGTCCTCATAGCTCTTAAGGTGTTCGCTACAAATTTTTCATTGTTTTAGTCCATAATACCACCTCTGAAAGTTGTCTACTCTACAGTCTTAGCAACAATAGACCCTACCGGTATCACTTTCTGAGGTATAAAAACGGTTTTCACAAACCACGATTTAGTGCCGTCAAGACGATCTATTTAAACGTCAGAAGACTGCACATAGGTGCAATCGATTTCGAGGTGACAAGTGTTTGTTATCTTACTTTTGTGACCGGTGGGAATAAGTGATTTCCAAAGACTTTTTATTTTACTGAAAAAATCTTTTGTCACAAAGTAACAAAGTAAGTGATTTATTCGTATCTATTTTGTAGGAAACTGTAATCGTGATGGAAGATTATATACCTGAATGTTTGACACAACTGGTAGGAGAAAACGCTGCATATTAACCACACCCCGCGCCTCCTCTCCGTATCCTCCTATGACACGAGCACGGGATTCTCCTCGCATACCGCTACAGAGCTGTTCCTAGCACAGCTGAGAATTGGCAACATCGTCACAAACATTAGACAACACTGTGACAGGGCAATCACTTCCGCATGTGGTACTGAATTGACTCGCTAAATTCACTTGATATTTCCTTTCCATTTGAATGACTCGTGCTATATAATCCTCATGTAAACTAAGACACTGAGACAGAAAATTCAGTTTTTTGCCTAAAGAAATGCTATTTTTCACATAAGTGACAACTTTTATTATCTTTCACACGATGCGTTATGAGGCTGAGCGACCAATACCACGATGAGAGCGTCGCAGAGACAGCAATGTGTACATAGACCGGTGGTACCGCCCGTGTGTCGGGTCAGAATGGCTCAATCAGTCATCAGTTCTAACCGTGGTAGGGGCCAGCGTGTGCGAGATTTTTTTTCTGATATATTATATGGAGCTGCGAATTTCCAGAAAAAATTCTGTATCGAAATCGGAAGAAAACCTTTACACATCAAATCCTCTTGGTAGTTCGACTTAGTAAGTTGTGTTAATGGTCATAGATCTTGGCTTTGTGACTGCCAAGCTGCTTCGCAATACCAGCGTCTCTGAAGAAATTCGAATCGACCATCAGCGATACGAATTTCAATACCGTTCTTCACTTAAGACTCACATGCCTGGGTGATAAGTATGAAGGGAATGAACCTCTTGATTACTGTAGGGCCTCTATGCTAAATTTCCACAGTAGCAATTATGAACTCCCTGCAGACATTTGCTAACAGCGGCTCTAGCAACTTACTTTTTCTCTGGGTAGCTTCAAATATGGGCAATTTTGTCGCCTTAAATGCAATTGAATATTTTAAATATCGCTTGTGAACAGCGTTCACTTCTCCATTAATTAAGGTATAGATCTCAAAACAAGCAATTTGCCTGAGTAGCTATAGAGCAGGTTCTGATAGGTATCGACACAATCTTTTGCATCCATTTACCACAGAGAATCAAAGATAGAAACCAAACACATTACATTCCATTTACTCTCTGTGCATTGACTAAGACATATGAATCCATGACAATAATAAATTATTTGAGGAACCTCCCGTAAAAGGAAAAAGAACAGAATGTGACGCTTTAATTGTAGTGCACTGGATCAGAAACAATGAAATTAATTCTGTGTCACATTGATGTATTGCATTCTAGTATAATAAAATAATCATCAAATAAAAACGGTTTTGTGCCTCCTTTGCTATCAAGAGTGAAACACAAATCGTAGACAGATTTTATGGGTCACCACTCCACACCTTTAAAGCATTTCACATGGTCGAGAGTGCGGAGTGGAGCAGACGTTGTCGGCAAAAGGCGAGACAATACAGTGCCTCAGCCCCCGCCGGTAGGCAGTAAACGGGTCCCAGAGAACTCAGCCGCATGCGGTGTTCAGAGGCAGATGGTCGGCAAAGAAATCTTTCGCTAAAACATTGTTGGACCAAACTACTATTACCAGTGTGACAGAAAGCGAAATCTATTGTAGATTCTCTTGAATTACACTCATAGCGTCAGCACCGAGAGGAAAGGGGCGATAAAAACTTTGTCGACGTGTGCTTTTAGTTACCAGACGTCATATTAGCTAGTCTCGCGTTTTACCTCAAGATTCCGGTCTTAGTCAAGAATAAAGTACTAAGACTGAAATCAAGACTTCCTCTGGGATGTGCCGCAGTCTACAATGTTGCCAGATCGAGCATATTGCCGGACATAGGATTCTGAGAGGAGCACAACTGTTTTGCCCACCTTATGTGAATGACTCGGCTGTCAATTTGTTGCTCTAAGACTGTATCTACAACACATATTGCACGCTGAAGACCCAGAAGAATTAAAAAACAAAAGTAGTTTATGGGAGCAACGTTAACCATAGCGTTCGAAGTCTTCATAGTATTGTATACGTGTGTGTAAACGCCTTCCAACGCCCACTCAAGGAAGACAAGGATACACAGTCTAGCTTCAATATTATAAATTCGCCTCAGTTTGCGGATGAACTCAGAATTATGTTGATAATCATTTTGAATATTTAGCAGTACTGTGCCCATTGGTGTTAAACTCGTTTTCAACCAATGATTCCCACAGCTACAGGAACACTACTTGTGACACCTCATAGATAAAATACTTACACAGAAAAGATCAACCTCAAACAAACTGTGGGAAGTTTGTTTTACAACCTTCGTACCTGGATAATGAGCTTTTTCCTATTTGAGATGTCTGTGAACGTTGTTGCTTGAGATGATTTAGGACGAAACTAAATTCCTTCAGCTACGACAATGTTTAAAGAAATCGATTTAACGGCACTAAATCGTGGTTTGTGAATCATTTACCGGCCGTACTCTACCGCATTTCACTGGTTGAAAGGCAAAAAGCTTACTGACAAATTTCACAGAAGGAAAAGGGGAGCGAAATGTCTCCCACTGGAACGTCATGTTGTTTTATTCAAATGATTACAAAATCAGATAAAACAAACAGTAAGGTTGTCGGTATAAGCACTTTACTGTTGTCAGTATGATTTTTCACTGCCCACGGCCTGTAACGACAAAGGGAACGCTTAGGTCAGGCATATTGTATACAGAAGTGGAAGAGAGAGCACCACTAAATTCTAATCCGTATGCATTGCATACACACAGAAATTACTGTTACAGTGTACTTATGGAGCCCAATGAGTGAATTGTGTATTTCCCGGTGAGAAAGAGCACTGGCAAACAGTCTTCGCTACATTACGTTACTTAAACTGGTGTCACTCTGAGCTAGAATTTATGGTCAGCGACTAAGTGTAAGGTCAATGAGTCGGCTGCGAGTTTTGCAACTGTGAAATACTTTCCTACATTATAGAAGCGAATATTAAATTTGAACTAATATTGCGAAAATTTTGTAGTTGCAGAGCTTAGAATGAAAATCTTTCTGTTTATTGCAAAGGAAAACAATTGATTTTCTAAAACATTGTCTGTCATACACAACTTGAAACAGGTCATGTCGACCAAATCATATGGAAGAACTGACAGCGACGTATATCGGAAGGCAGTAAGATCTCTTTGCCTTTTGGCAACACACACACACACACACACACACACACACATTCTTTCTTTTTTATTTGTTTGTTCTGGACTAACGGCGAGGCACGAAAACGTCTGTGAATGAATTTCTTAGTTTGGAGTACACTTACGAAACAAATATAAAAACAACTATGAGAGTTACTGATTTATGATGCTTAGTTTGCAGTCAGTTATGAGTATTATTAGTAACTACTCTCCAGTCCCTAAATCTAGTTACAGAAATGCGAATCAGACGCATTACGTATTCCAGGCCGTAGCAGCCGCGAGTTGGAGACACCAGCTATGGTCACTTCCCAGCCCACTGTAAGATCACATCGGTTTGTCTTCTCCCTGCTAGTATTGTAACATAAATCCGTAAGAGTACGAGGGGGTGGAGATCTCTTCTGAACAGCACCTTGTAAGGCGTCTCGGATATCCTCAATAATGTTCATGCCTGGGGAGGTTGTTGGCCTGCGGAAGTGCTTAAGCTCAGAAGAGTGTTCCTGGAGACTCTCTGTAGCAATTTTGGACGTTTGGGGTGTCGCATTGTCCTGCTGGAATTTCCCAAGTCCGTCGGAATACACAATAGACATGAATGGATGCAGGTGATCATATACGATGCTTGCGTACGTGTCACCTGTCAGAGTCGTTTCTAGACGTATCAGGGGTCCCATATCACTCAAACTGCGCACGTCCTACACAATTACAGGGCCTCCACTAGCTTGAACAGTCCCCTGATGACGTGCTGGGTCCATGGATTCAAGAGGTTGTCTCCATACCCGTACACGTCCATCCGCTCGATACACTTTGAAACGAGACTCGTCCGACCAGGCAACATGTTTCTCGTCATCAAAAATTCAATGTCAGTGTTGACGGGTCCAGGCGAAGGGTAAAACTTTGTGTCGTGCGGTAATCAAGGGTACACGAGTGGGCCTTCGGCTCCGAAAGCCCATATCGATGATGTTTCGTTGAATATTTCGGACGCTGACACTTGCTGATATCCCAGCATTGAAATGTGCAGAAATTTGCGGAAGGGTTGCACTTCTGTCACGTTGAATGATTCTCTTCAGTCGTCGTTGGTCCTCTTCTTGCAGGATCTTTTTCCGGCCTCAGCGATGTCGGAGAATTGATGTTTTATGGGATCCCTGATATTCACGGTATGCTCGTGATATGGTCGTAAGGGAAAATCCCCGCTTCATCGCTACCTCGGACATGCCGTGTCCCATCGCTCGTGCTACGACTATAACCACACGTTCAAACTCACTTAAATCTTAATAACCTGCCATTGTACATAGGCGTTACCAACTGCAGCGCCGTATTCTGCTTGTTTACATGTATGTATTTGAATACGCACGCCTATACCAGTTTCCTTAGCGCTTCTGTGTAAATGAATTTGCTGTCCCTTGGCAGGCTATGACATTGACTATATGTCTGAAAGTAGTTATGCAGACACTCGCTTGAATGAATGTACTGCTCCGTAAAGAGCGACTGATAAGTCGGAACTGTTGTCCTCTGAACGGAACTCGTGGCACTGCACTCCATCGCACAATGCAGGAACTGAAATGAGCTGGCAGCGGGCACTGAACTGTCTGGCTACGGGATCGAAACTGTGAGTGTGTCCGTGGCATGTCGTCTTTTCTGCCTGTTAGAAGAACAATTTCCATCTCTGCTAGTACTAGTGGAAGTAAAATAGTCCCCAGTTGACAGAGCTCTCCTTGGCAGCTGACAACACTATGAACACCATGCGCTGATGGACGTCGCATCGCATCGCAATTTCAGGGAACATCAAATTCCGGTAAGTTGTAGGATGAGCTGACGACGCCTTTCCTACTTCGCCCTTGGACTGATGGACTTATTCATCTCCTTGAGGATAATCTTCTGGGTTGCGTAGCAGTTGTGGGGCCTTATCTTCTCTTGCTGCAGCGTGTGGTTACGCCAGGAACAGGTTAGGCCATATCGTGGGTGGGCGACAGTGAACTTGGTCGCCCAAGCCATGAATGAGGGCGTTCTGCGCTTGCTGCGCGGCCGCGTAAAATCGTTACGCCGCTTGCCGGAGTCGATCCTTTAGTTTAGGGATTCCTGCCAACCTGTGGAGTTCTCCGATGCTGAAGTCACATGGGAGGTGTAGCGCTATCCTAAGCTGGTTTCGCTGATGGATGTGGCGCGGAAGCAGAAAATGGTCCGGATCAGTGAGCGCCATCTGCAGACTGCTTCACGGGATGGAGAGAAGCCAAACGAGTGGTTGCGCCTGTGTCGTGGCGGCCTCTCGCGGTATTGTGTACCCTTGTTTGGTACTCAGCACTACGCTAGAGCCTGACTGATTTACCTCTTCATTCTTTTCCGATCTGAGTTCGTGCCCGAATAATTTCCTTGTCGATGGGACGTTAAAGTCTCATGTCCCTGATTTGTGTAAACACTTAGAGAACAAGTGTTCAGGGACGCTCTGCTCAGACGGACATAAACAAACTCGGCATCGTCATAGCTCACTGGTCTCGCTGGAGTGCTGCCAGAAGCATTCACAACCTCCACATTTTCTGTTCTATTACTTGGCGCTGCTCACCTCTTTGAAGTAATGAGTGCTCTCCGAGCCAACAGCAAGTGACCCAATCGCTTTCCGAGAACAGAGTACGCTCTCCCTCTCTCCCCCCCCCCCCCCCCTTCCTTCCTTTTGCATGTTTGCCATATTTAAACTGGCAGCAATTGTACTCCATTTTCCTAAAGAGTGTCTCATGAAGTTCCTCAAGAGTTAACTTCTTTCCAAGAAATACTGTTCCTTCTATGTTTTCATAGTACCTGGCACGGTCAAGTCTGTGGAGTGCGTGATCTTAATAGTTTGTTTTGATCTCACATTTATAAAATGATGATGCGTTTTGATTGCTCAAGCAGTCACCTTCGGTTCTAAAATAGACGGAAAAAACCTTGTTTTTAAAGAGATGTACCTATTTACAATAATTTCTGTATGGAAAGAAAAGAGAGTGACAGAAAACATACTCCTTAAATTTCGTTACAGTAAGTAACTCGTCTCATAGGGTATAAAGAAATACTGTGTCATTAAAACTACTCTGGGTTTTATGATGCTGCTATTCTGCTAGAGGTCCCAACGATGTTCACTATTATATGATTATATTTGAAGGGCTTATTTCAATAGTGGTACAAGTCCAATTTAGTTCATTTTGAGATACATAGTCCTAAAGTTAAATGAGCGCTGAAAAATCTGCAGATGAGGCACCAGATATATTCAAGTATATGGCCTCTTGCTAGAGATGAACCTTTCTTTCTGTTTGTTTGGATCATTAATTTCAGAAGCATTATAGGCAGAAAAGTGGAGGTAATGGACTTGTACCACTATTGAAATAAGCCCTTCATTTATCGTACAAAAACAAAAGTAATAAAAATAAAAAGAAGAAGAGCGTCCGAAGTTTAAATTAGGGTAGTACGAGTAAAAGAATTCCACAACTAATAAAATCTGGGAAGAATATATGAGAAGATAGAACTCATATTCTACATGAGCAGGCTGCCATTTGATAATGGAAAGGCGCACATCAGTAAATTATTAAGTAATTTAACAAATACAATACAAAGAACGAAAGCAGAGAGATGGAACGTTGCATCGCCGATGAACTCTTGTCGCCGATGGGCTGTAGAAGAGAGCAGAAGGAGCATGCTGAAGCTCTCTCGGCGTCTCCTTAGTTTCTCACGTGGTAATGGGCATCAGAAGCAGCCTTGTTGCTCTATATTAATGCACCATATTGTAACCCACGACATTAAAATAACATGTCACTAAAGTAGCTTCTCAAAATTGTCGAAGTGCTATTTTTGATGAAATACGTATTGTTAACTTAAATTCTGCTCTGGAGAGAACATTCTGTTGCTGCAGACTTAAATTTCCTTTCCCTCATCGAGCAGTCTTCCATTGGTTGACGTATGTAGCACTTGCATGTTGTGTTTTGTGTTTGTTGTGGGGTTTTTATTTTCAGCAAGGTGTGTACCGAAAGCCGTTTTATTTTGGGAGCACGTATGGTCTTTAATGTGTATTTTAAAGGAACTTCCTGCTTGATCACAACTAGTGCAGTTTGCCTTACACACCACTGAGTTCAGGAACTTGTCAGTTTAGGTGCAATCTTTTGAAGAACACGTAATCTCAAAGCGTCGTTTGTTTCGAAACTGTTGTAACGTTTGATATTTTGAAACATTTCTCAATTTTTTTTGATATTTCACTGTTATATGTCACAGCAATATGCTGGATATTTGTTTTATGGTCCCTATTCGTGCTGGCGTAGCTCTTTATCATTAATTTAGAATCGCAATTTTTCTGTGAATGTTACTAACATCAGTGTTATTATAACAATTCGCTCCGGCAGTTTGTTTCAGTAGAGAGAATTGAGATATAATGAGGCAGGTAGGGAAAAGCCAAATAACAATGACACTTTTGATTGTTAGGACTACAGATTTATTTCAGTGAAAGATAACAAAGGGTGAACAACATACAAGAACTACAAGATTATTATTTTTTGTTAGTTTAAATTTTATTCGGTACAACTTCACACAGGGCTATAAATATAAAATCAAATAATGGTAACGCAGGAAAAAGACCGAGGGAGGTGACACAGTAATTAGAACACTGGACTAGCATTCGGGAGGACGACGGTTCAATACCGCGTCCGACCATAGTGATTTAGGTTTTCCGTGATTTCCCTAAATCGCTCCAGGCAAATGCCGGGATGGTTCCTTTGAAAGGGCACGGCCGATTTCCTTCCGCGTCCTTCCCTAATCCGATGATTGGCTGTTTGGCCTCTTCCCCCCAAACAATCCAACCCACCCGCAGCAATAGGTTTAATAATAAATAAAGAAACTGGAAAGCGGACAAGCTACTTTCAACATCATAGTGAACGCATTATTGTAACCAAGATAGACACGGAGCCCACGCCTACCACAGAAGTACAAGTTTATATGGTAACTAGCTCCGCAGATGAAGAAGACATGTATGATGCGATAACAGAAATTATTCAGATAGTTAAGGGGGTGAAAATTTAATAGTCATGGGGGACCGGAATAAATTGTAAGAAAAGGAAGAGAGGGAAACGTAGTAGGTGAATATGGACTAGGGCTTGGGAATGAAAAGGGAAGCCGCCTGGTAGAATTTTGTACAGAGCATAACTTGATCATAGCTAACACTTGGCTTAGGAATCATGAAAGACGCTTTTATACATGGAAGAGGTCTGGAGACACTGGAAGGTTTCAGACAGATTATAGAAGAGGTTTAGGAATCAGATTGTAAACCGTAAAACATTTCCAGGTGCAGATGTGGACTCTGATCACAATTTATTGGTTATGAACTGTAGATTCAAACTGAAGAAACTGCAAAAAGGTAGGAATTTAAGGAGATGCGAACTGGATAAACTGAAAGAACCACAGGTTGTAGAGAGTTTCAGAGAAAGTATTAAGCAACAGTTGCCAGGAACAGGGAAAAGAAATACAGTAGAAGAAGAATGCAGACCTTTGACAGATGAAATAGTGAAGGCAGCAGAGGATCAAGTAGATAAAAAGACGAGGGCTAGTAGATATCCTTGGGTAACATATTGAATTGAATTGATGAAAGGAGAAAATATAAAAGTACAGTAAATGAAGCAGGCGAAAAGGAATACAAACGTCTCAAAAATGAGATCGACAGGAAGTGCAAAATGGCTAAGCTGGGATGGCTAGAGGACAGGTGTAAAGATGTAGAAGAGTACATCACTAGGGGTAAGATAGATACTGCCTACAGGAAAGTGAAAGAGACCTTTGGAGAAAATAGAACCACCTGTATGAATATCAAAAGCTCAGATGGAAAACCAGTCCTAAGCAAAGAAAGTAAAGCAGAAAGGTGGAAGGAATATATAGAGGGCAATATTATGGGAATGGAAGATGACGTGATGAAGATGAAATAGGAGATATGATACACCGTGAAGAATTTGACAGAGCACTAAAATACACTAGACTAAAAGTCTAAACAAGGCCTCGGGAGAAGACAACATTTCATTAGAGCTCCTGATAGTCTTGGGAGAACAAAACTCTTCCATCTGATGAGCAAGATGTATGAGACAGGCTAAATATCTTCAGACTTCAAGAAGAATATAATAATTCCAATCCCAAAGAAAGCAGGTTTCACAGTTGTGAAAATTACCGAACTATCAGTTTAATAAGTCATGGTTTGCAAAATACTAACAAGGATTCTTTATAGACGAATGGAAAAACTAGTAGAAGCCGACCTCGTGGAAGATCAGTTTGGATTCCGTAGAAATGTTGGAACACGCGAGGCAATACTGACCCTACGAATTATCTTACAAGATAGCTTACGGAAAGGCAAACCTACGTTTCTAGCAATTGTAGACTTAGAGACAGATTCTGACATTGTTGACTGGAATACTCTGTTTCAAATTCTGAAGACGTCAGGGGTAAAACGCAGGGAGCGAAAGGCTATTTACAATTTGTACAGAAACCAGATGGCAGTTATAAGAGTCGAAGAGCATGAAGGGGAAGCAGTGGTTGAGAAGGGAGTGAGACAGGGTCGTAGCCTATCTCCGATGTTATTCAATCTGTTTGTTGAGCAAGCAGTAAAGGAAACAAAAGAAAAATTTGAAGTAGGAATTAAAATCCATGGAGAGGAAATAAAAAGTTTGAGGTTTGCCGACGACGCTGTAATATTGTCAGAGACAGAAAAGAACCTGGAAGAGCAGCTGAACGGAATGAACAGTGTCTTGAAAGGAGGATATAAGATGAACAACAACTACAGCAAAACGAAGATAATGAAATGTAGTCGAATTAAATCAGGTGATGCTGAGGAAATTAGATTAGGAAATGAGATACTTAAAGTAGTAAATGAGTTTTGGTATTTGAGAAGCAAGATAACTAGTGATGGTCGAAGTAGAGTGGATATAAAATGTAAACTGTGTAAGTGGGCTGCTTCTGTCTTGGCAGCTCTGTGTAGCGCTTTGCATTGGATCTCTGATTGCGCTTTATTTGTAAGAGACTCTAAGATGGTTGGACTTGTTGGAAGTTAATCGCCAGTAGTGTTGGGCAGTTGGAAGTTAGTCGCCAGCAGTGACGGAAATACTGTTGAGTAGTTGGAGGTGAACGGCCAGTAGTGATGGATGTTAGATGTTTCCCTTCTTCAGAAGAGCTGTTTACTTCACACGTCTTCTGACAATTTTTGGTGTCAAGGACCTGGAGTCCTTCAAGAATTTTCTCTTAGCTTGCTGGAAAGATGCTTTTGTTGCATTCAGTTAGCTGTTGTACAGAGACTCCGTGGTCAGAGCGCATTTCCAATTCACCTGGTTGATGACGGTCTCTCGTAATGGGGAACAGGCGTTACACTCTCCGGTGACACAATGGATAAAGACCTTGTCTGCAAGTCAGTCGACGGACCAGGTTGTGGAGGAGAAGCAGTAACTGACTCTGCTGTGTTCAGGGAAGCTGGCATTATGATTTCGTCGTGTCTGGTAGCGCAAATTAGTCTTCGTCAAGGGCATTTGCATTAACCAGGAAAATGAACGGCTTTTTAAGCCCAGTTATAAAATTTCGCATTGCTGCTACTCTAGCACATTCAAGCCCGAACAGCTGAGCTATTTGATAGTGGGTTACCATTTTTCCCGGATGAGTGATAAAACATGTCTTAATTTCGTGACGGTGGAAAGTGCTTAAAGATCCCACGAAGCTGAAGTCGAGCAACTTGCGGGTGCGTGTTATCTTGCAAGGTCGATAACCTCCAGTTTTGCACGTGAGCTGCATGGCTGTCGAGCTGCAGAAGAACTGGTTCCTCCTTGGAAGCTCTAGTGTGAGAAACAAGGGATACAACCATTGGACGAAGATGTCCATCCACTAGGACGATACACTGCTACTTTTCCTGGCTTTCCCCCATATAAAAGTACCTCTTTCACCCTAACTCTAGGAAATACTATAAGTGGAGGAATATAAAGGTCTGCTGCAGAGAAATAAATTGCTGTAGTTACCAACTCCTCTAGCTCAGTTGACGTCAAGACTTCCACCTGTCTGCTTCCTTTTTGGGCTATGATTCTTAAATGAGATTTTGGGGCTGTTGTCAAAGTATAAACATTGTTGGGTAGTAATTTGTACTTTTCGAAGCATTTGGATAAGATTTCAAAACGTTTGCAACACATGTTTCATTTACATCTATTGCAAACGAAGCCGAAGTTGGCTTTCAGAGTGTGAATAGTGAAATTGTGCTTGAGATTATACTTCCCTACCAGTTCATACGCCAGGGGCCTGATGTTTTTCACTGACAGTCCAAATAAATGGCATTCCATTAACTTGATGTAGGACACCAATTGAGCTAACTGATCTACAGTGAAGACTGTCTTCAAACAATCCAGCCCTTAAAAGACAAGAAAGTACAATTAATGCTCAGACTGTTTAAATTATTTTAATAAACAAATTACGGCACTTAAACTGACAAAATACATCTACCTTTTTGCTGCTTCTTCTATAGGTGTACCGTTCCCTCCATTCTTAATTCTATCTCCTAATTTCGACTACCTTTTTGTAACTCATGTTTTTTTTTATAACTCCATCAACTGCCCTTACCGTGTTCTCCTCTTTCCAATTCTGGCGTTGCTTTGACGTTTGTACGTCATTGGCATACTGAAAATAGACTATTTATTCTGAAATGATATTAATAATTATAGCAATAACAACAACATAGACGAAATTGCGAATTATTCTTTAGATACCCTAAACAAAATGAAATATACCTCTTCAACAAGGAATAATTAATCAAAGTATTAATGACAACAATAATCCAAAAATCACGCAGTATAATTGTAAATTTTATATGTATTATTAAACTGTAGTTGAAAACGAGTACACACGATTAACACAGTGTTATAATGTATAAACTTCTTACGTCACTCTGTGAGTTATATGCAATGCACTCACGGGGGTGATATTGACTAGTTCCGGCTGTATCCCGTTGCTTCTGCCTGGTTTCACCCCAAATCTGCTATTTCTGTAAAATGTTTTCGGCCTAAGAAACAAGGTTAATAATGGTTTAACATAGCATATATCCACGAAACCTATTTCAAGTATTATTCATTGCAATTACCAGTTACAACTTGTAATACGGCGGTATAAGTTCTTTATGGAACAAAAAAAGTCACAAAATAAGATATGAAACCATAAAATTCTTAGAAATTATTTTGCTCTACAACAAAGCGTGTGACGCTACCGAGCCTCATGACGTTAACGAAACAGCCGGCTGCTTTCAGGGTCTAACGCCAAGATACAATGCTACCAATTCGCAAAGAGATAATGAGGGTTCCCAGTTTCACCCTCATACCCGATTACACCCAAATTCCCCCTATATCGAGTTCTTTGTTCATTTCGCTTTATTGTAATGTTAAACGTGATAGATGGTGTATCGTGGAAATGAAAAAGGCTGTTTTACAAGTTTGAGGATTACATGAAACGATCATTATCATAACGCTGCAGGTTGCTTTTCTGTAAATTTCGTTGATTACTACTAATCCAGAAAGTCAACGCAGTTGTCAAGCTCTAATTCAAGAGTGAAGTTGATATTAGGGTGTGTAGAAGTCGAGTATGTCTGCCATACTACCTTTAAGGAGTAGTTTCTGTACTCCGGATCGTCAATGAATATTTCTGTCAATGTGCCGGTTACACTAGGATTAACACACGTCGTAGATTTTACGGACAATCCGCGATTTTATGCTATGAGACGAATGTCCTGGACGAAGAGATGAAAGTCCGCTAAAGTAGTGAGGATTAAAAATTTCTTTTAGTGACTTGAGTTTTATCGCCATCCGTTGTTCAAGATGTTGGCGAATTTCAATACCGTGGCTGACGAAATAATCAATATTACTTTACTCACTGATCGAGACCATCGATACAGCGCCGATTTTCCGCTAACAGTGACGACTAAAACTATGCAATTATCGACACTGTGAATTTTGCAGTTTCTGTTTCCTATATTTCTGCCTGCCTGGTGTTTGCATATCGTTCTGCGGTTTGAAAGAGGTTAGCTTTTCAGCCGTGTGGAATATAATGCTGAACCTGAACGCAATCCAGTGTTACTGAAGGCATCATTATATGGAATTTTAAAATCAAAATGTTTACGAAACGGAAAGTTCACTTCCGTGAAGAATGTTTCAAGCATGAAACATGAAACAAATGAACAGGAGGAAGTGTGTTGTGGTTAAGTAAGAACAATAAACACACTAAAAAGTAAGGCTGTTTCATGTCTATTGAAATCAACAAGTAACATTTAATTACGAGACTTTTCTATTATAATTGGCAGGGAAAACAACGCAAGAAATAGTATATCAAAACTGAATTATGTCGGGATCAGTACAGATGCCAGTAATCAGACGCATGTAACAATGTTTCCTGTTCTGGACCAATATTTCGATATCGCAGAAGGTATTCAGAGTAATTTGTTACACTTAAATGAGTGTGTCAGTGAAACCTCCAGTACAGCATCTGAGTAAATATGATATATAAAGTAATTTCTGAATTCTGCTTTAGTGACTAATATAAAGTAATTTCTGAATTCACCTTTAGTGACTGTGTTTGTGTTACTTGTGGGGTAATACTAACACTAACATTGGAGGCGTTTGAAGAAAAGGGGAAAAGAACGTATTCACAAAATATGGAAGCAAACTAAGTAAGTCTATAGGAGGGGTATGTTGCCCAGTCCATTTATTACATAACGCGATAAAAAGTGGAACAACCATACTTTCACAAAATAATCAAAGTATAATTATTAAAGTGTATAACCACTTATTAATTCATACTGTTAGTGTAGCAGCACTAGTGCATTTTTGTGATTTCCTGGATATGACACACGGGATTATTTCCTACAACTGAAAGGATCATATGTATTTTTCAGGCTCTTAAATCATGCCTTCTATCTCTTGATAAGTGCCCATGTCGTCTCAAGGCACTTTTTCTGATTCTTGTGGAGAAATTTATCTAAACTTTGTGACTGCCCGGACGAGTCCATTTCAAAAAGCAAAGAAAGAGGATATACACTGAGGTGACAAAATCCATGGAATGGCGATAAGCACATACGAGACACAGATAGCGGTAGTATCGTGTACACAAGGTATAAAAGTGCAGTGCATCGGCGTAGCTGTCACTTGTACTCAGGTGATTTATGTGAAAAGGTTTCCGATGTGGTATGGCCGCACGATAGGAATTAACAGATTTTGAAAGCAGAATGGTAGATGGAGCTGCCGGCCGTTGTGGCGCTTCAGTCGGGAACCGCGCCGCCGCTATGGTCGCAGGTTCCAATCCTGCCTCGGGCATGGATGCGTGTGATGTCCTTAGGTTAGTTAGGTTTAAGTAGGTCTACGTTCCAGGGGACTGATGACCTCAGATGTTAAGTCCCATAGTGCTCAAAGCCATTTGAACCATTTTGTAGATGGAGCTAGACGCGGAAATCCTTTGGGGATTCAATATTCTGAGATCCACAGTGTCAAAAGGGTTACGAGAATGCCAAATTTCAGACGTTACCTCTCACCACGGACAACACAGTGGCTGACGGGCTTCACTCAACGGCCAAGTGCAGGAGCTTTTGAGTAGAGTTATCAGTGCTAACAGACAAGCAGTAATGAGTAAAATAACCGCAGAATGTAGGACAGTGCGGCGAAAAGTGGCGTGAATGGGCCATGGAGCAGACGCCTGACTCGAGTACCTTCGCTAAAAGCACGACGTCGCTTGCAGCGCCTCTCCTGGGCTCGTAACAGTATCGGTCGGACCCCAAACGACTGTAAAACCGTGGTCTGGTAAAATGATCCAGATTTCAGTTGGTGGTAGGTTTAGAGTGTGACGCAGACGCCACGAAGGCGCAGAGCCAAATTGTCTACAAGGCACTGTGCAAGCTGGTGGTGGCTGCATGATGGTGTGGGCTGTGTTTACATGAATGAGCTGTGTCCTCTGGTCAAACTGAACCGATCATCGACTGGAAATGGTTATGTTGACCACTTGGAGACCACTTGCATCCATTCATTCCCAAACAGCGATGAAATTTTTATGGACGACAATGTCCCGTATCACTGGTCCACAATTATTCGTGATTGGTTTGAATATTATTCCGGACAGTTCGTGCAAATGATTTGGCCACCCAGATCGCCCAACATGAGTCACATCGAACATCTGTGGGACTTAATAACGAGCTCAGTTCGTGCACAAAATCGTGCACTGGGATCTGTTTCTCAATTATGGACCGCTACAGAGGCAAAATGGCTCAATATTTCTGCAGGGGCTTCCAAAGATTTGTTAAGTCTATCCGACGTCGAGTTGCCGTACTACGCCAGGAAAAACGAGGTCCGACATGTAATTAGGAGGTATCCCATGACTTTTGTCACCTCAGTTTAAAGAATTAATGTCTTATTGACACAATATCAGCTGTCAAAATTTCAAGAGGAAGTCATGGCATTTTACCAAACGGCTGTAGATTGCCTGATGAAATTGAGCAAGCCTTTATCACAACTTGACATTTTGACTGGATACTATTGAAGGCTGTACCTGATTAGGAAAATGTTTCTTTATTGAGCCGCGTGGGATGAGCCGAGAGGTCTAGGGCGGCTGGTACCGGCGGAGGTTCGAGTCCTCCCTCGGGCATGGGTGTGTGTGATGTCCTTAGATTAGTTAGGTAGTTCTAAGTTCTAGGGGACTGATGACCTCAGAAGTTAAGTCCCATAGTGATCAGAGCCATTTTTTGCTCTTAAAACCAAAAGAAAATGAGCTGCGCCTATTTTCGTGGAAAGAGGGAAGGAAATGGACTGCTCCTTTTTTTCGTGGAAAGGGGACTTTTGTTATGATCACGATTATGTTTTCGTTTTTAATAAATCTTGATTATAAGAGAAGTGTTGATGTTGAATACAATTGTTACAGTGCAGTGTTCTCCCCCCTGACCAGAACGGTGTGCGCCTTGCTGTCGTCAGGACAGTCCTCATTTATCTCGTTTTTGTTCTGAGGAATGCCGGCATCGTGCTCTATTGTATGTGTAGTTTTTGTTGGCGTCGATAACGCTGCCCATCTAGCCTTGTGCTTGTCAGGGATGCATTGTACTGAAGACTCTGCAACCAGATCGGTAGGAGGCTGCTCCGGGGTCTGCGGTCGCTTTAGGAGAGAGAGGTATTCTTGTTTACCAAGCAGCGGACATTTGAAAAAGCGATCTGGAGAGGTCTCTGAAATTCCATTGTTGTTGCACGGGGTGGCAGAAGGGGGATCCCGTCTTTCTGAGAAATACTTTTGAAAGATCCCTGAAGTGTCTTGCTCTTGGCCGGCCGAAGTGGCCGTGCGGTTAAAGGCGCTGCAGTCTGGAACCGCAAGACCGCTACGGTCGCAGGTTAGAATCCTGCCTCGGGCATGGATGTTTGTGATGTCCTTAGGTTAGTTAGGTTTAACTAGTTCTAAGTTCTAGGGGACTAATGACCTCAGCAGTTGAGTCCCATAGTGCTCAGAGTCATTTGTCTTGCTCTTGCCTCTTGTCTACCTGTGACTGATTTCCAGTTTCTCAATGCCACCAGAAGGATCTCTTTTTGGACTACCAGCAACATGATAGGACAGGCATCTATCCATACCTATGATGTGGAGAGGGAGAGATGAGGTTTGGAAATTGAGGGTGGGGGAGGGTGGGGGGGGGGGGGGGGAGGGTAAGTTGGTTAGTTCTTGAGCATCCGTCGAGAAGGACACATGTGCAACTGCTGCCCCTCTGCAATCTTTTGGGGGTCGGTTTCTGCAGTAGTTGTGTTATTACGATGACTTTTTTCCCAATCCCCAGTACATGTGCTGCATTCTGACTTGTTGACTATGAGCGCAGTTTTTTCACAACAATTTCTATGTGTAATTAGAACAGTGATGCATTTTCCATCAGTTGTGGTAGTGTGTATTGGATTTGATTACCTGGGCTGCAGGATGATTGTCGAGCAGTCGTCTGTAGCGAACTCTGACGTCAAACAGCAATGGATACAGTCCTCAGCTGTATGCTTACAGGTAATACACTTATTAAACTCTTCTCTGTCCAACACCACCATCTCATCAGTCAAATATATTTCCCACCAAAAAAAATAAAAAAATAAATAAAAATAGTACGTTACACACCGGCCTTTTTCCTGCCAGCTTGTACATGTAGGGCAGAGTTTGAATGCGTCTGCCATTAGTTTCGAGTCGTATTGTGAAACTTTTTCCCAGGAGTATAATACAACTGGGCGGCGTTGTCAGTTTTTGAGCAGTATTGCGATTTTAGTCAGTCTTGTGTAGAGCTAAGCAAATACTTGTGTAATTAGGCCCAATCTTTATGACTAATTACATAATTGGGATATTGATCTTTACTTCAGTTTCCCAACCAAAGTACACTAAACTAACCTTCCTCTCCTGCATCTGGGTAATTTCCATGTGTTTGGGGGAGGGGGGGAGAGATAAGTGCACTTGGGCTTTCCATCCAGAAGGACCAGGGTTTGAATCCCAGAAAAGGAACCGCAATTTTGAATTTCCCACCAATTCCCTGGTGTGTGTGTGTGGGGGGGGGGGGGGGAGGGGAGAGGTGGCGTGGGATGTCAGCACAGCCTAGGGAAAAAAGAAATTCGTACAAAAATTCGAAATTCCCATCAAAATTCGAAGTTTCCACCAATAGAGTAGGTGGGGGTGGGGAAGGAGTGGGATTGGGGGATGCCTGGGGGTACTTAATTGATCAAGTTAATTAATTTGCATATCAATTTGATATTAAAATTGGGGTTCTGCCGCCCTGACCCGAGTAGTGACATTTATGAACAACAAGAACCTGTCTATAAAACAATTTAACAAGATAAGAAAAAGATACATTAAACATCTACACGACCAACGGAAAAAATGACAAAACCTTACAAGAAGTTGTGCTATAACTACAAGTTAACGGAGCGAGAAGAAATGTTTGGATGGGGGAAAGAGGTTCAGGTAATTAGAATAAGTTTTTAAACAATGACAAACAGAAAGGCGGTTGCATTAGAGGACATTAACAGCAAATTATTAAAATGTAGTGAAATTCTCCTTAAACTAGGATTATTTTACATTTCCTAACTTTATGCTGGGCGAATGCAAGAATACCGAAAATCTGATCAGCAGTTGCTGTGTTTTCAATTTTTAAGAAGGGGGGTCGAAAAGACTGTAACAGGTACAGCTGAATAAGAGTTTTAACATCTGGATTAAAAGTTTATGCAAAATTTTTAACTCTAAAGTTCAGGCCAGTAGCTGAAACAATTTTAAGTGAGGACGAGTGAATTGAGATTTGGACGAATAACAATTTACCCTAGTATATTGATTAAAAAAAGAAAGAGAATGCAGTAATATTAGAGACACATAGCTTTTATCGATTGTGTCAAAGCGTTAGACTCAGGACAAAACTCTCGTCAATATTAGAAGAAAGTGGGATACAATGACTCTTGATATGATAAATAAGAAGCTTTTACAGTGTAACTAAATTTGTAATAAAAACAGTGAAAAAATAAGTAAGAATGGCATTATAACTAATCATGGAGTTAATAAGGTTCCAGTCTTCAGTATTATTCAATTTGTATATAAATGACATGGTTCAAAAATGAAATGAAGAAACAAAAAACAACAAAAGGATAAAACTAGTTAAGGACCATTATGTAAAAACATAAATGTATGGTGACGCCCAGGCTATAATAGCCACATCATAACAAGAACTAGAAAGATTTTTTAAAAATTACACTGAACTGTCAAAAATTATAATTTCAGATTATCTATAGAAAGGACAGAAGTAATGTCACTCTGAGAAAAACAACAGGTGGGTTCAAAAACAGCGATAAAAAAGATAATCATCGATCAAGCGAATCATTGTGAGTATTTGGGGTGCTATATTTCTTATGATTGTGATAAAGGCATAAAAACAAAACGGCAAAATTTGAGGTGTCTGTGAAACAATAGTACGTGCAATGACAGAAAAAAGTCAAGACATATAACCAGAAATGAAGGCAATGAAGACAGAAAGCATCAAGGCAGATAACCTTAAAAAGATTTGCAATATACGCTCAAAGGTGTAAGGGATGCAGTTCGGCCCAGGAAGCGATGGATCTAAGACTTTGAAGCCGGCACTGGTTCCTTGAACCTAATCCATGAATGTATATGAAGGTGATTAATAAAATAAACAACTAATTAAGTAAATAATTGTGCACAAGCGTGTTTTTTTAACTTACAGTTACGTTTTAGTATTGTACTAAGCTGACAAGTCTAATGTAATTTTAAAATGATGTTTAGATGAATAAGCAATTAACTGACTACCAAGTTATGAGTGCTGTTCTCGTGAATTTTTCTCGTTGTCTTGGTCTGTGCATTCCATACGTCCATAGGTATCTGACTCAAATACTGGGTAGTTAAATTGCAGACACCCACAGCCACACACCGTTGGGTGGCTTGCGGAGTATAAATGTAGATGTAGATGTAGGTGCAGTGTGGCTCGTAATTATCGTATGGCAGTGAAACTTGATGGGTATTTCAATGTGTTAATGCTGAACCGACTTGCGCTGAAAAAAATTGGATCCAATTGGGCCACCAGCAGCAAATCTGGCACTGTGAATCTAGAAGACGTACAGAAATGTTTCTGTATGCAATGGATTAGGAACGGGACCTGGGTAGAAAAGGTAAAACAAGTGGATAAAGGCATAATTTTGATTTTATTGTTAACATCTGCTTACACATTTTGTTCAGCATTAGCACTGTAAACGTCGACGAGATGGTGCAACCGTGAAACAATGTGATCAACAGTTTCTCGCAGCAGTTCCGGTGGAATCTGTGCAACGTCTTCCTGTATGCTGTCCCTCAGATCAGGCAGACACCTAAAACGTCCCTAATAAACTGGTTGTTTTAGATATTCCCAGAGCCATAAGTCACATGGATTCTGATCAGGTGATCTTGCAGGACTTGCATCTGAAAAACATGCAGAGATAAAGCGTCCGTGGAAGATTGCATTTAAGCAGATCTTTCTTTGAACGAGCAACATGAGGTGTTGCCCCATCTTACATCTTCGAAAGCAAGATACACCTGAAAGCCATCTGGGTGTGTACTCTTGAAAGAAGAACAGTGCTTGCGAACCCATACCACACAGGTCATGTACAGTAACTGCAATGACTCTTCGTGCACAACATGCGCTTTAACAGAGCCGCAAATTTGGCACGCCTGTGTAGGCCTATTCATTGCACCGTGTAGTGTAAAGTGTGGCTCGTCACTCCTAGAATATTGCCTGTGCACATGTCATCAACTTCAGACCATGCCAGAAACCGAAGAGAAAGTTCAGAATGTTGCTGCGGATTATGACGTCTCAGCTGCTGCACCGATTGAATCTTGTACAGGTACCAGCGTAAAATAGACCACAAAATTTTCTGTGCTGTTGATCATGGGGTGAACAGTTCTCATGACACTACACGAGCAGTAGCACTACCCAGGGCTGCATGGTCATTGACAGCAGCCTCATCAAAAAAATGGTTCAAATGGCTCTGAGCACTATGGGACTTAACATCTATGGTCATCAGGTCCCCTAGAACTTAGAACTACTTAAACCTAACTAACCTAAGGACAGCACACAACACCCAGTCATCACGAGGTAGAGAAAATCCCCGACCCGACCGGGAATTGAACCCGGGAACCCGGGCGCGGAAAGCGAGAACGCTGCCGCACGACCACGAGCTGCGGACCAGCAGCCTCATCAGTAACTTCCTTGGGGGTAGGGTGCCTTCCTCTTCCAGGTGTCACACCGAGCTCAAACGTGTTTTCGAATTTCATTATCATCTTCCTTAAACCATTTAGTGACACCGGCCCTCTCCTCATATTTTCAGTCGGTGATACTCTCCTAATGGCATATTGTAATTGCTGCATTTTACACAAAACTAACAGTTCACTGTCTCTCTTCTCGATAGCCATGATGTTCTCTCGCGTTATGGCTTGCCAAATGACGGCGTGGATGACATACCGTCGTACAGAGTGTGTACGGCGCCAGATTTGCACCTGGTGGCCAAATTTGGAACTATTTTTTTCCAGCATAAATCGGTTCGGCATTAACGCATTAGCGTATCTAACAAGTTTCGCTGCCGTACGATAATTACAGCCCACGCTGGTCCTCCGTGAACAGCTACACTTTAATTAAAAGCAGCCGGTATCTCCTAGTCGTGGGTGTTATACCGTCTGTTACCACATAACGAGGAAGCCAGCCTGCAGCTGTCCCGTTTGTGAGTCCCCGCATTTCTTCATCCCGAGTCTCCGGCTGCCGAGAGGTGAGTTCCGCAAGCCTGTCGTGGTCACATACAGACAAATTGGTGCCGCTTGAAACAGCGTGACGTCAGGGCGTCGGGAAGTCGGACCGCGGTCTGCAGCCGCACACGCCAGCGGCGAAGATTCTGGGTGCGGAGTGAGTGCACTCGTAGAAAGTGCTTGTACAGGTCTTCTGTGAGTGCATCCGGCGCGAAGACGGGAGCATTTAGGCCAAAATACCAAATTACGTGTACCAAAGTGATTCACCACGGAAGATCACAACACAGCCCCTACTTTACACCACCTGCATCTACATCTACATCTACACTCCTGGAAATGGAAAAAAGAACACATTGACACCGGTGTGTCAGACCCACCATACTTGCTCCGGACACTGCGAGAGGGCTGTACAAGCAATGATCACACGCACGGCACAGCGGACACACCAGGAACCGCGGTGTTGGCCGTCGAATGGCGCTAGCTGCGCAGCATTTGTGCTCCGCCGCCGTCAGTGTCAGCCAGTTTGCCGTGGCATACGGAGCTCCATCGCACTCTTTAACACTGGTAGCATGCCGCGACAGCGTGGACGTGAACCGTATGTGCAGTTGACGGACTTTGAGCGAGGGCGTATAGTGGGCATGCGGGAGGCCGGGTGGACGTACCGCCGAATTGCTCAACACGTGGGGCGTGAGGTCTCCACAGTACATCGATGTTGTCGCCAGTGGTCGGCGGAAGGTGCACGTGCCCGTCGACCTGGGACCGGACCGCAGCGACGCACGGATGCACGCCAAGACCGTAGGATCCTACGCAGTGCCGTAGGGGACCGCACCGCCACTTCCCAGCAAATTAGGGACACTGTTGCTCCTGGGGTATCGGCAAGGACCATTCGCAACCGTCTCCATGAAGCTGGGCTACGGTCCCGCACACCGTTAGGCCGTCTTCCGCTCACGCCCCAACATCGTGCAGCCCGCCTCCAGTGGTGTCGCGACAGGCGTGAATGGAGGGACGAATGGAGATGTGTCGTCTTCAGCGATGAGAGTCGCTTCTGCCTTGGTGCCAATGATGGTCGTATGCGTGTTTGGCGCCGTGCAGGTGAGCGCCACAATCAGGACTGCATACGACCGAGGCACACAGGGCCAACACCCGGCATCATGGTGTGGGGAGCGATCTCCTACACTGGCCGTACACCACTGGTGATCGTCGAGGGGACACTGAATAGTGCACGGTATATCCAAACCGACATCGAACCCATCGTTCTACCATTCCTAGACCGGCAAGGGAACTTGCTGTTCCAACAGGACAATGCACGTCCGCATGTATCCCGTGCCACCCAACGTGCTCTAGAAGGTGTAAGTCAACTACCCTGGCCAGCAAGATCTCCGGATCTGTCCCCCATTGAGCATGTTTGGGACTGGATGAAGCTTCGTCTCACGCGGTCTGCACGTCCAGCACGAACGCTGGTCCAACTGAGGCGCCAGGTGGAAATGGCATGGCAAGCCGTTCCACAGGACTACATCCAGCATCTCTACGATCGTCTCCATGGGAGAATAGCAGCCTGCATTGCTGCGAAAGGTGGATATACACTGTACTAGTGCCGACATTGTGCATGCTCTGTTGCCTGTGTCTATGTGCCTGTGGTTCTGTCAGTGTGATCATGTGATGTATCCGACCCCAGGAATGTGTCAATAAAGTTTCCCCTTCCTGGGACAATGAATTCACGGTGTTCTTATTTCAATTTCCAGGAGTGTACATCTGCATCTACACGATTAGTCTGCAATTCACAATTAAGTGCCTGGCAGACGGTTCATCTAACCTTCTTTAAGATACTTGCACTCTCGAACGGCGCCCGGGAAAAATGAACACTTACATGTTTCTGTACGAGCTCTGATTTATTTTGACGATCATTTCTCCATATGTAGGTGGTTCCCAACAAAATATTTTCACACTTTGAGGAGGAAGCTTCTGATTGAAATGGCGAATAGGAATAAGCGAGGGCGCAATCGGAAAACAGCTCAAGACGGTGAATGGAAAGAGAAGAAGATGATGGTTAACCTCCAGCGGAGCAAGGATAATACGAGGACGAGGAATGATATCGACAATGTCTTTTATTCAAATCATCCCAGTATTCTGTTTTATCGATTTAAATTAACCACAGAAAATCAAGACGTCCGGCGATTTGAGGTCTGATCTTCCCAAATTACACTTCAGTGCCTTGTTAAAGTAGTTTTCCATCTAACTGAAGTTACGAAATGCAGAAATACTTGTAAGATAGCCGTGGAGCAAAAACTAGCACCTCACAGCCAACATACTTAAACGTTTGGTCGACGAGAAGACTTGATATCGCTGGGACGCTGGGAAAGATCGAGGATCGGTCAGAATCGTCAGGCGTCTAGGAGTATATTGCTATCGATTTAATATCGGACGACTTAAATCTATTCTGGTGGGGGAGGAGGGGGGGGGGGTGCCAGGTCTCAGAATGAGATTTCGCAAGAGTCCTAAAGACATGTGATACATCGACGAAGAAAACACGGTAGCTTACAACAGTCTCATTCAGTCAATGTTTGGGTACTTTTCGGCGGTTCATGTACTGAAAGAGGGAACATCAAAAAGAAATGCGTGCTTTGTCAGAGGTTTGTTTAAGCGGCAAGAGATTGTCAAATAAATATTCAATAAACTCTACAAGTAACGCGCTTGATTTCTCTGAGAGATTTTGTTCCAAACAGCGAAATTCAATATCAGTCAAGAAATTTTCTCATACGTCATTTAATGATCACGGAAGGAAAAGTAGAGATTAGTGCGTTTACAGACGGATACAAAACAAATTTATAGTCCGCGCCCCATTCACTAATGAATGGGAATGGGGTAACCGGTTCCATTTCATTATGTACACACACCATAGGGTAGATTGCGATGACTTTTAAACTACACAAAAAGTATGCTCGTATTTGGCACTTTATTAGCCGAGAGCATAAGCGGGCACATTATTTTTAAACAATAAAGTTCCGTATAGTAAAATGCTAGCGTTAATTTTTTCGGCTGTCCAGTCATTATCAGGAAATATTGAGTACACCATGTCCTGGTGTAGCTCTCGGCCTAGAAATATTTATTGGCCGCTGATAACGACTAGCCGATCGAAGCCGGTTAAACTATTAAAGAATTTAACGATGTTGTTCATATCTTACATACACTGTTTGATCCAAAGTATTCGGAGACTCCTATGTAATGTGGAATTGGCGTCTAGATGGCACGAGGTGCGTACCGGCCAAAATAAAAGCAAACGGGGACTATCGCGTTGTCAGCAAAGAAGCAGTAACAGGAAAAAAAATGAAATGATCGTCTGACATTGTACGCCGGGAGACCCCATCCGGGGAAGTTCGGCCGCCGTGTGCAAGTCTTATTTCAGTCGGCGCCACACTGGGCGACTTGCGAGCCGGTGATGAGAATGAAACGATGATGAGGACAACACAACACCCAGTCCATGAGCGGAGAAAATCTCCAACCCGGCCGGGAATCTGACCCGGGCCTGCTGCATGGGAGACAAGCCCGTTACCACTTTTTTGTTTGTTGATCTCATTTTGTTCGGTATTGTTCATAGCGGACGTCCCATGACACCTGTTCAAGTTTATTGTTGATCCGTTCACTCAGTTTTTTATTACGGAGGGTAGCTAACCCTTTGAGCGAACACGGTGAACTACCGTGCCGGCCACATTGAGCTAAGCAGGTGGACTAGTAACAGCGAAATGGGTCGGTCAGCAGATCTATGAAGCGGATTTTAACCCTTATAAAGCAGCTCATTACAAGGGTTAAAATCCGCTTAATAGATCTGCTCTTCCGACCGACCCATTCTGCTATTACTGCTCCTGTGCTGACAACGCAATTCTCCTCTCTTGCTACTAACTAGGCAGCAAAATAACCAATGGCGAAAGGAGCAATGAGGACATCAAATGGAGATCAGCACTGGCGAAAATAGCATTCGTGGCCAAGAGAAGTCTCCTAGTATCAAACATAGGACTTAATTTGAGGAAGAAATTTCTGAGAATGTACGTTTGGAGCACAGCGTTGTATAGTTGTGAAACATGGGCTGTGAAAAATCCGGAACAGAAGAGAATCGAAGCACTTGAGATGTGGTGCTACAGACGAACGTTGAAAACTAGGTGGGCTGATAAGGTAAGGAATGATGAGGTTCTGCACAGTATCGGAAAGGGATATGTGGATAGCACTGACAGAGGGGACAAGGTGATAGGAAATCTGTTAAGACATCAGGCAATGACTTCCATGGTAATAGAAGGAGCTGTAGAGGACAAAAACTGTAGAGAAAGAGCCAGCCGCTGTGACCGAGCGGTTCTAGGCGCTTCAGTCCGGAACCGCGCTGCTGCTACAGTCGCAGGTTCGAATCCTGCTTCGGGCACGGATGTGTGTGATGTCCTTAGGTTAGTTAGGTTTAAGTAGTTCTAAGTCTAGGGGAAAGATGACCTCAGATGTTAAGTCCCATACTGCTTAGAGCCATTTGAATCATTTTGTAGAGAAAGACACAGTTTAGAAAACATACAGCAAACTAGCAAATAACTGAGTACTTAGACTGCAAGGGCTACTCTGAGATGAAGAGGTTGGCACAGGAGAGGAGTTCGTGGCGGGCAGTATCAAACCAGGCAGATGGTTCATGACACAAAAAAAAAAGAAAAGAAAAAAGCCGTCTAAGTTGACTGTTGGTGATGTAATTATGAAGTAGAAATGCGGAGGATGAATCCCAGCTAAAGAACGGTCAGGCAGACCTCATTTATTGAACGGACAGTGACCGTCGAGCGTTTAGGAGGTTGGTTGTAAAAAATCGCATGAAATCGGATAAAGAAATCACTCTCTAGTTCCAGAGAGCTGCCAGAGTGTAACATGCCCAGGGGTACAAATGGGTGGGGTACTTCAAACTGGTTGTCGTTTCGGACCGTGCGCCCTTGTCCACACCACGTACCTGATAATCCCGCGGCGGTCGTACTGTTCTGGTCCACACTGCTGCTGGCTTGCCTGAAATTATCGATCGAAATATGTAAGCGGGTTTAGGGGAGCCACTCAACGTTAAATCCAACACTGCCCTATGTCTGGTATGAACATCTATTTTCTGAGACGATATGGAAACCACAGGTTGCACTGTTTACACTCTAAATCGTAAATGTTTATCCCAATTAATAATCTTGATGATTATCTGTCCACAATATCATTTGAACGAGCGTACGCGTAACCGACACGACGCGGGTGATTGTTGATGATGCGGAAGCCGAATGATCGCACGAAATTCTTACGCTCGTCAGGCCTAATCAGACATCTGGTACCAGCGCTCCTCGACACTAGTAATAGATTTTGACACTGTTCACAAAGTTAAGTTTTACAGTTCACAGTTCTCAGTTGTACGAGCGTACGCGTAAGCGTCGCGGCGCAGTCGATTGTTGATGATGCGGAAACGCGATGATCGAACGCACGCCCTCACGCTCGCTACAAGACACTGGCACTTAAATGCTCTCTTTTGTGATAAATAGTATTACTGATTTACATTAGTTCATTCTTGGAGACAGAACACGGCGCGGATGATTGATACTGTACGGTACAACACGCAACGAGAGGATACACAAATACGTTATCGGCAGCACTGCTCATTTTTTAATTACTTCTTGACGCACTTTCCTCTGAATCATTTCCATATTTCATCACTTTACTGTAATAGCACTTATAGCAACACTTCAACTTCCATACTAACAATGCCTCTCGCATGCAGAGCTACCCACGACACAACATAACAGTTCCGTGTCCCGCGCTCTGCTCTGCAAACGCGCTGCCCGCAAAGATACTCCACAACCAAGCCAGCGATATGACAATACGCTTGCAAGCTGTCCACCTACAAGTAGGTATAATGGTCGAACAGCTCTTCGTATGCCACATATTTCTGCAATCAGTACTAAACTTTGCTTGAAGTGCTCTAGAAAGCGACGCCAGTTGACGTGCTGTACCCTGTCGCAATACGAGAGAAGTGTTTAGTTTTGGCGAATGCCTGGAGAATGTTACCTGCCGTCGTCTGTAGTACCAACAGTGAAGTACAGAGGAGGTAGTTTTCCTGTGAGGGACTGGATTTCTAGGTTAGCGCGTGGTCCTCTTAAGAAAACGCTAAATGTGGACCAATATCAGCACATTTCCCAGCATTGTGAACTACGTACAGTAGAGCAGCAGCTCGTTGACGATGGTGGTATTAGCATGATAATGCGTCCTGTCATTTAGTAGCATATATGAGGCAACGGATTATGAACAGCAACACTCCTGATATGGACTGACATCATTCGATGGAACATCTTTGAGATTGGGTAGGACGTCGACTTTGCTCCAGACTACAGCGTTCAATATCACTACCTTCTCCGTTTACGGCTCTTGAGGCGAAATAGGCTGCCATTTCTCCACAGACATCCAGCACCTTCATTGACAATGTCCCCAGTAGAGTTCAAGCCGTCATCAAGGTGAATGATGTACACAACCCCCACATTAAGGCCCACTAATAGGTATGCTTACACGTTTGATCAGATACTGTGAGTACTCGAAAGCTGACCACTTTATTTAGCACATGGTATTTATTTTATACACACATCAAAAAAAGTTTTGCATCCTCTCGGTTCCGAGAGTTCCGGAACCTGTACAGAAAATTTGAAAAGAGATCAACATAAACATCATTTAAGCCCTTTTTATTGCTCATGAAAACCACACATATGATGTTGTACCACCATGTAGCGGGACCTTCAGAGGTGGTGGTCCAGATTGCTGTACACACCAGGACCTCTAATATCCAGTAGCACGTCCTCTTGCATTGATGCATGCCTGTATTCGTCGTGGAATACTATCCACAAGTTCATCAAGGCACTGTTGGTCCAGATTGTCCCACTCCTCATCGGCGATTCAGCATTGATCCCTCAGAGTGGTTGGTGGGTCACGTCTCCACAAACAGCCCTTTTCAATCTATCCCAGTCATGTTCGAAAGGGTTCATGTCTGGAGAACATGCTGACCACTCTAGTCGAGCGATGTCGTTATCCTGAAGGAAGTCGTTCACACGATGTGCATGATGGGGGCCCGAATTGTCGTCCATGAAGATGAATGCCTCGCTAATATGCTGCCGACATGGTTGCACTATCGGTCGGAGGATGGCATTCACGTATCGTACAGCCGTTATGGCGCCTTCCATGATCACGATCTGCGTACGCCGGCCCCACATAATGCCACCCCAAAACATCAGGGAACCTCCACCTCGCTGCATTCATTGGGCAGTGTGTCTAAGGCGTTCAGCGTGACCGGGCTGTGACAAGTGTCCGACGGTTGTCTGGGTGAAGGCATATGCGACACTCATCAGTGAAGAGAACATGACGCCAATCCTGAGCAGTCCATTGGCCATGTTGTCGGACCCATTTGTACTGCGCTGCATGGTGTCGTGGTTACGAAGATGGACCTCGCCATTGACGTCGGGAGTGAAGTTGCGCATCATGCAGCCTCCTGCGCACAGTTTTAATCGTAACACGACGTCCTGTAGCTGCACGAAAAGCATTATTCAACATGGTGGCGTTGCTGTCAGGGCTCCTCCGAGCCATAATCCGTATGTAGCGGTCATCCACTGCAGTAGTAGCCCTTGGGCGGTCCGAGCAAGGCATGTCATTGACAGTTCCTGTCTCTCTGTATCTCCTCCATGTATGAACAATATCGCTTTGGTTCATTCTGAGACGCCAAGACACTTCCCTTGTTGAGAGCACAAATTAACAATGCGGACAGGATCGAACCGCGATATTGACCGCCTAGGCGTGGTTGAATTACAGACAACACGAACTGTGTACCTCCTTCCTGGTGGAATTACTGGAACTGATCGGATGTCGGACCCCCTCCGTCTAATAGGTGGTGCTTATGCATGGTTGTTTACATCTTTAGGCGGGTTTACTGACGTCTCTGAACAGTCAAAGGGACTGTGTCTGTGATACAATATCCACAGAAACGTCTATCTTCAGGAGTTCTGGGAACTGGGGTGATGCGAAACTTTTTTGATGTGTATATTTTCATCGTTGTAACGACGTTGTCCACCTTGAAAAAAATATTCCTTGCCCAGGGGTCGTATTGCGACTGTGAACTTTATCACGTTCAGAGGGCACTCGATTCTGCTAATACTGTCTGCCACACACTGGTAGTTACAATCGCTAAGTAAGCGCTGTCCAAGAGCAAGCTAAGTGGTTCTTGCAGTGTTGCTACTCGGTTTACTGTAGTATGTTGTATCATAGCAAGTCGCTCAATAATTTAAATAAAGGAACAGAAGAACAGTTCGCTAGAAGATTGTCTAAAGTCCTGTTGGTTGGTTGTTGGTTGGTTTGGGGAAGGAGATCAGACAGCGTGGTCATCGGTCTCATTGGATTAGGGAAGGATTGGGAAGGAAGTCGGCCGTGCCCTTTCAGAGGAACCATCCCGGCATTTGCCTGGAGTGATTTAGGGAAATCACGGAAAACCTAAATCAGGATGGCCGGACGCGGGATTGAACCATCGTCCTCCCGAATGCGAGTCCAGTGTCTAACCACTGCGCCACCCCGCTCGGTCTAAAGTCCTGTCACGTGCTCTTCACGCAGATGTATTGTAATGAAATAAACTTGATGAGGGACGGATACGGAGACAACACCGCCTCATGCTGGAGGCCACAAAGGAGTGAATAGGATTTACTGAGGGACTGTTAAGAAAATGAGGTCGCACCATGCTGGGCACCAAAATGTGTAGAGCTGAACTGAAAAATGCTGAATACATGGAAAAAATTACGTTATTATTGTAACGCATTACTTGCGTTTAATTAATGTGGATGGAAGGACCGAGCCTTAAGGGATTTAACATCACTGGTAACGACTATACACATAAACATTTATTAATATTCAAATGGCTCTGAGCACTATGGGACTCAACTGCTGAGGTCATTAGTCCCCCAGAACTTAGAACTAGTTAAACCTAACTAACCTAAGGACATCACAAACATCCATGCCCAGGGCAAGATTCGAACCTGCGACCGTAGCGGTCTTGCGGGTCCAGACTGCAGCGCCTTTAACCGCACGGCCACTTCGGCCGGCTTTTATTAATAGCATCACAACTTTTTATTGCCTTATAGTTGACTTATTGAGCAAAAATGATTAAGCAAAATCAATCAAGGAAGCAAAAACCGGAGCATATGGATAGGTTTCTTTGACTTCCTTCCCCTATTTTCTTAAAAAAGGTTAACATAAATTTTGCAACCCCTTCAAATTTCACAAGTTAAACACAGTTTTGTAGGTTTTACAAAATTCACAAGTTAAACAGAAATTTTGTATTCTTTTAAAAATTCATAAGCGAAACACAAACACTGCAAACTTTCGAAATTTCGATCGACGTAATCAAATTAATTCATGACGAAATTTACAACAAACATGACAATTTGACACACACCAGCAAAATGTGAGATAAATGTAACAAATAAGGAAATGGTTGGGACTAGAGGTACCAGCCCGATGTCATAGGAGAAATTAACAGCATCGGCAACCTGGTAGAGCTGGGAGCTACCTCTCCTGCAACACACAGTAAAATATCCTTTAAAGCAGAGGCATTTTAACATTAAACGCCAACGGAAATGTAGGAAATACACAGCACATATTAATTACAAGGCTAAACGATTTCTTCATTTCCCGCTTAAGCTCAAACAACACTACTACAGCTTAAATGGCACAAGCCAATAGCCCCTTTAAATTCTCTTAACAGTGTGCTGAAAGAACCAAACAGTTTCCCACAAAATGACAATAGCCCTTTAACCCACAATACACTAAGGAAGTATACCGAAAACAATTAATGAAAATAACTTATTAGAGTAAAATGTCAGTTAGGCCGTAGATCCAGTTTAATTAGCAGGGAAACTTATAAACGTTAGAACCTTTTACTATTTAAAGGTCCCTAAAGACCAAATTATGCAGGCTTACAAAACGAGAGGCTGAGCAGAGAGTGTAGCAGGCTTCGACAGTCAGTTTCAACACGACTCAAGACAACGCCGGGCAAATGTGCGCAAGATAACCTGGCCCCAAAACTATTCCAGACGGCAACGAATTGACTGACTGGCTAACATCAAAATTTTGGGAAGGTTAAGCAGCTCACAAATCACCAAGCAGTACAGAAAAATCCGCTCACCTAATAATCAGACGCTGTGGCGACGCTCAGACGCTCAAGACAGGATAGAACCGTGCAGAGGACACAGGCGCTAAGAAGGTGCAGTTGACAGCAAGAAGCCACGGCGTAAGACGGCTGAAAACTCCTCTGGGAAGGTGGGAGTAATGCAAGCTCGGGCGATGTAGCCTTCGTCACGTGCCCAAGGCGTGGCTCGCACGCCTCGACTCACAAGGGAAGGTCCCCAGCAGTGGGACCGACATTTTGAATACAACCATACGCTGATGTAGGTGAGGATCCCTGTTATCACAACCTGCAGCTGTTAACCCGGTTGGGTCCCCGCTAGCGAGTAATCGTCGAAAAACGTTTCGGGGTTCACATGCCACGCTACAGCTTTAAAAATGAAACCCAAAGTAGATTGGTTCAGTAGCATAATGGTTATACTATAAGCCTATTACGCAAGAGGTTGTAGGTTCGGATCTCATTCTTATCAAAATTATTTTGATCGTTACTTTGTATTCAGTAAATTGGTTCAAGTGTATTTTTTATTTCTATTCCTTTGTCACATCATTTTAATCACCGTATTAAGTTTTTAACCTGTTCTCATTTTTCGTTCCTATAATTCATTTTGCACGGAAACTTTGTCCATGTAATTTTAATTATATCCATATATTGACACCCCCCCCCCCCCCCCCACGGTAGC
Organism: Schistocerca americana; assembly: GCF_021461395.2. Taxonomy (NCBI): domain Eukaryota; kingdom Metazoa; phylum Arthropoda; class Insecta; order Orthoptera; family Acrididae; genus Schistocerca; species Schistocerca americana. Next base: position 295,444,839 of record NC_060125.1, read on the forward strand.
TGAGTGATCAGCGCGACAGACTCTCAATCCTACGGGCCCAGGTTCGATTCCCCGCTGGGTCGGAGATTTTCTCTGCTCTGGGAGTGGATGTTGTGTTGTCCTAATCATCATTGTTTCATCCCCATCGACGTGCAAGTCGCCGAAGTGGCGCCAACTCGAAAGATCTTCACCCGGCGAAGGCCCTAACCACACGACATTTCCATTTCCAACATCGATTTAATTTCTTACGTTTCCTCATCCTATATTTTCGTCTGTGTTATTGTATTCGCTATTCCTAATCATTATATCTTAATTTCGTTTCACTTATAACCCTTCCTGGCGTTTAAAAGTTCGTCTGTGTTACTTTGCCTACAGTGCAATAAAAGTTTGTTTTAAATGTTTGTATGACAATTACAATCCACGAAAATGAACATCTTGTAAAGAAAATTGCATTTTTGACACTACTGCATAGTCAGTATAAATGAATTATTTCATCTTTTGTTTTTTAACCGATACATCGCCTATTTCAAGTGCTTAAATACTACAATAGATGAATAAAAATAATTAAATTCACATGCACAAAGATTCCAGCTGCAAGAAGAGTAATGGGAAGAAAAAATGAGAGCAACTGTAAAAGGTAATATGGTGATTAAAACGATGTGACGAAGGAATTAAATAATGAAGTTATATTTAAACCGGTTAATTGGATAAACTAATGATCAAAGTCATTTTGACAAAAATTTAACTACAAAAAAATTCAAAACAGTGGAAGAGATTCGAACGTACAAGCTCTTGCATATTATCACCAACTGCGACATAATCGCGTGTACAAACAGTGATCCAATACTGTAAAATGATTTTTTATTCCAGTCTCTGATCACAAATGAATTCTTTAGACGATGACCGGTTTCAGTCTGCAGTGACCTCCTCAGATCTTTTGTACACTTTAGGACATGGTGTAAAGAGATATGAGGATGGTCATTACAGACTGAAACCGGTCATCGTCTAAAGAATTCATTTGTGATCAGAGACTGGAATAAAAAAGCATCTTGCATGTTAGGCTTGTCCTATAACTCATATGCTACCGAAACAATCCGCGTAGTGCTTCTTTTTTAAAGTTCTAGAGGCGCATGCAAAATTTTCGAAACTTCTTTTCGTCAATTACTGGCAAACGAGGACCCACCAGGCTGCAGGGTGTATTACCAGCGGCCTTAACCGACAATACTGCATAGATGATTAAAAAAAGTCGCCCCCACCAGGGGAACCTCTCCTTATCAGTAAGACCCCGGACGCGCCACTGCCGGCGCCGCACAGCCAACTCAGCTAACACGCCGTAGCCAGGACTGCCTCCGTCCACTTCCTACAAGCCCGCTACTAACCAATTGAGAGCCGCCGTCTCTGCTTACTGCCCCGCACAATTTCCTCCTCGCTTACGCAGAGATTTTATTTATGGCGTGACGCCATTATCGATGGACATGGCACACCTAACAGAGCTACAGTATAAATATAATCTCAGGACCAACTCAATGGACACAGAAAGGACTCAATAACTGTCTAAGAAAAGGGTGGGGAGAGCGTTGCAAACCACTTCAGGTCACCATCCGACTAAGTCGATGTTACATGAAGGTGTGTGTGGCTGATACGATGTTGGAACAATATATGAATATCCTCATAAGTCGTATGGCTTTGATTGACTGTCAGCAGTCTTTACCTACCGTGTCCTACGTATCTGTGGCGGTGATCAGAGCGAGGTCAACCCCTCCCTGCCTGGTCAACTATCAGAGGTAGTGACACTTTCGTATTTGGAGGCTCAGGTCACACAAGGAATATACAGTTGGAAACTCAGACTGCGACATAGGATCCAAAGAAAGTCCATTTGACATGGTTCTGAAAATGGGAACGCCACAAAGTGGCGATAGACACTGGAAGGAATGTAAGGACCCAACTCACAGTCTGAAAACCATACCAACGATGTAAGCTGACATGCCACTTGAGGGATGTTGGAAGGTTTTGTGCGAAAAACTACGTAAATAATTTCTTCTCAGACAGCTCTGAGTTTGTCAGCGACATTCGTTATCCTCTCACTGATTGTCTGATCTCGCCGAATTTCACATCGACTATGCTTTGTCACTGGTAGACTCAACCTGCAATCTCCCCTACTGAAAGATCAACACTGCGTAACAACGTCTACCAATATTCGTGCGGGACACAAACTTCTGCTCCCGTGATTCAAAAAGTTCCCAGCCGCCTGTTGGGAACTTCTGCATTGTTTTCTTTTCTAAAAAAATTGACGTACTGCGAACTGGAAGTAGGTGACTTTTGTAAATGTTTATATAGTAATTTATTACGTCACTATCACTTTAAAATCTATTAAACATTCGTGTTACTCATTTCGGGAAATATCGTGACATGAAAAAATGACTAACAAGAGGGACATCTGACATGTTAGCCACAGATATCGATTACTCTTAGGCAGTTCAGTCAACGAAGGAGAATTAGGGGAAAATATCGTGTAATTGCAAATTTTTGTACAGGGCTGGGGTGGGGGGTGGGGGGAGGAGGCGGAGTGTAATGAATCCTGAGTGATAGGGCACGAGCGTGAGGGTGGGGGTGCGGGCTTTCAAAGGTCGCTTTTTTACATTTTATCGACCATCTTGAAAACAGCGTTTTCTAGCGAAAATATTACTCAAACCAAATTAAACTACACTGAATTCCTACAAAAATGGTCAATTCATTTTTTTTCTCTAGGGTTAATAGTTTCTGCTCTGCAGGGAATCGAAAGGTCGCAAATTATTAAAAAAAAACCTCACCAATATTGTTAAATAGCGTGGATTAAGAACAAATGTTAAATGTCTATAATACAGTCTAAGTATAGTAAAACTGTATTAAGGAATAAACTGGGTTCTGGGAGCGTAACAAGGTGGAAAGGCGGGGGTGGAGGTTAGAAACGTGAGGCATGGTATGTCGCTAAATGGTTGTTATGCGTTTCCCTACAAAACTTTTGCAAAATGAATAGCGAACAAGCAATTCTTCATTCTCTGTACCACACTACGACACAAAAATCAACTACAGAGTGTTTTGCAAAGTTATGTCAACCGTATCTCGTCTTATGGATCACTGACGACGCAGTGTGCAGATATGTCCGAGGGCGTCTGTTTTCCACAAAGTACGTTAGCGCTAAATGGATTCAGGTATGAACTACTAATAAATCTAGCGCAAGAAACACATACGTACAGACTCGACATAAATCTCTGTTCACTGTTCTACTGTACTGGAGGAAAACTGATTCTTAGTCATCCTGTGAGGCAGGTGCATCGTTCTTCCAGGAAAGGCAATTCCCTCAACACGAGTGTTGCTCACTTTTCAGTTAATGGACATTGTAGGGAAGCAGCCTACTCACGCTGTAGTAAATTCACATTAGTTTCCATTGTGTGCCAGCCAGTCTGCTGTAACTAGCTCTGACGTCATAAATGTTGTGCAATATCTTAAAAATCAAGCAAATGACCTAAAACTTTTCTAGCATGTCAGGAATAATACTAAATTAATGTGTGTTAAATATCAGTTCGATAACTTCAGCCATTTTCGAAATTTGGACGTTTTTCTGAAAAAAATCATTGGCGCAACAGAAAAGAGCTAGAGACTTCAAAATTTATATTTAGATTCATCTTTCATAATGATTTAATAAAAACAGTACTTTGGATTTCACAAATTAAGATTTTAGTGGAAATTCATGATTTTCTTTTTCATCTCAAAACTGAAGGAAGCAAGATAGATTAAGTAGGCTAATAAATAAGGCTAGGATGTTTAGATTTAAATAGGTTGGAGCTCCTCTATGACTATGAAGATGTGAAAAGTTTCTTTTGAATACCTATAAAATTATAGCGATAGCGGATCTCAAAAGGGCCAGTTCAGAGCTCATCTACTGCGTGCAGTGTAATTAAATTAATTCTCTCGCCCAAAATATTTAACTTAGCCACGTCAAAATTTTATTATCAATACTTACCTGCGTGCTGAATGCACGTTTAAATTAAGAGCTTCATCGGCCATCAGCAAAAGAAGCTATAAATTATTATGTAACTTGAAGTGGTGCATTACTAGCCCAGCGGCTAGTCGGGAGAGCCGATTTGATCAGGCGTTCCCTTAGCCGTCCGCACCGCGGCTTTATATATAAGAACGCTGCGCGAGGAAGAAAAGGCCCCAGTTCTCTCCAGAGGCTGAATGACACGCCATCTGTGTCGGGAGTCGCGTCGCATCGGTATCACTGCTACAAACAGCCTCGGGTGCCGTATGAAGTTACTAGAGATACGCGGAACCATGAAAACATTTCAAGTGAAGTGTTAATTCTGGGATGATTTTCATTATCTAGCTTCAGTTTGCGTATTGTCGTATTTTCACGTGCCGTCGCGGGACAGACATTCTACCAAATATTTAGCGTGGCGTTTGATGAAATATTTTCATCAAATTATGGCGAGCATTCTTTTTAACATTTAATTCGGACATTTATAGTTGCATCAGCGCATTAGACTCTGAACTGCTCTGTTAGTTAGGTTGTAGGGATACTTGTGTTTTTTATCAGTGAATTTCAGAATATACTCAACTATTTTGGAAAACCGTTTTTGATTAGAAATCCCGGACAATCTCCTAATTCCTCAGAGCTATAAGCTGCAGCTATAATGGTATTCTCAGATGAAGTGGGCACTAGGATCTCTAAGTACTGGCTTCACGTTTTGTTAAATCACTTTCTGGGTGCTAAAAGGTAAATAGAGAGCCAGTGTTGAGAACGGCGAAAGACAGCATTAACAACATTCTAAAAGCCTGAAACTGATTCAACATGCAAACATTTATACAGCAATTTATTTTTACAACTTATTCGCCGCCCCACAACATGTTATACCTCCTCAGCACTTACCACCCAGCTCTCCAAGGCGAGTACTCAAAAATTCACTGAGTTCTTGTTCATATAGTGTATTAAGCGAATACTTGAAACGTCTTTGCATTTAAAAACTTTAACCAGACCGAGCACTCCTGCAAGAAAGGATACTGCAGAGACATGGCTTAGCCACAGCCGGATGATATTTCCAGAACGAAAATTTCACTCTGCAGCGGAGTATGCGCTGATCCGAAACTTACTGGCAGACTAAAACTTTGTACTGAACTGAGACCTTTTCCTTTCACGGACAAGTGCTTTGCCGACTGAACTACCCAAGCGGAACTCACGACTTCTCCTCACAGCTTGTATTCTGGCAGTACTTCACCTCCTACATTCCAAACTGCCTTCCAAATTAAGCCATGCCTCGCCAGTGTCGTTTCTTCCAGGAGTACTTCTTCAAGAGTCGAAGGACACCCACCATATGTGAAGTTTGGAAGGTAGGAGATGAGCTACTGGCGGAACTAAACCTGTGACGATAGGACGTGAGCCGTGCGTGGGTAGCGCAGTCAGCACAGCAATTGAACGCGAAAGGCAATGGTCTCGAGTTGGAGTATCGGTCCGGCACACAGTTTTAATTTTCCAGTAAGTTTCACATCAGTGCACACTCCGCTGCAGAGTGACAATTTCACTCAAGTGCGTATTTACACTACTGGCCATTAAAATTGCTACACCACAAAGATGACGTGCTACAGACGCGAAATTTAACCGACAGGAAGAATATGTGATATGCAAATGATTAGCTTTTCAGAGCATTCACACAAGGTTGGCGCCGGTGGCGACACCTACAACGACCTGACACGAAGAAAGTTTCCAACTGATTTCTCATACACAAACAGCAGTTTACAGGCGTTGCCTGGCGAAACGTTGTTGTGATGCCTCGTGTAAGGAGGAGAAATGCGAACCATCACGTTTCCGTCTTTGATAAAGGTCGGATTGTAGCCTATCCCGATTGCGGTTTATTGTACCGCGACATTGCTGGTCGCGTTGGTCGAGATCCAATGACTGTTAGCAGAATATGGAATCGGTGGGTTCAGGAGGGTAATACGGAACGCCATGCTGGATCCCAACGGCCTCGTGTCACTAGCAGTCGAGATGACAGGCATCTTATCCGCATGGCTATAACGGATCGTGCAGCCACGTCTCGATCCCTGAGTCAACAGATGGGGACATTTGCAAGGCAACAACCATCTGCAAGAACAGTTCGACGACGTTTGCAGCAGCCGGCCGGTGTGGCCGAGCGGTTCTAGGCGTTACAGTCTGGAACCGCGCGACCTCTACGGTCGCAGGTTCGAATCCTGCCTCAGGCATGGATGTGTGTGATGTCCTTAGGTTAGTTAGGTTTAAGTAGTTCTAAGTTATAGGGGACTGATGACCTCAGAAGTTAAGTCCCATAGTGCTCAGAGCCATTTGACGTTTGCAGCAGCATGGACTATCAGCTCGGAGACCATGGCTGCGGTTACCCTTGACGCTGCATCACAGACAGGAGCGCCTGCGATGGTGTACTCAACGACGAACCTGGGTGTACGAATGGCAAAACGTCATTTTTCGGATGAATCCAGGTTCTGTTTACAGCATCATGATGGTCGCATCCGTTTTTGGCGACATCGCGGTGAACGCACGCTGGAAGCGTGTATTCGTTATTGCCATACTGGCGTATCACCCGGCGAGACGGTATGGGGTGCTATTGGTTACATGTCTCGGTCACCTCTTGTTCGCATTGACGGCACTTTGAACAGTGGACGTTACATTCCAGATGTGTTACGACCCGTGGCTCTACCCTTCATTCGATTCCTGCAAAACCCTACATTTCAGCAGGATAACGCACGACCGCATGTTGCAGGTCCTGTACGGGCCTTTATGGATACAGAAAATGTTCGACTGCTGTCCTGGCCAGCACATTCTCCAGATCTCTCAACAATCGAAAACGTATGGTCAATGGTGGCCGAGCAACTGGCTCGTCACAATACGCCAGTCACTACTCTTGATGAACTGTGGTATCGTGTTGGAGCTGCATGAGCAGCTGTATCTGTACACGCCATCCAAGCTCTGTTCGACTCAATGCCCAGGCGTATCAAGGCCGTTATTACGGCCAGAGGAGGTTGTTCTGGGTACTGATTTCTCAGGATCTGTGCACCCAAATTGCGTGAATATGTAATCACATGTCGATTCTAGTATAATATATTTGTCCAATGAATACTAGTTTATCATCTGCATTTCTTTTTGGTGGAGCAATTTTAATGGTCAGTAGTGTACTTAACGATAGCGCGTTAAGAATCAACTGTAGTTAGTGCAGAAAGCTCTAGAGCAGAAACACATGATTACACACTGAGTTGGTGGAGGTGTGACTCACTTGGAAAGAGGACCTGATTGTAGGAACACAGTTCCAAGTACTTTAACTGCGTACCCGTTGACTGTAAACGCAGAGGTCAGATCGACAAATGTTCAGTGTGTGGGTATCAAGCGAAATTTGGCCTCAGTTGAGGACTTTTTGGTATGAAGGGAGGACCTTAACCGATAGTTCTGTAACAATATTTAATTTTCTTTCCCATTCTCTAGTATTTTATTTTTATCAGCAATTTGTTTGTACCCATGAGATGCTAAGCTAATTGTGCAATAGGCGTTGCAATTAACTGCTCTTGCTAAAAATTGTGAGGAAGATATTTTACTGAGAATCTGGCGGTGTGTCCTCAACCTCAGAGTTTCTATCCACAGAATTGAATAGTCACTTGGTTTCCACTTATCCCAATTATTTTAGAAATTCAGAAGGGATGTTAGTTTTCTATGCTTTCCGTCTTATTTGACTGCAAGCCTTCCAAAGCTGTCTTAAACGCTTACTCTTATACTTGATCCTCTATGTCTTTGACATCGATTTCTCTTTATTCTTCTGTCACGTCAATAGTGACGACATACCGCTCGTAGCTGCTGAAATGTATCTTGTAAAAGAGGTATTATTTTTATTTTAAAAGATATATTATTATTCATTTCTTAAAAACTCTTACGATGAAATGATTTCTCCGAATGAGAACTGTGTCATAAAAATGAACAAAATGGCAAGGATAAGAGAGCTAATGTTGGTTATAATTCACAGCAAGTGTATACGACAAATGTTAAAGATTAAAATGGTTCAAATGACTCTGAGCACTATGGGACTTAACATCAGGGGTCATCAGTCCCCTAGAACGTAGAACTATTTAAACCTAACTAACCTAAGGACATCACACACATCCATGCCCGAGGCAGGATTCGAACCTACGACCGTAGAGGTAGCGCGGTTTCAGAGTGAAGCGCCTAGAACCGCTTGGCCACACCGGGGCTGTTAAAGATTATATCTACGTCTCTTTCTATTGTAACTTGATAGTTTGAGAAGCGAGGACTTCCTCTTCTTGTACTACACTTCAGTTGTACCTGCCAGACGATAAGAGGTAAGTGTAACTGGCTTTATGTACAGTCTTACTTACTGCCGGTCGGAGTGGCCGAGCGATTCTAGGCGCTACAGTCTGGAACCGCGAGACCGCTACGGTCGCAGGTTCGAATCCTGCCTCGGGCATGGATGTGTGTGATGTCCTTAGGTTGGTTAGGTTTAAGTAATTCTAAGTTCTAGGGGACTGATGACCTCAGAAGTTGAGTCCCATAGTGCTGAGAGCCATTTGAACCATTTTTTTCTTTCTTACTGGATAGTAATTACATGAATGAGTGGTGTCTGTTCTTTCAGACATAACTGATTCTCCCCAATGGGCAATAATCAACAACCTTCAGCCCGGATGCACATCAACGCTCGACCTCCGGCGGAAATCTAAAACTAGCGAGCATGGGGGTATGGACAGGGGTCGGTAGGTGGGAATGAGTGGCGACCGACGAGCTTGCCGAGGTGGTCCATGTAGTTGCCATAAACACTGCGTCCGGATGGCGCAGTGGTTAACGCAGGTGCCAAGCTAGCAGGAGAGCGCGGGTTCGAGTCCCTGTCCGCCACACGTTTTCACTGGTCGCCGCTGATTCTGCATAAAGTCTCGTTACAGCTGATATCGTTAGTTCCTTCGGTATCCTTTCCTTTCTCCCTTCTCCACCTTCAATTTACATACTATGAATAATAACTATCACTTTTCTGGTAAAAATGTCTGCAGTCATTGTAGGATCCTTTTAGAGAGGACATATTATTTTTTTAATGTGAATTTCATATTACAGGTCGAGGTATCAGGACTGTGAACATATTGTTTGAGAGCGTAATGAGTGAAAACTTGTCGCGTCTTGTTGTTTAAATACTACGTTCATACAAAGCCGTATTAATACTTATTTCCACTTTTTCGTGTAAATCAGTACAGTATTTTATAGGTCAAAATGTTTTTAAAAATTTCCTTCTGATACATCAGAAGGAAAGCTAAAATGCGATGGTCTACGAAAGTCAAAGAAGGTAGTATAATACAACGTGCGCGTGTCTGACTAGCGGTCATTCTTCGCCAGCTGATGATGCTTTGACCTGGACGGGTTTATATCGACAGTATGTGGGTGGTCATAATAATCTGACTGATCAGTGTAATATAATAAGATAAATGATTATGATTTTATGTGTGTTATAGTAGCAACCGTGTTGTTCCACCCTTTTAATACATTACATACATTTTACAAGATTTAATGTTTTTTCCTAGTTTTTATTCTGCCAATAAGGACTGATGTGTTACATTACATTCGGTGTACCCTTTCCACCTATTTGTTTTTTCCTCTGCTATTAATAGTGTAATTCATCTGACTCTCTTAATGTTGACGCCTATGCTTTTAATTCCATTGAAATTGCCTTGACTTTTTTATGTGTTACATTACTACTTTTGACGACCATTTCTTTTTCCATTTCTTCGCATTTCTCCTGCAGATATATCGCCTTGGCTTTCCTGCACTTCCTTTTTATTTCCTTCCTAGATAATGTATTGCAACAGTCCAGTGTTCTCCTGAACTATTTTCTGGTTTCTTATTTCATCGATCAATTGGAGTATTTGTTCCGTTACCCAAGGTTTCTTCGCAGTCAGTTGTAACTATATTTGTTGAACTTCAGTGATGAGCTTTCTAATGTGGTATTCATTGTCGCGGTATGTACAGCCTTAGGAAACTTCAGATGAACATCATTCCTCAGTACTTAACTATCTCATCTCTTTCCACATTGATGTTTCCAGATGATTTTCTTAAACTTGAGTCTACTCTTCAAACATTACTAAATTATGATTCGAGTCTATATCTGCCCCTAGATACACTATACAATCCAGTATCTGATTTCGGAACCTCTGTCAGACGATGATGTAATCCAATTGGAATCTTTCCGTATCTCGAGGCCTTTTTCTAGTCCATCTCCTTCTATTATGATTTTTGAAGAGTGTATTTTCTAATTCAATTTTACTGCACGATTCATTTACTGGTTCTCATCTCTCATTCTATCTACCGAATACCTATTTTCCCGTATGACTTCTGTTCCTTCCTTCTAACGCGTTCCAGTCCTCGTGGCTACTAGATTTCCATGTCCTTTCATACTTTTATATACAGAACTGCTTTTTCAGTATCCTCATTTGTTTGTCGCTTTTGCTCATGCTTGTAACGTCGGCACGTTGGCCTTATTTTGCTGTCGATTGTGACGAGAATAATCCTATCCCCGGACTGTTCACAGTACCTCACTCTTTGCCCTGTCTTCCTGTTCCTAACGAATCCTGCTATCATTATTCGATTTTCTGAAACTGCTGATATTACCCTGTCTTCGTCTCACCAGAAATCCCTTTCTTTACATTTCTCTTCACTCAAACCCTCTGTATCTATGCTTAGTTTTTGCATTTCCCTTTTCAGGTAACCTAGCTTACGACTTCTAAAATTCCACGTTCCGAAGCGTACAATGTTATCTTCGGTCTATGATTCAGACTCCACCTTGGTAACGATTTCCCGTAAATTCCAATGGTCGACTATTAAAGAATATTTTTCCAGTGGAGAGATCATCGTAAGCCGGCCGGAGTTTCAGTAGTTCTAAGTTCTAGGGGACTGATGACCACAGCAGTTAAATCCCATAGTGCTCAGAGCCAGCTAGATCATCGTAAAACTATTCAGTTACAGGCTACATGTCATCTGGATATACTTTATGTGTCTTTCATGTAGCGGTTTCCATTGCGATCTGCATCCTCACCTCGTTGGTCGTTGCCAATTCCTCCTTCTTTTAGTGGCAGTTTCGTACCCAAAGAGCGAAAAGGGTGCCCAGAACCTCTATGCGAGCCTCCGTCCTCTTTGACAAGGCCGTTAGCAGTATGAGGGTGATTCTTGTGCCGAAAGCTTCGGCTGCAGTTGCTGTTGATTTGAATTCAATTTTTTTCTTGGCTGGGATCTAACCCATGGTGTTCGATTTCTAATCATAGCCTCTAGCCCAACACGAGGGTAACGGTATCGAATATGTTATGGAAATGACACATAAGCTGCTAAAAGTAGCTCAAGACGACGATAACGGTATCGAATACGTTGTGGAAATGAGACATAAATCACTAAAAGTGTGCCTCTGGAGCAAATAATTGTATGGAAATGTTACGTGGGGCACTAGAAATTAAGAAAAACGAACTGATAGTTTTGAAATCTGTTGCTACCGAAGAATGTTATAAAGCAAATAAAAACTCCGAAATTGAGACACAGAAAATAGAGTAGCAGGGGAAATGCCTGCGGAAGCCCTTTGACTGAAGAAGGGGTCGGTTTGTCGCACACCAGCTACGACATTCAGCTGGCGCGCTGGAAGCGGCAGTGCAGAGGGAAAGTTGCAGGGGTGGACAATGAGCAGAATATATTAAATCAATAATAGAGGATGTTGGGTGTAGTTGTCACGTACATTTGAAAAAGTGGCGCAGGGTAGGAAAATAATGACGACAGCATCAATGTAGTCAACTTAAAAAATGGTGTCAGATCGACAGAATAAAAATTCTTACGTGACGACAGGAGCACAACCTGTATTTTAGTTTTCACCTTTATGAAAGTCAACCGCAGATGCTTGGTATGTGAAAGCTAGGAGATTATATGACAACCACGAGTTGTGTATCAGAAGCTGCGTTTGTACATTTACGAGTAAACCAATGGACAGTCAATGGTCGTATCGATGAGGAGGCTCAGTTGGCAGCAGTTGTCTGTTTACGTACGTCGTCAGAGCAGTCGCTGCCTGTTCTCTTACGAAAAGCATACAGCGTGATTCACGCAGCTGACGCGTCCCACGACAAATGATCGGCAAACAGATAAAGCGCGTGACACACGTACAAGGGAAAGTCCCTCGTCATCGTGGTCGGTGTTCACATTGCACCTACGTGCTGAATGATTAGCAGACGCAGAGGGCGCTGCAAGTCTGTGTTCACAACCTGTTATGACGTCTTTGAGTCTCACAATTAGGGAAGCACCGTAAGAGTGTCCAGGGAGAAACGAAGTTCACCTTGTTTGAAGATCGGATAGTCAAATGATTCTTGGAAATTTGTGGTAAGGTCTTATGGGACCAAACTGCAGAGGTCATCGGTCCCTAAGCCTACACACTACTTAATCTAACTTAAACTAACTTGCACTATGGACAACACATACACCCATGCCCGAGGGAGGACTCAAACCTCCGAGGGGGAGGAGCCGCACGGACCGTAACAAGGCGCCTAAGACCACGCGGCTACCCCGCGCGGCTTCAAATGATTCTCACAGGAGCGGAGTTGCAGGTAAACATGAGAACGGCGTCTCTACTTCAACAATCCGCACATACTACGAAAACCAAAACTTCATCGAACTGGAGGTAAATAGCGACTGATTTTTTAGCTAAAAGTTATATTTGCAAGTTTAGCTCGTGCATTCACAACAGACGCGATCGCTTGGATGGGATATTTTGTTTGGGACTCTCTCTGGACGATTTTTTTGGAACGTCCTCTAAATCTAGCAAACTGTGCGGGTAATCTGATTCCACACTGAAGAGACAAGAAAGTGGTACATCTGCCTAATATCGTGTAGGCCCTCCGCGAGCACGCAGAAGTGCCACAACACGACGTGGCATGGACTCGACCAATGTCTGGAGTTGTGCTGGAGGAAATTGACATTATGAATCGTGCAGGGATGTCCATAAATCCGTAGGAGTACGACGAGGTGGAGATCTCTTATTAACAGCACTTTGCAATGCATCCCAGATACGTTCAGTAATGTACATATCTTAAGAGTCTGGTGGCCAGCGGAAGTGTTTCAATTCAGAAGAGCGTTCCTATAGCCCCTCTGTAGCAATTCTGGACGTATGGGGTGTCGCACTGTCCTGCTGGAATTGCCCAAGTCTGTCGGAATGCACAATGGAAATGAATGGATGCAGATAATCAGACAGGATGCTTACGTACATTACAGCAGGCGGAGTCGTATCTAGACTTAACAGGGGTCCCACATCACTCCAACTGCACACGACCCACAACATTGCAGAGTCTCCACCAGCTTGAACAGTCCCCTGCTAACATGCAGGGTTCACGGGTTCTTGAGGATGTCTCCATACCCGTTCACGTCCATCCGCTCGATACAATTTGAAACGAGACATGTTTTCAGTCATTAACAGTCCAAAGTCGATGTTGACGGGCCCAGGTGAGGCATATAGCTTTGCGTCAAGCAGTCATCAAGAGTACACGGGTCGGCCTTCGGGTCCGAAAGCCCGTATCGCTGGTGTTTCGTTGAATAGTTCGGACGCTGACACATGTTGGTGTCCCAGCATTGAAATCTGCAGCAGTTTGCGGAAGGGTTGGGCTTCTGTCACGATGAACGATTCTCTTCAGTCGCCGTTAGTGCCGTTTTTCCAGGGTCTTTTTCCGACCACAGCGATGTCGGATATTTGATGTTTTACCGGATTCCTGATATTCACGGTACATTCGTGAAATGGTTGCACGGGAAAAATCCCCACTTCATCGCTACTTCGGAGATGCTGTGTCCCATCCCTAGTGCGCCGACTACAGCACCACGTTCAAACTCACTTAAATCTTGATAACGTGTCATTATAGCAGCAGATACCGATATAACAATTGCGCCAGACACTTGTTCTCTTATACAGACGTTGCCGTCCGTAGCGCCGTATTCTGTCTGTTTACATATCTCTGTATTTTAATACTGATTCCTATACCAGTATCTTTGGCGCTTCAGTGTATGTATTTAATTCAGATATAATTTATACAGGTTTTAGTTAATTTTTACATTAATATTAAGTCTGCTAGTGAGAGCGATGTCAGAGTTATGACACTAAGTAGATCTATCTGTCGCTTTATCGAAGTGATTGAAGTATTCCACAGAAAATTCCATGCTGAATGGTGGCATCGAATTTTTTATTACGTTGTATTTTAAAAATGAACATTTATCAACAGATAAGGTAAGAAGTATTTATACTGTTTCCTCTACGCTATTGCGCGTATAACTCGAGGCAGGCTACGTTTTCCTTGAGAACATGTGTGGGCGCTTGTATAAAAAGAGAGCAATTACAATTACTGGTAGGTTTTATTCTGTGTCGTCACTTGCTCGCAGGTATCAGATTGCATTTCTTTTTGCGCTTAAAATGGGAGTGATTGTTGGCACGTTGCATCAGCTTTTAAATGGTTCTTCTAGACAGATCAATAGGTCAGCTTTAAACCCTGGAACTACGTGACCGTCATGTGATACTTTATCTTACAAGGTAGCTGTTTCACTGTATGAGTCGTACTTGAGTGAAACGTGAATACTGCTCTCGTTTCGTGTCGCTGGTTACAGTGGTTGTCGTTCGTTGTTGAGAAGATCCCTGGTTTTCGAATTATATGGATACTTCATTTGTGAACTACATGTCCTTGTTAAAAGTAAATTTAGGGCATAATTAGACTACAAAAAGAGCTCGGGTGATGGGACACATCGCGAGACGTTAAGGATCACCAGTGTCGTATTGGAGGGGGGTACAAATTGTACAGCGAAACCAAGAGATGAACACAGCAAGCATGCTCGAGAGGATGTAGGCTGGAGATGTACTCGGAGATGAAAAGACTTGCTCAGGATAGACTGGAGTGGAGAGCTGCATCCAAGCAGTTGTACTGAAGCAAACAAGAACAACAACAACAACACCATGTCCAACACCAACAACCACATCACTTCACTGCATGCTGTATAGTATTGTGAGAGGGGCCTTTACTGTACGTGCATATAGGCAGTTCCCAATGCTGTTATCATGCATAAGGAACTAGCCGTAGTGCACTAGTGCGTATGTATAAGTCCTAGATCATTCTGACTTTATGATCTTAAATAGCCAAGTAAGTTTAAGTAGCATTGCAATATATACGCAATCGTTCTATTAATATATTTATTCTTCCAGTTCGAAGCTAACAAATTAATATTGCAGACTTTTGTTTTCCAACCAGCATGTGTTACATAAATCCAGTTCATGTCGTGGAAATTTTGCGAGTCTATGTGGCACAGTCAGCAGTCTATCATAATGCGGTGGGAGATGGAACTGGAGACTTTCCTTCTGCGAATGAACTATTCGAATTCATTAACGACAAGTTCTTTGGAGAAATATATCTGATTGTAAATGATACATTACATATTTTCGATGAGAATGCCTTTAAGGGGCCGCAACAGTTGAAAGTGGGAACTGTACAAGCGCGTATGAACCATCAGCACCAGACAGATCTAAGCGAAACAAAAAACACTATAAAGAAGTATAAGAAAAAGTATGTACATGCATAAAAGTTGAAAAAGAAGTGTAACAGAAAATATGTATCGGCGACCTCAAAGAAGTGTAATTGTACAACGAATGTAGTTAATATAGCGGTAAAATTTTGCAACAGCCCCCCAAAATCACGTCAATATTCTTTAGCAAAAAATAAATATTTGAAATTGGTCTATTACTTCCTCAGCAAAACGCCTTGCGTCGAAAACTGTTGTAAACATTTAGTTCCCACAAAAAACAGAATTTGTCTCTCGAAAGAAATGAAGGACGAAAAAGACATGATGGAGTCTGCTGCAGCATTTGTACACAAAATCAGTGCCATAATCTCACGTGAAGAGTGTAGTGGAAGCAGTGTTTTCAATACAGACCAATCACGACATGAATATTAAATGACAAGTGGACGAACTTGTCTAATTCAGGAGGAAAGCATTATGTCGTGAAATCTATTTCATCTGTAACACATTCTTATACTGTCCATATGTCATCTAGTGGATTTCTTGGTACAAAGATGTGCATGTGTTTTCAGGAAGAAAATGGACAATTCGGATCAAGAATGAGACAGCTAGTAACACGAGAAAAAGTTTACCAGAGGCTAGCACCTCTGGTAAAGTTACACGGAACCATGTCATCCTTTGGTTAAAAAGTTGTAATTCCAGATTTAAAAGACAGCATTTTATTATTGCTTTCCTATTGGATTGGGCAAACCGATGAAGTCACATTTCAAGAGCCAGAAATTCAGGAATCCTTAAACGGAGAAGATATTCGCACTGTTCACGAATCACTAAATTCATCCAGCCGTTATATGTCTATTTCTTCAGATAATATAAACGTGTTGTTCGCAGTCCTGAAGATTACGTTAGAAATAAATTTATTTTGGAGGCATGGCAAGCGACATTACATGACCGAGTATTGATAATGAAAGTTCATTCAGTTGTTTGGCCGGCCTTTGTGGCCTTGCCGTTCTAGGCGCTTCCGTCTGGAACCGCGTGACCGCTACGGTCGCAGGTTCGAATCCTGCCTCGGGCATGGATGTGTGTGATGTCCTTAGGTTAGTTAGGTTTAAGTAGTTCTAAGTTCTAGGGGACTGATGACCACAGATGTTAAGACCCATAGTGCTCAGAGCCATTTGAACCATTTGAATCAGTAGTTTGTCACCACATGTCTTTGCTAGTTTTCACGGACATGATCATTCATGCTTGGCATACCTGTGGGATAGTGACAAGAGGAAACAGTAACGAATTTCAGTAGCTTACTAGAATCAATGTTACTTTGGTGATTTTGGTATCAAATATTCTGAAGACGGCACTTCTAATTGTTGTACACTTCTCAAAAGTTCTGCTCGGAACATTTTGTTACAAGACCTCATTATCACATATGAACACCATTGTACGATGTTGCAAAATACACCAGTATAGAAATCCCATTTTACGATAGAAAAGTACAACTCCGAATTCGAACGTTATAATCTTTAATGATTGCAAATGAACATAATCCTTGTACGTGTGATTATGCGTGTATTTATCTACGTATTTGTGTATGAATGTACCAAAATAAATGTGTCCGTTAGTGTTTAAACAGTTTTTTCCGTTACAGAGTGTACAGCGTATTGTGGAGTTAACAGTGAGGCGACAAAAGTTATGGGATAGCGAAATGCACGTATATAGATACGATAGTATTACGTAAACAAGGTATAAAAGAGCAGTACGTTAGCGGAGCTGTCATTTGTACTTAGGTGATTCTTGCGAAAAGATTTCCAACGTGCTTATACCCGCACGACGGGAATGAACAGACTTTGAACGCGAAATGGTTGTTGGATCTAGATGCATGGGACCTTCCATTTCGGAAATCGTTAGGGAATCAGGATCCCGAGACCCACAGTGTCAAGAGCGTGCTGAGAATACCAAATTTCAGGCATTACCTCGCACCACGGACAACGCAGTGGCCGACGCCTTCACTTAGCGACCGAGAGGAACGGCACTTGCGTAGAATTGTTATTGCTAACAGACAAGCAACACTATGTGAAATAACCGCCGAAATCAATATGCGTCGTACGACAAACTTATCCGTTACGACAGTGAGGCGAAATGTTGATTTAAAGGACTATGGCAGCAGACGACCGAACCGAGTGCCTTTGTTAACAGCACGACATCTCCTGCAGGGCCTGTCCTGGACTCGTGACCTCTTCGGTTGGTCCGTGGACTACTGGAAAACCTTAACCTGGTCAGTTAAGTCCAGATTTCATTTGATATGAGCTGGTGGTAGGGCTCGGGTGCGGCGCAGATCCTACTAAGCCGTGGACTAGGTGGTCCACAAGGCAGTGTGCTAGCTACTGATGGTTTACATGGAATGGACTGGGTCGTGTGATCCAACTGAACCGATCACTGACCGTTTGCAGCAATTCATGGACTTCATGTTCCCAAACAATTACGGAAATGTTATGAATGACAATGCGCTATGGCACTGGCCCACAGTTGCTAGTGGTAGATTTGAAGAACATCCTGATCAACTCGAGCTAATGATTTGGCCACCCAGATCGCCCAACATGAACCCCGTCGAACGTTTATGGGACAGGACAGTTCGTGGACAAAGTCATCGCTCAGTATTTCTGCAGGGGACTTCCAACGACTTGAGTCTATGGCAGATTGAGTTGCTGCACTGTGTCCGGCAAAAGGAAGTCCAACACGATATTAGGAGGCATCCTAGAACTCTTGTCACCTCAGTGTATTTTCTTGAGGGAGTAACCCTGCAATTTTCCTGCAAACCGGGCATATGGCACTTGAATGCATAGGCTTATTGCTCGAAAAACAGGCACTTCCTTCAAAACGGATCTTCGCCACAGCGTTCACGGACTCAAAATAAGCCTGATATACGTGTTTCATCCAAATACGTCTTATGAAGTTGAAAGCCTGCCTCGTTAGTGTATTTCTTCTCCCGAGAGGAGAATAAAGGAAATAGTTATCTTCATTTCTTAGTTCTTCTGCTTCCCTCTGAATCGTAACTCCGTGTAGTCAGCGTGAGATTTTCCATTCTGCACGCTTTATGATTAATTGTGGAATAAGCAGAAAAGTGTAAATATTTCCGTATAATTTTCGTAGTTTTCATGCATCATGCGTACATAACACATTCTTATGGGCAAACACACTACATTCATGTGTATTTATGCGACTCCCTATTTTCGAAATTACTCTAGTCGTTATGGGAATCAAGAGAAACATTTACTGTTTTGAATTTGGAAGTCTTCTCGCCATGGGTTTGAGTATAAGTAGAAACAAGCTTTGAATGTTTGCTTACCTTTTCTACCTCAGAAATTGTCAAGTGTAAAAAATTCATTTCGCAGTGCTTATGCTAGCATTTGCGGTAATAGTAAATGTGTTTCATGTGTTGTATGACATAATACGCAGATAGTAGAGAATCTTCAACTTCGTTTAAAACCGTATTGTTTCATAGCGAGTCGCGCACACGTACACACACACACACACACACACACACACACACACACACACACCACCTTATCATGAACAGTCCTTGGTTGTAACCGCTCTAATTGTCCCTTGTTCTTGTTTGTAACTGGACGTTACTTTGAACCCTCTGACGGCAAGGACGCGTGACTCAAAGGAGCAAGGGCTGTGCCATCACAATCCCGTAGCAAGGAGGTCGCGGGTGACACAGAACGTAAACAGGGGCACGTATCTTCTGCAGACTGAATGGGCCTCAGGTCTTTGCACAATTTCCAACATTCGTTTATCAAAAACTGTATAACTCCAACTACGTAGTATGTGAGAAAAGGAAGAACAAATCATCATGGTTTTTTCTTCACATCTTCGCTGCAGACAGGAGCTGTGAAAAGAGCACTACAATCGAGCTTGATGTGAAGTGAAGAGAAGAAGGCGCAGTGTCTACATCTACATCTACATCTACATTTATACCCCGCAAGCCACCCAACGGTGGAACTATCCACTTCTATTTCACTACAGGATAAACTACTACTAACAGCGACGAACACTCCACCACCGGTTGCATGCAATCTATCCTTTCTAAATACCGTCTGTACCTTTGTACAGAGTGTGCTCCGTGCCGTCGTTGGATAAGCAGCTGCAGCAGCAAGTCGTTTACTCCTAGCTCACTCATTTGTTACATAGTTTAATTCTTACTTTCTTTGCGTGTTTTTGGTACTTGCATTGTTTAATTCATAAATTTCGGGCGTATTATAGTATTTGAGAGTTGTAGCATCGCGTGGGTGTGGGTGTGTGCGTGTTTTTTTTTTTTTTTTTTTTAAGGTTGTGGAGCACCTCCACGCCCACACCGGTATGATGGGCAACTCAAAAGTTCTACTGCCAAGGGCGTCGCAAGATGTGGATACTATGTTTATTTACGTCTGGTTAAGGTTAACCATTAATACGCGCTCATATAGAGATAGACGGGGTCGAAAGTCGAACGAAGGGTAGAGGTTTGAAGGGCAGAGGGGAAAAATGCCAAGGCAAGAGCCAACAGAAAGAAACTTCTGCGATAGTTAGGTCGGGTAGTAAGAGCAGTAGCGGATGTCTTGCTGCCTGCGACAGGTCATGCAAGGGTAGGCTATGTTAGTAGTGGGTATCATGCAGTTTCCCACAGTAAGGATGAAAGGATTGTTCGAGTGTCTCGAGTTTCTGTATATCCATTTGGCGTGTTTTTTGAATACTTCTTTGAGGGTTTCAAGGCGGTATTCATTGCGAAGATCGACGGTGCTTGTGTAGCGTGGAGCGTTGCTAATGATGCGTAGCACTTTGTTCTGTATGATCTGCAGGCGGGGCAGGCGTGTAGAAGCTACGTATCCCCAGACGGGAGCTGCATACGTCATCAGAGGTCTTATCAGTGTCACGTATATGGACATCGATACCCTCCTATTCAGTACACTTTCCCAGTAGAGAATTGGGTAGAGTTGTTTGAGCCTCGCGTGCGCTCTGTTGGCAACGTATTCGATGTGGTCCCCCTACGTTCGTTCCGGTCCAGCCAGTCACCGAGATGTCTCTTTCTCTCGGAAACGTATTGGACGTGTATGTAGTGTTACCTGACTACAGTGCTGATGTTTGCGCAGTAGTTTCGGTCTGCGTGTGAACAGAATTGCTTCGCACTTTGTCGACGTTTACTTTCATACGCCATCATTCCAAGCAAGGCTCGGCAGTTCTGAGAGCCTTCTGCATGCGTCAGTTAATGTAAAACGGGATCCAGTCTTGCGTAAGGATGGCTGTGTCGTCTGCGTAGACGGCTAACGTCGTGTTTTGTGTTGCTGGGAAGTCGTTAATGTACAGGCTGAACAAGATGGGCCCTAGGTTGCTTCCCTGGGGTACTCCAGCTTGGATACCGTGTTTTATCGATTGGTTTCCGTGCACGTCAGTGTTAAAACCTGTTCGTGAGATATGAGTGTATGAGACGCACGAGTCAGTTCTGGTTAGCTTCGCTTAGTCTGATTATAAGGCCGTTGTGCCAAAGACGGCCGAAAGCGTTTTCGATGTCCCGGAACACGGCCCCTGTGGCTTTGTTCATGTTGTAGCCGTGTGGCTGTTTCAAATGGCTCTGAGCACTATGGGACATAACATCTGAGGTCATCAGTCCCCTAAAACTTAGAACTACTTAAACCTAACTAATCCATGGATGTGCGTGATGTCCTTAGGTTAGTTTGGTTTAACTAGTTCTAAGTTCTAGGGGACTAATGACCCCAGAAGTTGAGTCCCATAGTGCTCAGAGCCATTTGAATCATTTGAACCTAACTCATCTAATGACATGACACTCATCCATGCCCGAGGCAGGATTCGAACCTGCGACCGTAGCGGTCGCGCCGTTCCAGACTGAAGCGCCTAGAACCGCTCGGCCACACCGGCCGGCTAGCTGTGTGCTATATGTTCGACTATGCGGAGGAGTTGTTGTGTTGTTGAGTGGTGATTCCGAAAGCCGAATTGCTCCGGTCTTAGTGTGTCGTTGGCGATGCAGTGCCTTGTGATGCGTTTTAATCGTGCCTTCTCAACAATCCTGCTGACCGAGCACAGCAGACTGATAGGTCGGTAATTTTATGGCAGAGAGTGGTCTTTCCGTGGCTTCCTGAACATCAGGAACTTGTCCGTCTTCTAAAAGTCAGGGAAGCGTTGGTGTTTTAGGATGGCATTCGTTATGTGTGCAAGGTCTTCCACGGCTCTATGCGTGAACTCCCGGAGGACTCGTTTTTGATCTGAAGGAGCCAGATTCGGTGTGAAGGACGCTGCTCTGCCTTCTCCGTCGCGGAGTAAGCAGGGCCGTCTGGTCCTTGTAGAGTGGGAATGTAATGTTTCTCCCTGGTGGAGTGTCTGGCTACCTACCACACGCCAGGACGTGTGGTATCTAGCCCTGCGAGTTTCTGTCCCCATTGTTCGACGAGAAATGTTTGTATTTTGTCCCGTATTACACCCTGAAGTTTATAGAAGGGGCGCCTGGTACGCTGCCAGAATCTCCTGAGGCGGTTCCTCATCGAGATAAATGGTTCAAATGGCTCTGAGCACTATGGGACTTAACATCTGAGGTCATCAGTCCCCTAGCACTTAGAACTACTTAAACCTAACTAACCTAAGGACATCACACACACCCATGCCCGAGGCAGGATTCGAACTTGCGGCCGTAGCGGTCGCGCGGTTCCAGACTGTAGCGCCTAGAACCGCTTGGCCACCCCGGCCGGCTCATTGAGATAGGGCCAGAATTTACAGGGGCAGGGCCGTCAAATGTTGTTTTGGTGCCGTGCGTGGTATGGCGTCAGTCACTGCGTCTTGCACGGCAGTAGTAAGAACCTCCACCACCTCATCAATTTGTTGCGTGTTGTTAATTTCGTGGGTGGCCGGAATACAACTATCAAGCGTTTCCTTGAACAGATGCCGTTGATGAGGGCTATGTCTAACTCGTCAGACATTGTGTCGGGCCTGCGTAGGCACGTACGTGGGAACGTTGGGTCCAAGTATAATGTATTGTATTGTTTGATAACCGGGGACCTAGAAACGACGGAGAGGCTCCGTCCCCGCCGCATCCGCTGTGGTCCACAACCCCACGACGACTACCGCAGTCCACTTCACCCCTCCGCCGCCCCACTACGAACCCAGGGTTATTGTGCGGTTCGGCCCCCGGTGGAGCCCCCCCAGGGAACGTCTCACAGCAGACGAGTGTAACCCCTATGTTTGCGTGGTGGAGTAATGGCGGTGTACGCGTACGTGGAGAACTTGTTTGCGCAGCAATCGCCGGCGTAGTGTAACTGAGGCGGAATAAGGGGAACCAGCCTGCATTCGCCGAGGCAGATGGAAAACCGCCTAAAAACCGTCCACAGACTGGCCAGTTTACCGGACCTTGACACAAATACGCCGGGCGGATTCGTGCCGGGGACCAGGCGCTCCTTCCCGCCCGGACAACCGGGCGCGCTAAGTATAATGTAGTTTCGGCCTAGTGCACGTTCGTATAGATTCTTGCCGTTGGAGGTACGTATTCTTGAGTTCCAGTCGGGGTGTTTTGTGTTTAGATCTCCAGTGGTGATTACCCGCGCTGCTATGTTGAGAACTGTGCTGATATCGCGTGTTACTATGTTTTCAGGAGGATTGTACTGCGATACCAGTGCGGTGTTGGCTCCGTTGAACTTGACTCTGACGGCCGTGGCCTCTAGTCTCTCAAGCGCAGCGAGCTCGATGTTCATGTGTTATATGTCTTTGTGTATGATGATCGCTGTGCCTCCTCCCCTGCTGCCACCCGTTCGGTCGGTACGATAAAAGCAATAGCCTGGCTTGTTTACTGTTCGTGAGTCGTAAGCAATGTTCCGTTCACCAGGGCGATTCGGATACCCTTGCACTTCATGAACGCAACCATTACGGCTCTTTTGTTTGTGATCCCGTTGGCATTCCAAAACAGGACCTGTTAGTTTTTGTTGGCGTCTCTGTTTCGGGGATGGTCTGGCGTGTTATCCATGTATTGGTGTGATTAGTGGAGTGATAATGGCTTGTGTGCTAGTCCAGTTGAGCGAGCCCGACATGAACTGCGTGAAGAGTGTGAGACACACCCCATAATCTTCATGACTACTTCGGTGGTCGTGAGTCAGCGGAATAATGTCTTCGGAGTGTTGACGTAATTTTGGACGTGTCGGCCTGTGGGTTGTTGGTTATGCTGGCGGCCGCTGGTACTTGTGTTGGCGTCTCGTGTGGGCTGGCTTGTGTGTTAGCTGTTTGAGTGACGGCTGTGGGCGCCTGAGTGGTCTCTGTGGTGAGTGGGTGTGTTTTGTGGGTCGTTGTGTTGGAGTCCGAATTGTGTTCGTGCGTGTTGGTGTCATGTTGTCTCTGTGCTTGTTGTGGTCTCCTGTTCCGGTTGTTTCTTCTTCTCCTTCTTTGGCGTTGTGGCTTTCTCTGTGTCGGTGCGCCTACTGTAATCTGTGGTGGGCTGCAGTCCAAGATCTCAAGGGATAGGGTGGTGTTGTTATTTTGGTGTGTGGTGTATCTGGTGCGGGTGTGGTGTTGGATGTTGAATGTATTGGTTGCGAGTCTGTTGCTGGGGATGTTTGTTGTGCGTGTGCGGAGCTCCGAGGTTCCTCTGACCATCCTGCGCTGCAAGGGCTATCAGCGACAACTCCAGCAAAGCATATTCTACTCCTTACCAGGCACGGGGGCGGTAGTTTTAGTGTTTTTCGCCATTTTGCGCCTCAGAGCTTCTTTGTACGCATTACACCCCTTGTAGTTAGCCGGATGGGCCGCACCACAGTTGGCGCATTTGCGTGGTGCTGTGTTGGGAAGTTTACTCCGTTGTGTCGTGTAACCACCAGCGCATTTCCGGTAGCAGATACCCGCGTGCGCAAAGCGCTGGTAGTTGTGGCATTGTTGGGGGGTGGGGAGCGGGGGCCGCGGCGTGTTGCAGATTTCTACATTGACGACCACGTGAAGAAATAATTTTAAGCTCAGCAGGTCCCGGGGCTTGACCGTGTCGGTATCTGCGGTATCAGGACACCAAATCTTCAGTTACTGTGCAGTGAAATTTTCAAAGACAGCGGAAGCACCTGGTAGAATGGCTATTTTCGCGTCGTAGACGAAGTTTAAACAGATCGACAGTGTGATTTTCCGCGGACAGGGCGGCCTCTGTGATCTAAGTTTCATGAGGTCCGGATAAGACACATGTTACAACCAAGTGATGGGACTTGTCAAGTAACTTTTGCGACTGAGATATTGGCACGAATCGACATCAGCAAATAATATCATCAACAAATTTGTTTTTCAAGTGAGGCTAGTTTCCACATATGAGGTAAAGTTAACAAGCACGATGTGAGGAAATGGGGTTCGGGAAGTCCACACGCTGCCTTAGATGACGTTGGGAGGTTCCCCTAAACTGAATATGTGGTGCGGTTTCATGCACAGTAGGGTCACTGGCCCTTTCTTTTTTGTCGAATAATCTGTGACAGCTGCTTGTTATTTGGATACACTAGAACAGTGTGCGGAAGCGCAAGCGAGAGACTTACAGCCTGATGTGATTTTCCAACAAGATGGTGCACTATCGCATTAGTGATTGGACCTTAGAAATTTTCTTAGTGGAACATTTACCGACAGGTGGATTAGACGTGCTGGTTCCACTGCTTGGCCAGATCAGCAGACATAACGCCTTTAGATTTGTTATTGTGGGACTACGTAAAAGACAAGTTTACGCTACACAAGTACTTGATGTGGATAGAAGAAGGATGACAGATGCAGTTGGTGATGTTACACAAAGAATGTTTCAATAGCGCGATGTGAAATCGGATATCGATTAGACATACTTCGAGAAAAAATGGCTCACATGTTGAAGTAACAAAAACTTGGTGATTTATTCTTTCCTACATCACAGACAACAAATTCGTGGGTCCCATACTTTTTTAAAACTAAATATTGATAGCTGTGCAAAGACTTTAGGCCCTCCATGTATTGTAGAGTACTCCTATATCCAGAAACCGATTTCTTGATATGATTAGAAGAAATTAATAACCATTCTGAGTCGCATCGACATCGGAAATCTTAGTGGCAGATTTGACTCCTGACGCGTGAATGTTTTAATTCATGTCTAACTTTAGAGAATGTGGAGGTTGCGAGACCGTGATGGTCTCTTCATGCCGAGGTTTCAAATATCCCTGGACGGTGTACTCTCGCTGTATTTGTTCTTTGAAAATGAGAGGGTCTGCACTTGTCCAAATATCGGAGGTTGTCAAAGACGTGACTCGGCTGCAACGTTTGAACGTTTTGTACTGAGGGAGGCACTAACGTTTCACAAATGAATGTAAGCCTCTCATCTGCTTTACCTACGGCTGAATATATGCGATCATTCCGTTTCATATCCGTACAAATTGTTATACCCAGACATTTTCAGGGCTTAACTCGTTCTAGTTGTAACCCTTTGAGGTCGTAGTCATAAGATGTTACGTCTTTTCGTTTGTGAAGTAACACTTACGTTCGATACAGACATACCTATTTCATTAGCGTCTTGTTTAATGTGATATCGGTGACACTATGTTCTTTGGTTCAACCTCTAAGTAAATTTTTGTTCATATTTCCTGTAAATTATTTCACAAGAATTTATGTATGCATATAGTTTTAAAAGCTGTGTTCTGTTAAGATATATGTTAAAACAGTATTTGTAGAACTGATTTATGCGTAGGGCATATAGGTTTGGAGGCAAATCCCTCTGCTATGAAACACAATAGGTGGGAATAGAAAATGTGTATTTGTCGGTAGAATCACACAGAGTCTGTGTGTGTGTGTGTGTGTGTGTGTTTGTGTGTGTGTGAATTCCTAAGGGGCCAAACTATTGAGGTCATTGGTCCCTGGACTTACATACTACTTTAACTTAAACTAACTTATACTAAGAACAACACACACACACACGCACACACACACACACACACACACACACACACACACACATGCCCGAGGGAGGACTCGAACAACCGGCGGGACTGAAGGAGCGTTTGTGGCACGAGAGAATATAGTGTAATAACACATCGAATGTGGAAGACGTCTGGCTATTTATTCTTGGCATTTATTGGTTGGCTCTAAATCCCAAATCCGGCGCCACGAAGATAATTTCCAGAGAACTTATACCTCAGAGCCATGTGTACGTATGCGGCCTTTACTTTAGCGACAAAAGAGCGCCACGGTCTCCACTTTCTACATCTACATCTACATGGATACTCCAAAAATCACATTTAAGTGCCTGGAAGAGGGTTCATCGAACCACCTTCACAATTCTCTAGTATTCCAATCTCGTTTAGCGCGTGGAAAGAACGAACACCTATATCTTTCCGCACGATCTCTGATTTCCCTTATTTTATCATGGTGATCGTTCCTCCCTATGTAGATCGGTGTCAACAAAATATTTTTGCATTCGGAGGAGAAAGTTGGTGACTGGAATTTCGTGAGAAGACTCCGGCGCAACGAAAAACGCCTTTCTTTTAATGATTTCCAGCCCAAATCCTGCATCATTTCAGTGACACTCTCTCCCGTATTTAACGATAATACAAAACGTGCTGCCCTTCTTTGAACTTTTTCGATGTACTCCGTCAATCCTATCTGATAGGAAGCCCACACCGGGCAGCAGTATTTTAAAAGAGGGCGGACAAGCGTAGTGTAGGCAGTGTCCTTAGTTGATCTTTTACATTTTCCAAGTGTCATGCCAATAAAACGCAGTCTTTGGTTAGCCTTCCCCACAACATTTTCTATGTGTTCCTTCCAATTTAAGTTGTTAGTAATTGTTATTCCAAGGTATGTAGTTGAATTTACGGCCTTCAGATTAGACTGATTTATCGTGTAATCGAAGTTTAACGGATTCCATTTAGCACTCTTTTGGATGACCCCACACTTTCCGTTACTTAGGTTGAACTGCCACTTTTCGCACCATCCATATATCTTTTCTAAATCGTTTTGAAATTTATTTTGATCTTCTCATGGCTTTATTAGTCGATAAACGAAAGCGTCAACTGCAAAAAACCAAAGACAGCTGCTCAGATTGTCTCCCAAATCGTTTATATAGATAAGGAACAGCAAAGGGCCTGTGACACTACCTTGGGGAACGCCAGCAACCACTTCTGTTTCACTCGATGACTTTCCGTCAGTTACTACGAACTGTGGCCTCTCTGACAGGAAATCACATTTCCAGTCACATAACTGAGACGATATTCCACATGTACGCAATTTCACAACAAGCCGCTTGTTTGGTACAGTGTCAAAAGTCTTCCGGAAATCCAGAAATACGGAATCAGTCTGAAATCCCTTGTCAATAGCACTCAACACTTCATGCGAATAAAGAACTAGTTATGTTTCACAAGAACGATGTTTCCTAAATCCATGTCAACTGTGTGTACATAGACCGTTTCCTTCGAGGTAATTCATAATGTTCGAACACAATATATGTTCCAAAATCCTGCTGCATATCGACGTTAATGATATGGGCCTGTCATTTAGTGGATTACTCCCACAACCTTCTTGAATGTTGGTATGACTTGTGCAACTTTCCAGTCTTTGGGTACGCATCTTTCGTCGAGCGAACTGTTGTATATGATTGTTTAGTATGGAACTAATGTATCAGCATACTCTAAAAGCAACCTAATTGATATACAGTCTGGACCAGAAGACTTGCTTTTATTAAGTGATTTAAGTTGCTTCACTACTCCGAGGATATTTACTTTGACGTTACTCATGTTGACCGCTGTTCTTGATTCGAATTCTGGAATATTTACTTCGTCTTCTTTTGTGAAGGCATTTCGGAAGGCTGTATTTAGTAACTCTGCTTTGGCAGCAGTGTCTTCGATAGTATCTCCATCGCTATTGTGCAGAGAAGCCATTGATTGTTTCTTGACGCTAACATACTTCAAATACTACCAGAATCTTATTGGATTTTGTGCCAGTTTTTGGGACAAAGTTTCGATGTGGAAACTATTACAAGCATCTCGCATTGAAGTCCGCGCTAAATTTCGAGATTCTGTAAAAGTTCGCCAATATTGGGGACTTTGCGTCTCTTTAAATTTGGCATGTTTGTTTCGTTGTTTCTGTTCTGACCGTTCTGTGTACCAGGGAGGATCAGCTCCGTCGTTTGTTAATTTTTTTGGTACAAATCGCTCGATTGCTGCCGTCACTATTTCTTTTAAATTTCGGCTCAAGTCAAAGTTTAGAATTTTATTTGCTTGCATGTACCAGCAATTTGCTTCAGATGCGTGTAATAAGAATTTTATGGTCACCTTTTTATTGACAATATTTATCGTTTCTTTAGTCATTTTACCTAGACAGGATCGTTTTCCTGATGATGCAATACAACCGAGTGTCGTGTTTTACAGTGCTGCAGAGTAATTACAGCTTTAATTGTGCTTTAATAGCGCTCATTAACTTTTGTGTAGTAGTGAATTCCTTACGTTAGTCTCGACGAGGCGCCTGGTTCGGTGAAACAGGATTTTGCTAGGATTCGTAATTCAACAGAACAAGAGGGCAAGTTTGATTCCTTGGCGATAACTTTTTGTCATAAACGTCGATATTCAGGAGGGCGTTTAAGAAAGACTGCCTTCATAGAATGAGTTTAGGGAGTAAATGCATAATTATAACCTTCTAAAAGCAAGCATCCTCTTTCACCTCATCAAGTGAAATTTGATTTCGACCTGATGCCTTTACTAGAAGGAACGGTATTCAACTAGTCTTCGTACGCGCAATGGTCGGAACAATTCTTGAAATGTAACGAACTGACAGTTGCACTACAAAAAGCGAGATCCGTGACGACAGTACGAAAACCAAATGCTATTTTTATGAATTTACTTGTTTTCCTTTTGGAGGCCACCACAGTTGCTTTGCAAATGGTTGGAGTTGTATGTCATTAAAATAAGGAAGTTCCAATATCCGTTTATTACAGCAAACCTCAGTGTTGATTATAAACGGAACTTGATTAGCGTACTGCAGTTTAACATCATATCTGCATGAAAACTTATTTACGTATGTAACCATACAGGTCGCTGAAGGCGGAAAGCGGATGAACTAACTTAACATGGTTATCAAGCGTCTTCACGTGCATGAGATTTAACTAACGGACAGAGTTTGGTTGCTGAGTTCCACACAACTCAACATTCAATTAATTTCACACGCAAAAGGATAAAAAATTGGGGTAGCAACAAGAAAGCGCTCATGTTTCCAAGTACACGGGATTCGTGACTTGATACACGCATCGCGACTTAATCACAATATGTGTCCACTAGGAACGCATGGGAACCCTTCGGAGGCAGGAACACAACTCCTCTACCGAAGTCAGCCTCTCTGCCCCGATTCAAACTGGAGTCGCGACTTTGTGCAGACAGAAAGCGGCGCTTGCCATTCTGGCTAATGATGGCGCGCAAAATTGCCGCGAGAACTACAAGCTGTTCCGGGAGTAGCCCGAATGCAGCAAGATGGCTCGTGATTCGCCAAAATTTCGGTAGGAGGAACTTTTTGCGTCACCAAACATACAGGTGAGACAAGTCTCGTAGGTTGGTACTGCTATTTGTGACCGCAAGACCGCTACGGTCGCAGGTTCGAATCCTGCCTGGGGCATGGATGTTTGTGATGTCCTTAGGTTAGTTAGGTTTAAGTAGTTCTAAGTTCTAGGGGACTGATGACCATAGATGTTAAGTCCCATAGTGCTCAGAGCCATTTGAACCATCTTCCTCCTCCTTTCTTCGTCGTAAGCCTCCTCCTCCTCCCTTTCTCTGTCCATGAGCTCCTTCTCCCTCTCTCTGTCGTTACCTTCCTTCCCCCTTTCTCTTTCCATCTCCTCTTAGCTCCTTTCTTTGACTTTGAGCCTTGATTATTGGAATTGCAAAGGTAACCTTGAACTGAAGTTAAAGTCGCTTATAATGACTGGTTAAATGGGTTGGGATCACTGGTATACCGGATATGCGAGAGAGAGAGATCTCTCAAACGGCTGGATCTGTGAGGATAGTAGCTTCAACAATAGTATTTCTAATGGTTTTAATATGCGAACGGGTAGGATTACAAAGTTTCGAACTACTCAGATCCCGTAGTAGTATTCTAAACGTAAGCCAATAAACCATAAATACAACTTTTCTATTTTCTGTTAAAACCTACAGCCCGGAATAAAAAACAATATATTGTTGTTTACGAAAATTTTGTTTAAAATTATATGTAAGCAGAAACAATTTATTTAGGAGAAACAAATTGTCTAATGTTTTAAATGCACTTATGTCGTAGTTCAAATAGAATACGAGAAAGGCCGGCCGAAGTGGCCGTGCGGTTAAAGGCGCTGCAGTCTGGAACCGCAAGGCCGCTACGGTCGCAGGTTCGAATCCTGCCTGGGGCATGGATGTTTGTGATGTCCTTAGGTTAGTTAGGTTTAACTAGTTCTAAGTTCTAGGGGACTAATGACCTCAGCAGTTGAGTCCCATAGTGCTCAGAGCCAATACGAGAAAGAAAATTTTTACAGCGTAGCATTATTTCTTGCAGTTTAGTAAAGTATCGACTAAAAATTTGAAGTGAATGGGTCAGGAACTTTTTGAGATTTTTGGCAACAACATTAAACATTGGCCTGTCTTTTTGTAGTAGTACAGATATACCTGCATGCATTAAAAATATAATTCCTATGTCCATCCAAATGTTTGTTAGAGTACCGTATAAATTTGAAGTAAATTGGTCAACAACTTTAACAAGTTTGTTTGTGTGGCCATCCTCCGCAGCAAGCAAAGAAATACTTGTTTTGCAAATCAAACTACCTTTTCCTGCTGCTAGTTACTTTATGTATCCCATACGCATTTCGCCTTCTCCTGTTCTAAGGCATCAACAGTGGGATCTATAACGATACAGTTTTGTTAGTTATAGATTATCAAAAAGTTCACTTCGCGATTTTTTTGTAAAAAAAGTAATTACTTACCATTTGCTGATCTGCGTTTCCTGACATCCGGTTCGGAGGTCGCACTACTACTTTTATCACTGTTCTATATTCACATCTTTGTGTTTTCACCACCCTCACACTGTTCACCACGTTTCTCACTCTTTTTGTGGTGGAAACGCAGATCAGCAAATCGTAAGTAATTACCTTTTTTTACAAAAAATCGCGAAGTGAACTGTCTGTTTGATAATCCATAGCTAACAAAACTGTATCGTTATAGATCCCACCGATGATGCCTTAGAACAGGAGAAGGCGAAACGCGTATGGGATAAATAAAGTAACTAGCAGCAGGAAAAGGCAGTTTCATTTGCAAAACAAGTATGGTCAACAACTTTTCGGGATTGTATCTAATGTTCCTCCTTCCTTCCATCCAAATGTTTTTAGAGTATTGTGTAATAATGTGCTGTAATTCACTTAAGAATGTTACGAGATTTTTGGTAAGGATGTTTTTATGACATATTTATACATTATATATATCGAAAAGGATATACTCTGTGTGCGCCTGAATGCTTGTTAGTGCATTGTGTTGAGTGTGTAGCCTATGTCTGCCCAAAAATATATTAGAGTGACATGGTAAAACATGAAAATAAATCGATTAAGAACTTTTCGGGAATTTTGGTAACAACTTTAAACTACAACTTTTATATAGTAGTGTAGATTCATAGTCTGTCCTACCAGATGAGTTCTGCTTCCAGGCACATGAAAAGGTAGTTTACAGGCAAACCATACTAAATGTCGAACCAGTATAACCATTACTACAGTAAAAGTACTTACGAAGTGCAGCAGTCATTTTTGAAGATCTTGTGTTCTTAAAAGATTAACTGACTACAGCTTGCTCAGACTATAATAGATCCTAAGCTCCCATTTTTCACTTATGCTCTACTTAATGCAAAGAAGTATGTGCTCCATTTAAAAACACACAGTAATCATATCATTCAGTACAACAATTTTAAGGTTATTTCTATGTCAGTGGTAGAACCTCCAATTTAGTCGTACTCCTCCATTATGTACTGACAAACTGCAGTGAATATTAGCTTTCTTGGTTTGACTTTCTTGCTTTGAACACAGAGATTTTATGTTACTGAGAGACAATTTGTTGCCACAACATTTTTAGTTTATAAGTGTACTGATCATGACACAACTTTTCCAATACCTGTTGTATTGTGCTGCTTGAGCCATGGCACTCAGTTCGATATATCACTTGCAGTCTGGCTCGCAATATTTGGATAGAGTCCAGCTTGCTGTGATATAGGTAGA
Organism: Schistocerca americana; assembly: GCF_021461395.2. Lineage (NCBI taxonomy): Eukaryota > Metazoa > Arthropoda > Insecta > Orthoptera > Acrididae > Schistocerca > Schistocerca americana. The sequence continues at coordinate 295,477,580 of NC_060125.1, forward strand.
GCACGAGAGGTATGAGTGTTAGAGAGGCTAGTGAGGCCATGGGAGATAGAGGGAGCACCATGCTGTGAGAGGAGGCCTTTTCTGGACTGTCAGCCGATGTGGTGGGTTGCAGGCGTCGAGCCGCAAACAGGTGCTGTGCTGTAGTCAGTCAGTCACGGCCTTTGTGTTGGCATGTGTGGCTCTGGTACGCCGATATTGCCACTGGGAAGAGCGACAGCCTTCTGCTTCAGCCTTTCCATCAAGAACTTCTCAGAACGAACTGTGAGCATGTTAATGTGTAAAGGGAACGTCCTGTAGAGTCTGCACAAAATACTGTGGCTGGTAGATGTGCAGTCCGCAGGGCAGGCGTGGGGAGAGCGGTAGTGGTGGGGGTTAAGTGCAGGCGCTTTAGGGGAAATGCTGAGCGCTGGAGGCAAAGTGCCATTCTAAACAGATGCTCACATTTTTGGTAAGTATTAAGTGGAGCGCCTCCACACTCCTAATTGAACGGTGACCATTCAAATATATCTGTCACCACTGCTTTGGTTAGTATCTAAAAAGAATTCCTCTGAAAATGCAGTTATTTATTTTCGCTTGGCTTGTTACCTATTTGTAACTTTCAGAAAAGCGTCATGAGTGGTGAATTTTATTGTCAAGTTAAAATTTGCTTCTTTTGCCAAAACACAGTGGAGTTTAGAAAATGTCACTTCACTGACATATTGTGCTAACACAGCTGTGAGAGAATTCTGTAACAATGGTTTATGAAGTGAGGAACTGAGGAAAAGTAGGTCAATAGCCTATGAAAAAGCACATCCTTGGTACAAAATAAACATGTAATACCTTCAATTATGTGGTTCCCATACCCATAGCATTTCTCGTTTCACCAGCTATCGATGGCCCTTAAAAATTATGAACTCTGGTTTCACAGGACAGAGCGGATCAGGTTGTTATACAAGAACACACACAACTTTATTCCTCAAACCAATGCACAGTTTTCTCTTTAACACAACAAAGATCAATTCGCAGCTCAGGGCCCAAGCAACGTCTCCAGAATAAGTTTAAAAGATTGCGTTTAAAACACCAGGATTTAGAGTACCGGCTGAAGGCCTTACTTAAGTAAAATTGCGATATCTTCTCAGCTGAAATAATATTTCAGATAAGCTAAGGAAATTTTTTAGAAGACAAGCATTTTCAATTTTCGGGTAAAGGCCATATTAAGGGAAAATTCAAATAAATTCTTCGGCTGAAAGCCCAATAAAATTTTTTATATAATAAAAGAGAGGCTTTAAAGATAAGCCTTTACACAGTACCATAAAAACATCTTAAGAAAACTTGAAGTAACTTGTTGGCTGAAGGCCCAAACAATTACTCAAGAATAATTAAAGACTACCTTAAGATAAACATTTACAGAACACGGCTGAAGGCCGTTTCAAGAATTCAAGATAATTAAAGTGAAACCTTACAACCAAGGATTTACATATTAAAGCCACAGATTCTGAAACAAACACGTCTGAAGTCCTAAATACAGAGCAACAAGAATAAAACTTGGATGAAGGCCTATTCTTAAAATAGTTGTCATGAAGTCGGCTGAAGCCATATACTAAACATAAAACAGACAATATTAATACACGGCTGAAGGCCGGGGACAGTACCTGCCACCAAATAAAATGACAATCACAAACAACAAACAGTGGTACTCAGAAGTGTTCCAAGGGTCGGCTTGGGGAGGAGAATCTAACCACAGTTTAGGTGAGACAGGCAGCCAAGCGTAACACTAAACAATCGGGTTTCAACACGACCTAGGGACGGCTGAAGAACCAACCAACAACCTAATCACTTCCTTCTGTCGCAACCGACCAACTGCCTATTCCAGCACGCAGACAGCATTCATGTGCTCAGTGGAAATCACAGAAGCTACACACAGTTCGACGTAAACACACTTGTTCAAGAACTCGAACAATCGTAAAAGCAATCACTGTGGAACAACAAGGACGAATCAATTCGACACACAGATAGTTTCTACAAGCGGTAGGCGACCAATACACGTCGTCCGATGAGACGACCGTCCGAACGACCAACCCATGTCGTTCCCACTCAAGTTACGTGTGTCGGCGACGGTCAGGCGAGTCTTGGCTGTCCGAAGCTGACTACAGCTCCAACCCGACTCAACTCCATGTCCATTCGGAACTCGGCGACCCGTGCACCCTGGCTCGGACCCATCCATGCAGAGGTAACTCTTGCCCATTGGCCACGACATCTCTGCACAAGGAAGGAACCGACCTACGTCCGGCAAGATGACTAAGTGACAAGGCCCAGAAACGGTCAAAAGATCAAATACACGTCGCCCTATGAGACGACCAACCGAACGACCAACCAACGGTCGTCCCGCTCCAATCTCCTTCCGTCGGACAGTTCATGTGAGTCGCCAGCGGTCGGCGAGCACTGGCTGTCCGCATCTCACTGGCGCTCCGTCGCCGACTGACTGCTGCTGCGTCCCGACTTCACTCCTGCAGTGTCCGGACTGAGCTCCCAACTCCACTCCAGACACACGACGACCCGGAAATACTTTAAAATGGCTCTGAGCACTATGGGACTTAACATCTTAGGTCATCAGTCCCCTAGAACTTAGAACTACTTAAACCTAACTAACCTAAGGACATCACACACATCCATGCCCGAGGCAGGATTCGAACCTGCGACCGCAGCAGTCCCGCGGTTCCGGACTGCAGTGCCTAGAACCGGAAATACTATCGGTCGCTCCAGTGCACTAATCGATAAGCGCTTCTGCTGCCATTGACGGGCAGGTAAGGCAGGAAGTTAGTGATGCAAGTAAATGGAATAAGAAAACGAGGCGGCAGTACCGTTAGAGAGGATGACAAACAATAAACGGGATGAACATGAGCCGCGCACGGCTCAAATTAAATTCTCTCATTAAAAAAGTCTGCAGTTAGTGGAATAACATGGTAGATAATGAAGTATTCCTCTTTGTGCGCTATCATTTGCCAAAATATCTTTCCGCTGTCTCAAATCTATGAAATGTGAGGAATGTTGAGGATATTTCACTCTAGTTGTATCACTGGCGCAGCCCGAACGCAAATGGGTGTTCTACATCAGATCAATTTTCTGGAGACTGGTGACAGATTAAGGTCTCCATTCAAGTCTTAAGAAAAATTCCATATGATGGCTAACTTTCATATGCAGTCACATATTATGTAATATGCAACAAACGCAAAATCTTATCGACTCCTATCTTTCATTGCGAACTATTTCAAATTTGTTGCAGTGTTTTACTTGCATGTACATATCACAATAGCTATGAACATTAACGAAATGATGATCACATTGTCATGGACCCGACATACACAACTATAAATAATGCAAGAATGAAATTTTTTTCTGTAAAATCGTTTGAGAAACATTACAGGGTGTGCGCCTCTATTACGTCATCGCCGACCGGCCGAAGGGTGGTAAACACCGTCGGACTTCACTTCTCAACAAACGAACAACTCGCCTAGCACTTTGAACGAAAATTGGTCACTGTGCATCGGCCACCGTATCTTGCGCGATCCCTGCTCCTTGAAGTTCAAGGGGAGCTTGGGGACAAGCGAGCCAAGTATTTAGTACTGATGCAGTAATCCAGTCCATGAGATAGGCAATGTTCCGAGAGAGTATTATACGAGGTAGTTCGGAAAGTAAGTTTCGTTTGGTAATAAAAAAGGAATCGAATGCAGATAAGGAAAGCAATTTATTTCACAAAAATCGACAACACTCACACTATTTTTCAACAAAGCCCCCGTAATTTTCCAGGCATTTATCATAGCGTGGTAGAAGTTTATGTGTTCCTTCATCATAGAATGTTGCCGCCTGTTGTCCTAAGAAGTTTAGGCACCCAACATGCGAACGATTTACGTAAACTCAGTTTTTCAGTAACAATCTCGTAAATTAGTGTTTGTGAAATTTGTGGAAGTTGACGAGCAATAACATCAATCGTAAACCTATGGTTTTTCTTAATCATTTCTTTGACTGCACTACTCAGTTTATCAGAAATATGAACATCCGCTTCCTTCTTCATCATGCACTTGATTACACCCTTCCTGAAACTGTCGGAGCCATCTTCTCACCACTGAATCACTCATTGTATTTTCTCGTAAATCTCGCAGATTTGTTGATGTACGTCACTTGTTTTAATATTCTTAGAACTCGGAAAATGAAATACAGATCTCAATTCACAGGCGGCGGGATTGTCGATAAACGATGCCATTATAAACAATCTCTACGAACTTCACGCAAAACACAGCGAGCTCGAAATGGCGTCATTTCGTTCTGCTTGAAGCAGAGATATTACTGCGCATGACCAGACCTGCGATCATAGCAGTGCCGTGGAGAAAAATCGAAACGGAACTTACTTTCTGGACTTCTCTTGTATTTGTGGTGACAACGATATATGATCGCGACCCTCAGGCTGCTTGCAGTGCCTATATAAGCCTACTATTACACTGCAAAGTTTTGTAGCCTCCATTAGTATTCTGGAGCGAATTTATTGCCTGATTTGTGGTTTGAATTTTTCCGTCTCTTGTAAATTTAATTCTAAAGATTGGTTATTTGTAAAGGGGCTTTTCATACGATCTATTACAGGAAAGTAATTGTCATTTCCTTTGAGGTGAATTGGTCTTTATTCCCCATTTGAAATTGTTCAAACTTGTAATTAAGAAACAACTAATTTAGAATTTAGTCTGTTTTAGGTGAGTCCCAGCTGTCGGCCCGTGTCATACCCCTGTAGACAGACAAGCATTTGCGGCGTTTTCCGCTGTCTGGTTGGCCATGAGTTTAGTGGTGCCTCCTTGCCTGTTTGAAACGGCCAAGCGATCTCATGTCGATCCACCAATAGCTCAAGGCCGGAGCCATAAACCTGCATCTCATAATTTTGTCGTATGCTGTGTCTTATTTCTTAGACGTATTTGACCTTATCTGTGCGGTCGTTAGTTCTTATATTTCAGACTTGTTTAACATTGACCAGGTCACTCTTACTTACTGGGGTAATGTGAGCTGTGGCGCATTTTCCTTAAACACAGTTTTCAATTAAATTGTTATGAATAAAATAATCTAGTGGGCGTGTGGCGCGTGTTTCTTAAATTCTATTTTGACTAAATTGTCATGAATAGATTTCTGTGTTGGACAAGTTAAATTAGTAGTTAATGATGTAATGAACCCACTGGCACATTTTTCTAAACTAGTAATTATATTTAAGGTGTTCGCAAATCTTCATGTTGGGCGAGTTACCCTTAGTAAATAGCGATTCTGATGAGCTCTGCGACGTATATCTTCCAGGAACACAAATTTGATTTAGTCTCCTGGACGTATATTCCTGTTGAGTAAGCTACGCATGGTAATTAGTAATTTCGTGAGCGCTATGGCGCATTTCTCTTAAACACAAATTTATTTGAGTAATTCTGGAGAGATTTCATGTGGTTAAAGTTATGGTGACTAATCAGTAATTCCATGAGCAGTGTACCCTTTTAGAAAATATTTTTTCTTATCTGGAATTGCTGTTAATACTAAAATTATAGTCAACCTTCAGGTAGGTTAAGCCATTGCTGGATAATCAATAATTTGACTATTGTGGACCATTTCGTAAATTGTGCGACATAAGTCTGTACGACTCTTATATTTTCTTAGCCATTTTACTAGAAAGAAATTTGCATAATTCGTGACCGCATAATAACTGATGAAAGTTATGTGAATTAATTTGTGTTGTAATGCAAAATGTGAATAATGTTACTGTTTCTGGGGTAACCCTTCCACCCCTCAGCCTTGTGCGTTGACCATTATGATCTGCTCTTCTTAGCATCATTTCACTACCGTTTCGTGTCCTACTTGCAGAACAGATTTTTGTACCAAGTAAAGCAATATACAGTAGTTAATTTTCTTGATAAAGTGTATAATTATCTGGTATCCCTTTGCCTAATTAGCCTGGCAACTGTCTTTTCATTTACATAATTACAATTTACTTTCAATCTACCATAACCTTGTTTCGGTCCCCGTTATTCAACTACTGCTCCCTGTCAAAAGTAACAGTTCAGGTAACTAAACTTAGTCCGATACCTTAACCATTAGCACTGAAACACTGTCGCTGTAATCCCTTCCATAGGAGTAACATTAACGGCAAATTGCTCATGTCGTAGTGCCCACTAGTTCTATAAAGTGCACAATTCCACATTTCTTAACATATAAAGCAAGTTACCAGTATTTGCAAAAATTGTCAACAACAAAGAAGCATAGAGGAGGAAAGCGGAAGGAATAAGAGGAAGAGCTAGGAAATGAACTGGAATGATGGATGACATTAGAAGAGGACGAACATAGAAACAGATCAAGAAAGATGCTCAGAACAAGGAACGATGTAGAGTCTCCAGTTGAAGCTCGTCAAAAGACAGATACACCGAAGAAGAAGAAGAAGAAGAAGAAGAAAAGAAGAAGCGGCTAACTGCACCATCTACAAAGAGTCTGATGTTACTGGTATTGTCCAGCTGGAAATTAATATAAGTATAAACAGCAAGGATCAAACCACACCTTTGTGGTGTGCATTTGAAGTTACTGCTATTTCTGTCGATGACTTTTCATCCAAGAGAGCATGCTTCGTCCTCGCTACCAAGAAATCCTAAGCTTAGTCGCTAATTACGTGTAATACCCCATATGATTGTATTTTAATTAATAAGAATTTTATGGTACTGAGCCAAATGTCAAGAAATACTGCATCTCCCTGATTGCCTTGTTCAACTCGCGAATTGGGTTCCCCGTTAGCGCTGTTTTCGGAATCCAAACCGGTTGTCATGGAGGAGGCAACTCTGCACGAGGTGCCTCACTGCCTATGAGGGAATATCTTATGAGAGTCTAAAACACATGGCTGTCAACTATGTTTCACGGTAGTTACTAGGGAGACTTCCCTTACGCTTCTTGGGGTCGTGTAACCTGTGCATCTGTTCGACAGGTCATTTTTCATTTTTTTTTTGAGGGATCTACCATTTATTACTACTAAAAGACGAAATAAGCTGTAAGTTCTGTATATAATCTGATAGGGATTCCATGGCTCTATGAAGCTCTGTTCAATTTCAGCGATTTCAGCTGTTTCTCAACGCCACCCCAACACTGGTACTTGCAGCTGTGCGAGGATTAAACTGGGGCAGTACTCCTGGAAATTCCTTTGTTGGACACATCAGAACATGGAGTTCAGCATTCTTGATTTCACTGTTCTGTCCTAAATCACAGTACATGTGTCATCCAAGAGTGTCACGACACTAAGTTTGGTACCACTGACAATCTGTGTGTATTACCAGAGGATCTTTGGATTTAATGAGAGATCTTTCGGGATGATTATGCAACGGTAGACATTGAAGGCTCCACGCATAACCTTTTCGTCTCTGAAATGCGTTTCGCTTATTATTTTACATCTGTAGCCTTATGTTTTGTTTTGGACCTAATGTGCAGCACCTCAGCCACAGTTCCTTTACGTACTCTTTTCCACATTGCTCCTCATTAAGATATTGTCTCTTTTCCAGTTTTCTCATCATATAAATCTTTCTATTTGGTAAAGTTGTCTTCTGTAATTTGGTAATCATTTTTCTACAACCGCCTCATGTTCACTGATCGTTTCAAATGGGTATCCACCTGACGGAAGATTGCCTTTATATCTAATATACACTGATAAGCCAAAAAATTATGACTACTGCCCATCGCAAACTTTGGATGCCACCTGGTGGCGCTGCGACCACGTGACCCAGTTACAAAAAAATGTAAGCGGAGTAGATACGGATGGGGGATCACTCTAAAGAAGATATGGGATGCAAATGGGAAAATACATTGAGATAAGCGACTTTGACCAAGAGCAGATTACTATTACGTAGAGTCTGCGAACGAGACCAAGCTGGTCGAATGTCCACGTGTTACTGCGCGAGCATTTAGAGAAAAGGAAGAAGGACAATGAAACTACCACTAGGCGCTAAACGGTTGGTCGCCCACGACTCTTCACAGAAGGTGGGGTTCGGATAGTTGTCTGCTCTGTAAAGTAGGATAGATGATGATTATGGCATCTCTGCCAAATGAGTACAATGCTGGTGTACGGACAGGTGTTTCGGAGCGTACCGTTGATCGTGCATTTTTGAAAATGAAGTTCCGCAGTTGCAGTGGGCACGGGACCACCGAGGTTTGAACGTTGTTCAATGGAAACGTGTCGGCTCTTCGGATGAACCATATTTTTGCTACACTAGGTCGATGGTCGTCCCCACAAACGCCGTCATCAAGGTGAACGGCGGCTCGAAACGTGCAGCGCGCCACTGATGCAGGCTGGTGGGAACAGTGTTATGCTATGGGAGACATTCTCTTGCGCTTGAACGGGACCTGTGGAAGTAATCGAAGACACGCTGACAGCTGTGAACCACCTGCATTCTTCACTCTTGATGTCTTCCGCGACGGCGATGCCATCTTTCAGCAGTATAATTGTCCGTGCTTCGCAGCCAGAACAATGCTACAGTGATTTGAGGAGCATTATGGTAAACTTACGTTGATGTCTAGGCGAATAGATTCGCCTGATGTGAAACCTATGGAGCCCATATCGGTCTCTATCGGGTGCCATCACCGCCTACTCAAATCCGCGGCCCGTTATTTAGGCGTATTACATGAGCTGTGCGCAGATATCTAATGCCTCATACTTCCACAAACCTACCAACAAACTGTCGTACCCTTATATGCGGAATCAGTGACGTATTTCGTTCCAAAGACAGACAAAGAAGTTATTAAGCAGGTTCTCGTAAATTTTGGCTCATCAGTGTATGAACGTCAAGAGTTGGCCTTTCGACGTATCTGAAGTTTTCAGAACGCTTTTAGTGTTGTTCCACAGATTCTCTTATCACGTCAATCGCTTATAAAATTTTTAACTATCCCAAGTGGGTGCATGTGGGATCCCTTAGACGTATGGCTGCAAGGAGGGAAAGGAATCCAATGAGCACGCTGTGTGCATACCGAGAGTAATCATGCCAGATGTGGAACGGGTGCTTCCGGATGCCATGAAGAGCGCACGGTGCAGCCAACTGCAGGTGGAGGCTCATGTCGATACCAACGATGTGTGTCACTTCGGATAGGAATAGATTTTCTATGGTTTCAGGCAGCTAGCTGAAGAAAAGACTGCCAGTCAACACAACCGACGACTTTTGGCACAGTGCCGACAGGAGGATCTGAATCAGAGGCTCAGACGGTTCTGCGTCCGTCTAGGCTACAGATTCCTCGACTTGGGCCCTAGGGTGGTGGTTTTTAGATGTCCGCTTAGTAGGTGGGGGATCCAGTACACAGAGGAAGGGGCTACACGGGAGTAGACCGGCGGTTTTTTTACGTTAGACTGTTAGAGGGTCCCGGGAAACTACAGAAAAGAGTAACGGTCTAAAAAGGTGCGGGACAAACACAGGAGCTAGCAACAATCGGTATTGCTCATGGTCGTAACCATGTTAGGGAAGAACCAGAGCTCCAAGCGCTAATAGCACTGAAGCTTAGATCGTTATCGGTACTGAAAGCTGGCTAATGCCGGTGATCAGTTCAGCCGACATTTTTACAAAACACCTGATCAAGTTAAGAAAGGGCAGATCAAATACAGTTGGTGGTGAGTGTTTCTTGGTGTCATAAGTAGTTTTCCTTGTTGTGAAATTGAAGTAGATAGCTCCTGTGAGTTAGTGTGGGTAGAGGTTATACTTGACAACCCGAATAAATTAATAATTAATTCCTTTTACCGATCCCAACTGAAATGATACAGTTACTGAACAGTTCAAAGAAAACTTGAGACCCATTTCAAATTGCCATCCGACTCATACAACTACAGTTGGAGGTGACGTAGATCTACCCTTGATATGTTGGCGAAAATATTGACTCAAACAAGTGAAAAAGAATCGTCCGAAATCGAACTGAACACATTCTCCCACAGCTGTTTACAGTGATTTGTTCAGGAATCCGTCCGGAGTGTAAGTAGTTGTGAAAGAATACTTGACCTCTTAACAACAAATAATCCCTAGCAAATACAGAACATCATGAGAGATACAGAGATTAGTGACGTTTGACAAAGACTGAATACTGTAACATCCAAATCCACCAAAAATAAACGCAAAACACATCTATTTACAAAAGCAGATAAAACTTCACGTCTCTCCCTCTTAAGACACAATTTCCATTTATTTTCAAACTGGCTGTGTAAGCCTAAATCAGACGTAGAGAAATAGTATCTACGGCAGTTACGGGATATATACGGAGCAAATTAATAAAAGATGGTTTTGATTCCCCATTATACACAAAACAGGCCAGACCACTGTTGCAGAAGCCAAAATCTTCAATCAGGTGGTGTTTTATTGAAGCTCGAAACTTAGCATGGACTTCAAAACGAGATACTTTTAATAACTTCCACAACGAAACTCTGCGTCGAAACACGACAGAAAATCCAAAGGTATTCTGGTAGTGTGTAAAGTACGAGACCTTGCTGAAAACCAAGTCGCCAAAGTGGCGTCCGATAAAAAGACTTACACCAGGCTGCCGAACGACCCCAAATGGGGTCTCCTGGCGAATAATGCCATATGATCATTTCATTTCGTACATGTGGAGGTGGACCTGCGGCGAAAACGGCAACCACAGTCTATGACTTTTAGTTGAGTCTCTAACCCTGCACGCGAACCACAAATGTGCGAGTGTCGATAAATGAATTAATAATACTTGAGAAGTGACAGAGAAGTGTTTCACATATGGAAGTTTAGGTCGGACCGAAGCGTGTGCTCGGATACCCTAAATAGTACAGCGACGGCTCGTGGTAAGCAGGAAATCCGGGTTCGAGTCCCGGTCAGGCACAAATTTTCACATTTCCTTTAGCTAGCACATGTGTATACGTATTACAGTTAAGTTGACTTTCAGGAATAGCACTCAAGCATATCACTGTGGTTAATAATAAAAAGTCAAGTGATGTTCTTAACGAACATGTACAAATTCAAGAACTATTACGGAAGAAACGTGACGTGAATACCTTCTTTTCTATACGTAACAAGTCGTTATCTGCAACTCTTAAAGTGCCAATTATTTTTCAAGTTGACACATGATCATCAATTTCAATCATTAACCGGTAGGCATGTCGAAAATTAGGATCGCCTAAGTTAACAGACTTTAAAAGTTCACTGTTCAGTTACACTAATTAGGAGATTTCAGTGAAAGGACAATTTTCAACAGATGTTATGTATAAACAGTTTACGAAAGTGGCTACAAGCATGTGTTGTAAATTCAAATAAGGTGACGAGTTTTTTAGGACTGGATCTCTTCAATGCTACGGGCTATACCATTTCGAGGGAGCAAATCATATTTATAGTGACATTCTGAATGGAACGTTAAATCAGTTGATGTAAAAATATAATATTTTTTTGGAACCAACAAGCAGTAGCAAAGATTACGAGGCCCATATTGTGCTGAAGCCGAATGCTGTGCCGAAGTTTTGCGTTAAAAGGTCGAGTAAAGCACGAATTCGACCGTCTTGGACATTATAACCAGTAAATAATGGGCAATGCCGATCGTAGTCGAACAGAAACCAAACTGATGGTTAATTCTCAATTATTTTTTTATTCATACCCTATTCCTAAGACAGAAGAACCAATGTCGAAATTAGGTGGTGGTTTTTGCTTTGCCAAGGTGGATCTTAAAGAAGCGTATTTGCAGATAATTTTAGACGAAGACACCAAAAATGCATGGTGATACATAGTCTATTTGATCTCTACCGATGTAAAAGGTCGCCATTTAGAAGAGCCAGCGCACCGAGTTAGTTCCAGCAGTATTTAGAACAAATAATTCGGAAAGCTGTGATCGCTATGAGAACTGGGCGACATAACTGTCTAAGGCACAACTCCAGGGACGGTTACAGTATTTGGAATCTGTTTTCTAGATGACCCAAGCGGCAAACCTGAACTAGAGCAAAAGACAAGTGCATCTTCTTTCCACGCGAAGGTTAGTACTGTCTGCACATGGCATCAAGCCGACGCAGCACCATATTTGCGCCATTAAAACATTCCGGCTTCCAAGAACAAGCAACTACGTCCCATATGAAGACAAATAAAGTACTCTCTGAAGTTTCTCCCCCATCAGTGAACCACTGCAGTAGACACCAAATGGAACAGGACCCGTGAATGCGAACGCGCATTTAACAAATTAAAATAACACTTGCTTGATGCCAAACGTCTTCACGATGTATGATTCGGGTAAAATGATTACAGTTGCTGCAGATGCTTTAGACTCTGGTATGTCGCATTGATATGACGGTTTTGAAACACCAGCAGGATTGGCCTCAAACACTATGTCAGTTGCACAAAGAATTACAGTCAGATCGAGGAGGAGGATCTCGCGATTATATTTACAGTCAAGAAATTTTTAATTAAATTTATGATTGCAATTTACCCTCCTCACGGAACAGAAACCTTTAATGGCCATCTTTGAGCCGAATAATACTTTGCCACACGGACACCTCAACTTTTGAACCACTGGGCGCTATTTCTTTCAAATTACGACTATGAAACTGTATTCAAGGCCACAACGCAATTCGCATACGCAGATTTGATTTCACGTCTGCCAATAGGCCATGTGTGTTTTACAATGTGTGTAGTCAAGATACTGTGGAAAATTCCCCTCTAAACTCAAACAGATTCTGTTTTGTCTGAGATCAAACAGTACATGCAGTCGGAGTGGCCTAATGATCAGAAGTCACTTAATCAGACATTAAATCTCATTATAATATGAGGCACGCACCTATGGTGTACAAAGGTGTCATTCTACACTCCTGGAAATTGAAATAAGAACACCGTGAATTCATTGTCCCAGGAAGGGGAAACTTTATTGACACATTCCTGGGGTCAGATACATCACATGATCACACTGACAGGACCACAGGCACATAGACACAGGCAACAGAGCATGCACAATGTCGGCACTAGTACAGTGTGTATCCACCTTTCGCAGCAATGCAGGCTGCTATTCTCCCATGGAGACGATCGTAGAGATGCTGGATGTAGTCCTGTCGAACGGCTTGCCATGCCATTTCCACCTAGCGCCTCAGTTGGACCAGCGTTCGTGCTGGACGTGCAGACCGCGTGAGACGACGCTTCATCCAGTCCCAAACATGCTCAATGGGGGACAGATCCGGAGATCTTGCTGGCCAGGGTAGTTGACTTACACCTTCTAGAGCACGTTGGGTGGCACTGGATACATGCGGACGTGCATTGTCCTGTTGGAACAGCAAGTTCCCTTGCCGGTCTAGGAATGGTAGAACGATGGGTTCGATGACGGTTTGGATGTACCGTGCACTATTCAGTGTCCCCTCGACGATCACCAGTGGTGTACGGCCAGTGTAGGAGATCGCTCCCCACACCATGATGCCGGGTGTTGGCCCTGTGTGCCTCGGTCGTATGCAGTCCTGATTGTGGCGCTCACCTGCACGGCGCCAAACACGCATACGACCATCATTGGCACCAAGGCAGAAGCGACTCTCATCGCTGAAGACGACACGTCTCCATTCGTCCCTCCATTCACGCCTGTCGCGACACCACTGGAGGCGGGCTGCACGATGTTGGGGCGTGAGCGGAAGACGGCCTAACGGTGTGCGGGACCGTAGCCCAGCTTCATGGAGACGGTTGCGAATGGTCCTCGCCGATACCCCAGGAGCAACAGTGTCCCTAATTTGCTGGGAAGTGGCGGTGCGGTCCCCTACGGCACTGCGTAGGATCCTACGGTCTTGGCGTGCATCCGTGCGTCGCTGCGGTCCGGTCCCAGGTCGACGGGCACGTGCACCTTCCGCCGACCACTGGCGACAACATCGATGTACTGTGGAGACCTCACGCCCCACGTGTTGAGCAATTCGGCGGTACGTCCACCCGGCCTCCCGCATGCCCACTATACGCCCTCGCTCTAAGTCCGTCAACTGCACATACGGTTCACGTCCACGCTGTCGCGGCATGCTACCAGTGTTAAAGACTGCGATGGAGCTCCGTATGCCACGGCAAACTGGCTGACACTGACGGCGGCGGTGCACAAATGCTGCGCAGCTAGCGCCATTCGACGGCCAACACCGCGGTTCCTGGTGTGTCCGCTGTGCCATGCGTGTGATCATTGCTTGTACAGCCCTCTCGCAGTGTCCGGAGCAAGTATGGTGGGTCTGACACACCGGTGTCAATGTGTTCTTTTTTCCATTTCCAGGAGTGTAGTATACTCTGAATCAGGCAAGAAACGGATGGTTATCCCTGCGGTTCTTAAATCAATGCCATTGGGGCATAGTTCATACAAAACGCATTGCCAGAGAGCGTTGTTACTGGAAAAATATTGACAAAAAACACTGAGATGATGTTTGCTAACGTCACTTATGTCAAAAATGCGATTCAGCTCAGTCTTCGCAGTTTTTTCCATGGATACAGGTATCACAATTCACATCACGTCTGATTTTGCGGGTTTGTTTCTCGGAAGCTACTGGCTCATTCCTATAGATGTTTTCTCCAAATTTCCGTTACTAATATACAGGGTGTCCCAGCTATCTTGTCCACCCAAAATATCTCTGGAACAATAACAGCTATTAGAAAATGACTTTCACCGGTGTCAATGTGGGGCTGGAGCCCATGAATGTACATATTTGGAAACATTCTAAAACGAAAGCATATGTGTTTTTTAACACAAACTTATGTTTTTTTAAATGGACCTCCTATATTTTTTCTTCAGCTATCCATAGCATGACAAAGCACATACACAATGGCGTTGATTGCATCGCAATATTCCCATTACATCCCGAGATATTGAGACGCGAAGTTGACGCTTGAAACACCCGGCATGCGCTGCTAGCTCACGTCCTGAGGCTCAGGCGTGAACCCCATGCTGCCCGTAATCGCGATGTGATTGTCATCTGGCACACAGTGTTCACTAAAACTGTGCGGACTATGTCGGCACACCTCACAGTCGGCCCACCAAGCGTCACATATCGGTAGTCCCCGTCCATTTCCTCCGTTCTCGCTACCCTGAGATTCCCGCAGGGGCTCGGACGCACTGAAGGAGGTGGATCCATTGCTCACCTATCAATTATACGAATGCGTGGTGTTCGTGCATTCGAACTGTTTCGCCTGCGGGAGTAGAGAGTAT
This sequence comes from Schistocerca americana, assembly GCF_021461395.2. Lineage (NCBI taxonomy): Eukaryota > Metazoa > Arthropoda > Insecta > Orthoptera > Acrididae > Schistocerca > Schistocerca americana. Next base: position 295,492,730 of record NC_060125.1, read on the forward strand.
GGAGGAAATTGACAGGGACTGTGGATAGGTGGCACTCGGTGGGAATGTGGGTCGAGGAGGCGAGCTGAGATAGTCCGCGCAGTTGCGATGAACACTTTGTCCTGTATGGTGCAGCGGTTAACCTACCTCCCTTGTAAAACAGGAGATCCTGGTTTCGGGTCCCGATCTGGCACACATTTTCACTCGTTGTCGCTAATTCTGCATAATATCCTAATGCAGCTGACATCAGTAATTCCTTCCATTTCCTTTCTTCCCTCCCCACCTTTAATGTACATATAATGTAACACAGCTGCGGATTCTGCGTCGTGACTGTTCTTTTGGAAATGTCTGAAAGAACAGACACCACGCATTCGTATGTAAGATACATCAAAGTTATTTCGATTTCATTGCATTAGGTATAGGACATCAAGTGCCACACATCAAACAACACCAAATTTAAGTGCTATATTGTATCATAATTTTTAATAAATGTTTCTGATTATTTTTCTCTTTGTAGTGCCACATTTCTGTTCTAGTACCATCGTGTCAAGCAAGTGTTTGGCAGTTACAACGCGCAATACGTGTCATGTAAAGAACCATTGCAGTAAAACCACTTTTCTGCTGCCGTGAACATTTTGGGCTGAATTAATTGAAACCTTCAGATACAACATTCCCAACATGCAGAAAAGACCTGAAGAAGGTTGACGATTGGCGCAGAATCTGACAGTTCTACACACAAATCTAAATAAAACTCCATAGGGAGCACCACTAGTAGTCATTTCCTTTCCTGTGTCATTCGAAAGAGCAGTGACAGGAAAACTACTTTTTGTATGTCTACGTAAGAGCCCAATTATCTCTTATCATTTATTCCAAGTCTTCAAGAAAATGCACATTCGCGCAATAAAATCGTTCTGCAGACAGCTGCAGGTGCTGGTTGTCTAAATTTTCTCAACAGTGTTTCGCGAAAGGACGTCATCTTTCCGCCAGGGATTACTATTTGAGTTCACGAAGCATCTCCGTAATACTCGTGTACTGATTGCCAGCCACAAATCTAGCAGCACGCCTCTGAAGCGCTTCGAAGTCTTCCTTTAATCCGACTTTGTGAGGATCCAAAACACTCGCACAATATCCAATAACAGGTCACTCTAGAACTCGATAGGTGGTGTCCTTTATAGATGAGCTATGTCTTTCTAAAATTATCCCAATAAATCGAATCCCGTAGCCTTCTCGACTACCGACCTTACACACTTGTTCCATTTCATACCGCTCTGCAATACTATGCCTAGATATGAGGGTACGTGAATTATTATCGCAAAGTAGTTATAATATTTTATTGTAATCAAATAGGAAACTTACAAGAACATCATTTTTCAACGCACTTGGTCCATCGTTGTACAAGCTTCTTGATGCCCTCATAAAAGAAGGTTCTCGGTAGAGATGCGAGCCAGGAATGCACCGCTTCTTTCACTGCTTCATCCGAGACAAATCGACGGCCCCTTAATGCTTGTTTGAGTGGACCAAACAAGTGATAGTGAGAAGGGACAAGATTGGGACTATATGGAGGATGATCCAGTACTTCAAATTTGAGTTTCTGGAGCGTTTCAGCAATGTGGACAGCGGTATGCGTACGGGCATTGTCGTGCAACAACACAACACCTTTTGACAGCAGTCCTCGGCGTTTGCTTCTAATTGCAGGCTTTAACCTGGCAGTAAGCATCTCACTGTAACGTACACTGTTTATTCTTGTGCCCCTTTCCCCATAATGTTCCAATACTGGACCTTGTGCGTCCCAAAAAACCGTAAGCATCAGTTTTCCTGCGCACGGCTGGGTCTTGAACTTTTCTTGCACGGTGAATTTCGATGTTTCCATTCCATACTCTGCCGTTTAGTCTCCGGTTCGTAATGATGGATCCACGTTTCGTCACCAGTAATGTTCCTGTCTAAGAAGTTGTCGCCTTCATTACCTTAGCGATCCAAATGTTTTTTGCAGGTGTCCAAGCGCGTTTGTTTATGCAGCTGTGTGAGTTGTTTCGGTACCCATCTTGCACAAACTTTATGAATCCCAAGTCTGTTGTGGGTGATTTTTTAGGCATAACCGTGACTCATTTTCAGACCGTGTGCCACTTAGTCAATAGTTAATCGTCTGTCTAAGAAAATCATTTCACGTGAACGCTCAATGGTTTCTTCATTTGTCGTGGTAAAATGTCGTCCGGCTCCTTCAGCGTGCGTAACACTTGTGCTTCCATTTCGGAAACCGAAAGTCTTCGATGAATTTCGGCCCCTGATACGCCTTACGAGCACAAAAAACGGATCACAGAACGTTGCTCTTCTTTGGTGAAAATAGACAGCGGAGCAGCCACGATTAACAGCACAGCAGCGATAACGGAACTAACCTAGCAGCTTGAAAATTGCGAATATATAGCAACAAATAAACAAAGCAAGCGTCATAAACGTAAAACGACAGTACTACCAAAATAAAAATATAACCCCAATTGTGGATAATAATGGACTTACCCTCGTATTTAATCGACGTGTCTGTCTCGAGCGGGACAACATGCGAGCTGTGTTCGAACAGTACAGGCTTGTTTTTCCTATTCGTCTGCATTAACTTAGATTTTTATACATTTAGAGCAAGCTGCCATTCACCACATCATATAAAAACTCTGAATCCAACTACACGCACTCAACGATTATACTTTCCCGTGTACAGCGTCACCCGAAAACAGTCGGAGATTGTGGCTCACTCTACCCCTCAGATCATGAATGCACACTGGTGTCCAACACGCAAGGACAAAGGTATTATCGCATGATGTGGCATGGGATAGGACCGTAAGTAGAAAGAACTGCTACAGTGCTGTACAGTACCTGAAGTAACTTAGCAGTAAGACGGACGGAAATAGCACTTTTATTCAAAATAATAATTACTCTTGTAACCTCCCCCTCACTTATCGACCTTAATGACAGTGAAGAATTAAACCGCGTGTATCTAATGGAAATTTGGGAAAAACAATCGTCACCGAAGTTAATCTGTCGGTGAAGAGGGAGGAAGGGTTACATCTAAATGGAAGGAAAAATGCAAATGAAATTGGTGGAAATTAATTTTGAAAAAGGGTAAAGTTAATAAAGAAAGTAAATGTGCGGTCGTTACGTAATCAAATAACTGGCGTTAATTAGATATCTGAGATTTGGGGAAAATTACGGTCGCCAGTCCTATGGACGACTACAATAATAACTGAAAAAGAAAGGTTTATGCACATATAATTAGCACTAAAAGCGTGGCAACTGAAAGGTGACACGTGTTGTGTGAAAACTGAAGGTTTGTCAAAAGTAATAAATTTCGCTACACTCTGACTTAATTTAGCAAAAGAATTAATGAAACTGGAATATTGAAAGTTGATTTAGTGACTGAAATTAATAGTGAACTTTGTATCTGAAACACTACGAAATAAAATAAAATAAGGTTAGTCTTGGGCTACCTCAACAATCATCTCAAAAGCAACTTGAATCTACGCAATTTAGAAATAAGAGATTTAACTTTGAACTTGAATTAAATGATTTTGAACAATTAACAATAGTAAAATTTAGTACGTACCAAACTGAGCTGCAGTCACAGGTAAGCTAAAATATGATAACAAAACTCACACTCTTAATTTGTGCTTGTGTAATCTAAATATAGTTCTGTTTGGTTATTGTAGCCAGCTATGAATACTTTAACTGAACTTTGAAATTAAAGCAGTGAAATGGAATGATATTACTTCAATGCTGGCGTTTGAATTTCAACGACACTCGGGTTCATTTCGGAAAAGGAAGGGATCCTGCTTGGTAATGCAGTTGGGACAATGAGCAACAAAGGTTCATGCTAAGTTGCTATATTTTAGTGATGCAAATGGAACAGTTTGAAAATCTGAGGTCTGCCATACAGTTCTAAAACTCTACGTCCTTTCAGTCTTCCTTGCTGGTTGACTGAAGATTTGAAGTCGTCGATCGAGGAGGAGGCGACAATCACTTAGAGTAGGCCGTCGCTGTTGCAGAAGCTGGATGTTGGTGCGCCTTCTTCTCGACACGGTCACCAGGCGAAACGGGCTCTTGATGCGTGCCAGCTGTTTCCCGTCCTCGACACCGTGACAGAAACTATCATAGCAAGTCGAGCGCAATTACATGCTGCCAAACCCCGAAAGCCACGGCAACTCGCGGGAGCGTCACTCAACACGCCTGCTCCACCGCCCTACTCCAGCCAGACTCTGCTCTGCCCTCGCTCCACGCGGCAGAGTTAACAGTACCCAAGATCCCAAACACTTTGGTTCTTCACACGACCTATCGATGTAATCGTTCGGTAGCATAGTTTTCCCTAGGCAAGTCCCAGCGTAAAATTACAAATAATATTTACAAATCAAACCAATTATACATGGACATAAATGCATAAATATATATATACACAAACCGTAAAACAATTACAATATATAAAGACACAGAAATGTCATATCTTCAGGTAACAAAATAAGGAAAAAATTTGTGGTACAGTAGATGGAAATAGGAGGATATGCATTTCTGGCGTTACACACTGAAGTCCCCGTGGTTCCCAGGACATTACAAAAGGCGGGGCACGGTTCTTAACTCTGTGTGTGATCACCACGGACGGCAGTGCATGCTCTGCAGCGTACTCCCATGCTGGCCACAATGTTGGTAAGGCGTTATTACGGTAGGGCGTTCCATTCCTCCACCAAAACAACTGACAACTGCTCAGCGGTCTTCGGCGCATGTGAACGTGCTGCAGTTAAGTCTCCCAAACGCATACCCCACGTCTTCGATCGTTTCTCCAGGAAATGGCAGGCCAATCCATTTGCCGAATATCCTCCTTTTCCAAGAGCTCCATCACCTGCGCTGTTCGATGCGGTCGCGCGTTGTCATGCATAAAACGGAAGCGGAATGTTCCCCAGAAAAGACGCACATGGCGAAAGAGTACAGTATCAAATACTATTGACTAGTGAGTGTACCGTGTTCAAAGATTTGGAGCTCAAAACACCCATACAGCATTACGGCTCCTCATACGGTAACACCACCAAAACAACAATGTTGTGCAATCTTCCTGGGTGCATTACGTGTTCCTACCTCTCGCTATATGAGGACACCTCCAGAATCAATAAGACTGAATCTGCTCTCACCCGAAAAGAGCTTGTGTCCATAGTCCTCGTTGGTCCAGTCGGTATGCTCTTGGCACCATCGGAAATGGTGCCGCAGATGTGCGGGTGTCAAAGGAACACAACATACTAGCCGTCGGGCAAGTGGACCAACCATATGCAGTCGCCGTGCCACTTTCGAGCGTGAGACTGGGTGCCTAGCACTCCTGTTAAATGTGGCTGCAATTGCACGTGCTGTTTGATGTGGATCTCGTCTTCCCTGCTGCACAATGTAGGGGTCACCTGCTGCGGTAGTTGACCGCGGTCGACCACCTCCTCTCTGATTTGATTCATTATAAATGGTTCTGAAAGCCTGCGACTGTGAAAACAATAGGTTTGTTTATAAATAACTCATCTGCACCAGTCACGATCTTCTTTATTTTATTTCTCGCACGACGCGTTTTCAAGTGCGTTTTTTGTGTTTGTTATGCCATTTCTATGTGATGTTGTCGATGTGTAAGAGTCTGCTTCATTTCGTTGACTTTACTGTAATAAATAAGAAAACAGGCGATTTTTAGTTGGTTGTCGATCTTTTTGTGAAGTTAGTGGTGAAATTTAGAAGAAAACTGCAAGTACAAATTCTTCTAAATTTCGCCACTAACTTAACAAAAACAGGCGTTTTTTCTTATATACTGCAGCAAAGTCAACGGAATGAAGCAGACTCTCACACATCGACAACATCACATAGAAATGGCATAACAAACACAAAAAACGCACTTGAAAATGGGAATCATTTCCCAAAACGCGTCGTGCGAAAAGTAAAATAAAGAAAATCGTGACTGGTAGCAGATGAGTTATTTATAAACAAACCTTTTATACACCTCCTCTCTTTCGAACTGCAGTGCCTGTGATTCGGAACGCTCCCCTTAAGCAGTGTCACGGCCGCCGTGGGACGCTCTCAGCCGGAGGCTCCCGGCTCAGGTAAAAAACTTGTCGTGCCGTGACGCACGTGCACAAAGTGATTTATACTGCGGTATGCATGCAAACATATTCGCCGAAAAACTTGACGAACCACGAGGGCAGGCTGCCGGACGCAGTATGTGCAGCTCGGCCAGATCGACTTTTCTCGCCAAGGAGAACGAGGGAAGTGCTCTCCAGGAACAACTCTAGTTAGAGCAAGGTTTGATATACGGTCCTGGAATTGAAGACTAAACATAAGTGGCTAAAACACTTGTTTTTGTTCAAATTTTGGCCAAAATTGGTCAAAACATACTTTTTAGTCCTCCATATTGGATTGGCCATTTTGAAAACCTATCTTAATATTAGTGTTCAACGACATCAAAAATATATAAGAACATGTAGCTTTTATGAAAATTGAACTAATCCTTATACAGTAAAAACTCAATTAACCGTCACTCTTTAAACCGTCAGTTTCTGTTACCGTCACTGCTGTAACAGCTTAATAAGACTGTAATAACAGAGCCGGCCGAAGTGGCCGTGCGGTTAAAGGCGCTGCAGTCTGGAACCGCAAGACCGCTACGGTCGCAGGTTCGAATCCTGCCTCGGGCATGGATGTTTGTGATGTCCTTAGGTTAGTTAGGTTTAATTAGTTCTAAGTTCTAGGGGACTAATGACCTCAGCAGTTGAGTCCCATAGTGCTCAGAGCCATTTGAACCATTTGTAATAACAGAATGCTCTAAGGTGCAGTGACACGTTCGCTTTGTTTATTTACTCTATTTTAGTGGGAAGTGAATGTACCCGCCCGCCGTAGAATGGTATATAAAATATGACCTTCAGTTGACGTGCTAACACATCTCCCCCGTTTCTTGTCTTTGTCTCGCTTGTGAGTCAACAATTACCACTGGATCGGTTTGCAGTTGTGGCGAGAAGACTGTAATTGTCGCAGTGTATCTAGCGGGCTGTGCCGTGTTACGTGTTTTCCACTTGAATAAGCTTTATTGACTAATATTTTACACTACCGTATTTAGTGCAGGTGTGTGTGATACAGTGACTTGATAAAATGTCTGAAAAACGTAAACGTGTTGTTTTAGGACTTCATCAAAAACTTGAAATTATAAATCACTTAAGAAAGGGCCAAACTGCGACAAGTGTAGCGCTGATTTATGGTACTGGAAGAACAACAGTTAACGATATAAAACGTGATGCTGATAAAATAGAACAACATGTGTCAACAATGCAGAGCATGAATGGAGATGTGCGAACAAGAGAGACAATGAAACCTGCAAAATATGATGAATTGGATACTGCAATGTGCCGATGGTTTATACAAGGAAGAAGTCAGGGGATTCCACTTTCAGGGCCTATAATAATGGCCAAGGCTGTTGAAATGAACAACATACTTGATGGTGACTCGTCTTTTAAAGCAAGTATCGGATGGCTCGACAAGTTTAAATTTCGTCATGGCATTCACGAACTTGATATCAGTGGAGAAAAGCTCAGCACGGATAGCTCTGTAATTGCTGAGTTCCGGGAACAATTTAAAGAAAAAATGGCTGAATTGAATCTTGTTAGGGAGCAAGTTTACAATTGTGATGAAACTAGGCTTCATTGGAAGGCTTTACCACAAAAGACATTAGCATCACTCTCTGAAAAAGCTGCTCCAGGTTTCGAAGTACAAAAAGATCGCATCACTGCTATGGTTTGCGCAAATGCGACCGGCAATCGTAGGCTACCTCTACTTGTGATTGGGAAATCAAGAAAACCTCGTGCATTCAAGAATTTGAATCTGAATGCTCTCCCTGCACAATACTACTCCCAGAAGAGTGCTTGGATGGATCAATCAATTTTTTCTGGTTTCAGAAACAATTTGTACCTCAAGTTAGAGCACATTTGGCTGAAAAAAAGTTGCCACAGAAAGCGCTATTGCTATTAGACAATGCCTCAACGCACCCTACTTGTGAAATGAAAAGTGATGACGGCAACATAACATGTCACTTCCTTCCAGCAAACACAACTTCACTTATACAGCCCATGGATCAGGGAATCATCGAAAACATGAAATGTAATTATAGAAAAATATTTATCGAAAGATTGCTCTCATCTGATGAATCAACATCTGTAAAACAGTTTTGGAGGTCTTACAGTGTTAAAGATGCCATTTTCAATGTTGCCTGTGCATGGAGTGATTTGTCAGTGTCAAATCTCAAGAATGGCTGGAATAAACTTTGGCCTCAACCTAGAGGTGAAGAATCGGATGAACCTGAGTGTGTGACAGTTGACGAGATGGTCAATTTGTGCAATAATTTACAAATCAGCTCAAATTTGACGTCAGAAGAAGTATCAGAGTGGTTAGAGTGTGACAAAGTGGACGGGGGTTTTCAAATTTTGAGTGATGACGAAATTGTTGCCAGCGTAAGTGCCACCAAAGAAGAAGAAGAAGAAGAAGAGGCTGATGAAGACGAGTGTTCAAACCATGGAGAAAAACAAATTATTAGCCATTCAGAGGCCGAAACAATGCTGTCCAAGTGTATAGAATGGTTTGAAAGTCAAGAAGAGGCTAATGCAATGCAGGCACTACTGCTCCGAAAAATACGAAATATTGCCGCGGTGAAAGCTCGATCATCAAAAAGGCAGAAGAAACTGACTGACTATTTCCAAGCTAGATAAACTATTTCACCTGTAAGTTTATAGTACAGTACAGTACTGTACATTACGTATTTTGCAACTTTTGTAGCTACTGTACGGATGTTTTTATCGTGTAATAAATAGTTTTATTTGCTATTACAATCGTGTTAATTTGTTTTCGCTCCGAAATATTATTACACTCCTGGAAATTGAAATAAGAACACCGTGAATTCATTGTCCCAGGAAGGGGAAACTTTATTGACACATTCCTGGGGTCAGATACATCACATGATCACACTGACAGAACCACAGGCACATAGACACAGGCAACAGAGCATGCACAATGTCGGCACTAGTACAGTGTATATCCACCTTTCGCAGCAATGCAGGCTGCTATTCTACCATGGAGACGATCGTAGAGATGCTGGATGTAGCCCTGTGGAACGGCTTGCCATGCCATTTCCACCTGGCGCCTCAGTTGGACCAGCGTTCGTGCTGGACGTGCAGACCGCGTGAGACGACGCTTCATCCAGTCCCAAACATGCTCAATGGGGGACAGATCCGGAGATCTTGCTGGCCAGGGTAGTTGACTTACACCTTCTAGAGCACGTTGGGTGGCACGGGATACATGCGGACGTGCATTGTCCTGTTGGAACAGCAAGTTCCCTTGCCGGTCTAGGAATGGTAGAACGATGGGTTCGATGACGGTTTGGATGTACCGTGCACTATTCAGTGTCCCCTCGACGATCACCAGTGGTGTACGGCCAGTGTAGGAGATCGCTCCCCACACCATGATGCCGGGTGTTGGCCCTGTGTGCCTCGGTCGTATGCAGTCCTGATTGTGGCGCTCACCTGCACGGCGCCAAACACGCATACGACCATCATTGGCACCAAGGCAGAAGCGACTCTCATCGCTGAAGACGACACGTCTCCATTCGTCCCTCCATTCACGCCTGTCGCGACACCACTGGAGGCGGGCTGCACGATGTTGGGGCGTGAGCGGAAGACGGCCTAACGGTGTGCGGGACCGTAGCCCAGCTTCATGGAGACGGTTGCGAATGGTCCTCGCCGATACCCCAGGAGCAACAGTGTCCCTAATTTGCTGGGAAGTGGCGGTGCGGTCCCCTACGGCACTGCGTAGGATCCTACGGTCTTGGCGTGCGTCCGTGCGTCGCTGCGGTCCGGTCCCATGTCGACGGGCACGTGCACCTTCCGCCGACCACTGGCGACAACATCGATGTACTGTGGAGACCTCACGCCCCACGTGTTGAGCAATTCGGCGGTACGTCCACCCGGCCTCCCGCATGCCCACTATACGCCCTCGCTCAGAGTCCGTCAACTGCACATACGGTTCACGTCCACGCTGTCGCGGCATGCTACCAGTGTTAAAGACTGCGATGGAGCTCCGTATGCCACGGCAAACTGGCTGACACTGACGGCGGCGGTGCACAAATGCTGCGCAGCTAGCGCCATTCGACGGCCAACACCGCGGTTCCTGGTGTGTCCGCTGTGCCGTGCGTGTGATCATTGCTTGTACAGCCCTCTCGCAGTGTCCGGAGCAAGTATGGTGGGTCTGACACACCGGTGTCAATGTGTTCTTTTTTCCATTTCCAGGAGTGTATATTACTGTGAGAGTGATATGTGTCAGTACATAAAATAATTGATTGAGGTTATGCTTTGGAGGAATACAATGTTTCCGTTATCCGTCTATTCGCACAACCGTCACGACCACGGTCCCGAAGATGACGGTTAATCGAGTTTCCACTGTATACGAAATTCTTGTGTCACAGTGTTAGTTGCCATGCTCCTCCGAAACGGCTCGATCGATTCTGATGAAGTTTTACATATATTCAATAGGTCTGAGAATCGGTCGTAATCTATTTTTTATATCACTAAGTGATAAGGGTGGTCCACCCCAAAACTTTTTTTTATTTTTTCGACAGGACTTTTTGTTTTTATTTTTTTATGATGTGGCATAACAAAATACACACAACTCAAAATTTTCACCCGTCTACCACCAACCCCTATTTTTTATTAGCGATTTTAGTAATTTAACAATTTTCAACCCCAGTCGATAACTGATCAATTATCATTTGATCAGTTATCCCCACCAGGTGTCTACCGGTGATAATTTCACTATTCGATAGATAGGTAACTGAAGAAATCTTACCAAAAGCATCGACTCGAATATCCCTCTTTGAATCGACGTAACTAGACCACGAACTTTAATTAGGTAGCACGCGTCATTCGCCGAACCGACATTTAGGGCTAGCGCACACGCAACGATTTTTATCGTACGGAAATATATAGTACAATCAAATTCTTTTAGCGGAACAAAGAAGTTCATATGCTCTCCTTTGTTCCTCTAAAAGAATTTAATCGTACAATGTTTTTACGTACGATAAAAATCGATGCGTGTGCGCTTGGCCTTTTTCATAATGC